>NC_134101.1:79856689-80194189 GCF_000715075.1 Nicotiana tabacum
CTTTTGTATAAGTTTGCTGAAGAAAATCACGTTGTCATCTAAGCCTTGTAAAGGATTCATATGAATTCCTTCTTTAATAAATCCCATACGTTACTTTGTAGTAGACATCTCAATATTTGTAGTTTAGAGAAGCTTTGTATATTAGTGGGTGTGGGCCTCACTTGTGGGGATTATTTTATCCAAAAATTCTCCTAACATGCCACCAATTTATAAAGACTAATGAGTCATTTGATTGAATAACCCATGCTGCCATGTTAATGCACTTAAACTTATCCAAATTTTCACCCCTTTTCCTTAATCAACTTATTAATCCTCCACTAATTCAATAATTAATCAATTACCCATATAATTAGAAATTATCTCAAATTACTTAAAATACTCTCACTTTAAACACACTTTATACACCTTACTATCATGGTCATGTAATACCTTGTATGGCACTAGTCCATAAATACTGGGTACTATAGCTAGGACCGTATTGTTTTTCCAAATCGACAATCTTCAATGAAACTCATTTTCTTTGATTCGTTTATCCTTTAACCTTTACGGCATTTTACTTATCGCCTATTATAAATAGCATAAATGCTTATAATCTCAAGATAATCTCATCCTCGAGTCTACGTCGATTATCTGAAGACGAAACTTTAACGTACGAAAATGCGAGATGTAACAACATGGGTTCAAACCCCACGCATGCGCGTACCCATAACACGTAGCTATCACAAATAATTCAGGCAACTAGTGCTTCAACCAAGTTTAAATAAGATACCTACCTCAAACAAGCCAAATCGATATACTAGAAGTGCCATCCCACTGAAATCATCCCCAGAACGGTTCGAAACTAGCCAAAAGCAACTCAAAATCATCAAATAATGCCATAGGAAGCAAACCCAATCGATAAAGGTCGAATCTTTACACATTTATTCAAAGTCAACTAAAAAGTCAAATACGAGCCCACACCTCGGAATCCGACAAAACTCACCGAATCCGACAACCCATTCATTTACGAGTCCAGCCATACTAATTTCACTCAATTACGAATCCAATCGGTGTTCCAAACTCAAAGAAATTTACTTTAGGAAAGTTTAGACAAAAACCCCCAATTTCGCTTTGAAATCATCAATTAAATGCCAAAAACGAATTGGAATCACGTAATAAAATAAATACGGAGTATAAAACACTTACCCTAATCCATGTGGTGAATCCACCTCAATCCGAGCTCCATAGCTCAAAATATGCTAAAATAAACTCAAAATCACAAAATTTGATGTTTAATGCACTGCCAGGGGTTCCTTTTCGCGATTGCGGTCCCCAACATTGTGATCGTGATTCAAAAAATATTCCAGCTCAATTTTTACACTTCACAATCGCGAACATTCCCCCGCGATCGCGATGAACAAATTCCAACAAGCTTGCCCAAGTCTTCCAGACAACCTCTAGTATAATGGCTATAATGTTTTGTACAAAAATCCAAATAATAAACAGTTTGATTTTCTAAAAACTAGACACCAAGAGCTACAACTTTCATTTGTGGATCATCTCCAAATTCCTAATAGATTGCAAGATATACACTTCCAAAGTTAGCTCAGTGATAGCAGAATTTCTTCTTCGCGAATGCGATTCACAGGTGCCCTTTTTCCATTTTACTCATCGCGAACACAACCCAGAGTCCGCGATCGCGATGCATGATGCTGTAGCCAAAAATCAGCAACTAAAAATGACCTAAAAATAGTCCGAAACTACCCCAAAACTCACCCGAGCCCCTCGGGACCCCGTCCGAACATACCAACAAGTCTCAAAATATATTGCGGACCTACTTGAGGCCTCAAATCACTCATATTAACATCAAAACCACGAATCGTCGATCAAAATCAATCTTTTAAGTTCATAAACTTCTAACTTCGAACCAATAGTTCGATTCAAGCCTAACAATTCGGAATGAATCCAAATTTTGCATACAAGTTCCAAATTACATAACGAACCTATTCTAACTCCCAGAACAACAATTCGAACCTCATATCATCAAAGTTTACTCCCGATCAAACTTATGAACTTTACAAACCTTCAAATTGCCAATTTTTGCCAAATAGTGCAGAAACCTTTTAGAAACATCCAAATGTTAATCCGGGTATACGCCCAAGTCCAAAATCACCATTCGGACCTAACGGAGATATCAAAACTTCGATCCGAGGTCAAATACTCAAAAGTCAAACTTGATCAACTCTTCCAACTTAAAGCTTCAAACATGAAATTCATCCTTCCAAACTAATTCCGAATCGCCCGAAAACCAAAACCGATGATACACACAAGTCATAATACATCATACAGAGCTACCCATGCCCTCAAACCACCGAGCGAAGTGCAAATACTCAAAAAGACCGGTCTGGTCGTTACATTCTCCCCCACTTAAACATACATTCGTCCTCGAACGTGCCAAGAGTCGTTCCAAAGCATTCAAATTACTGTGCAACCTTACCATACACATACCCAGGGGTGAACCCACGTCACCCAATCCATATAAGCCTGACAACACAATATAACTGAAGATCCTTAATTCAACCTTAGCCCATAAACTTTGGAACGCAATTTCCAACATCTAGAATTCCTTACAAGACCCGAATCTCGCACCTACACACTGTATAAGTCTGAAAAAGCTCTATAAAGCCATAACCATAACCCAAGATGAAATCACATGATATACCACATAACTCATATACTCGTAGCAAAATTTTCGATCATATTAGTTGCTCAAAACAAACTTGATACCGGTAATAAACCTCATATCGAATGAAATCTCGTTCAAAACCTTTGTACACTCCCGCTGATGAAAGAAACACGTTGAAACTCATAACCACTCATCAGACCAATAAGTCATAGAGCTATCTCTCTTGTCTGACAAGAACCAAAACCAAATTCTAAGCCGAATTTCGATATTATTCTTCTAAACATACCGTTATCAAATCCGATAGTATCCATTCTAGGTCCAATGACCTTATCTAATCAAACACAACCATTCTATTGACATTCCACACCAATGCAACCTAACGCCACAACCGTGCAATCTGTGCAACAATAAGCAATAATTCAAATGTACTCAAACATGGAAAATGACTCAAATGAGAGAACCGCCTCGCAAGCTCAACAAGTACCACCACAATGCAATGCTATGAACCCATCACACATAGTAGGGCCAAGACACACGAATCTAACTCAAAAGATCATATCCCAATGTAACCCCGCTTCAATGCGTTACCCCATCCAAACACTGGTCCATATGAAATACCTCAAGCCACAATGCTCTAAATTAATAAACACATGCAATTTGACATCAAATACACAAAGTGCATGATCATAACCATGGAAAAATGGATAGCACAATATACCACCAACAGGATAGACTATAACCAAGGCACAATCAGCCATTCAATACCCCAATAACCATCTTGCTCGAATTTCACCGCACGGCCCAAACAAAAACGCATCTAATGTGCAAGTAACCAACAGATCACAACCCATTGTAGCATGGAAGAGAGAATATATCAGATACGAATAAGATCAATTCTAACCGAATGGCACATCCCTCAACAATAGCAGTACATAGTCAACTAATCTGATACGGTGTAGAATACACATCCTCATTAGGCCTATCAATGAGCCCTAAATCAACTCCGGTCATCCCCAAAGGGATAAATAGCCCTCCAAAAGTCCACAATGGTCTAACCATAGCACGTACCACCATCTAGCTAACTTTAGCCACATCTTCACAGTTCGCAACCCCGAAACAATCTGCTTCGGAGAACTCCCAGTCTCTAAATCCATAGAACACATAAATCACTATAGCCGATCCTAACTCGACCACTTGAATGACTAACACATCTCTCATACATAATCATCCCCACGAGAAATATTTCTATAATCCTTCCGTGCCACATAGCAAAATCTGAACGTCAGCAGTCGATAAACCAGGCAAGTACTGCAATACCAATGAAGCGTCCGTAAGTCAAAACACAGTGCACCTTCTGAAATGCACACCCTTCTCAGGCAATACCGAGTAGTAATAGCATTCATCTAATCACCTGAAACCATCCATGTTGTCTAAGAATTCATGACCATCCCTTCAAAACTGAACTGCCACCTTATACATGCAAATCTCAATCCCACATGACGCACAGCATCTATCATGCAATCATATTAAAAGTACGAGAATCTCATAATCAACTCTGTATCACAAGAAGACTACATACTCAATTAGCCAAGAACTTTTCACTTGATCCCATCCAGTAGAAAATCACAATACACAACATGCTCCTCACGCCGGTAGGAAATATCCATCTCAAACCATGGTAGAAACCATCGAGAGCACTTTGAAATCCATTTGCACCTAACCAAGCTATCATAACTGAATCCCTCAAACTCAACCAAGCCACGCAGGTCGCCAAACCAAGAGTATTGCCACAAAATACCTATAAAACCTTACCTCATCATAAGAACCAAAAGAACCAATCTTATCCATTATCGTGCTGATCCAACCTACTACCAAGCTGTCATATTTCTCCGAGTTCCTTCTGAATTACCCTCAAGTTGACACTTTTCCTCTCCAGAACACCACGATCCTTACTCAAAGCTCACCACAAGAGATCCTAGCATAAAACCACTCCGCCCTAAGGCCCATAAGCCATTGTATTCCCTCTTAAGCACCCCAAAAGTACCACAATTGAGACACCCACTATGAAGAGACCTTTTGTGAATCTAAAGCCATTTCCTTCACCTTCCTCATAGTGAAATGTAGAATCCATAATGATATAGAAATACCGTTATTCTCGACACCATCCAATGTAAATCTCATATTCTAACCATATACAAATTCAAAAAATGCTCAATTGCTACATATAAATCTTGAATCCATTAGAACCTTCTCGAGAGTCATCCACTCTGCTCAAATCTCAATTGCACCACTCAAACGGGCCAAACGACATGTGCCCCATTAGCACGACAACACCCAAAGAAGTAACCTCGCCTTAATGCAACTGAGCAAATTCCTACTTCATACGCACTACATCCTTCACGGATAACAACTCAATCATTCCATGATTCTCATATACCCATAAAGTGTAATACACTATGCATCCAGAAATTTTCTTGCTTAAGTCATCCTCAAAACCTGCCTCTGCAAGTCATAACTGATCCACAAGTATGCCTCAGACCGAAACCATTACAATACGTAACCATGCAATCAAATCGTTGATAACAAATTCCCCTTCTTGTCTCAAAGCCATAGATCAAAACACTCGATAACTCACAATGCCCATACTCTATTACTGCCATAATATCGCAGTGAGATTCAACTAAATCCTTCATAAGCTCATTTAACACAAACCATATAATACCTCAAATTATATGCTAAGCTCACATTCATCTTTGTGGCGGCCAGGTCAACTTTCTCAACCAATCCAAACTCAAATCACAAAACCTATACCCAATGATAGAAAAGAAAGCCTCCACACAACATCATAAGGATCACACATCCGTAGATTACCCCGCAGGTGATAATCCACTTGCTTAGACTCAAATTGACATCTCTCTATACCCTTTCACAGCTACAACTACTATGCAATCACTTAATCTTCCTGAGTCTGAACTCATCAACAAGACATGAAAATCTACTTCAATCCACAAATGAAATAACACAAAAAAATCTCTCAAAAAACTTCATAACTCAAGACTGTATGACATATCCATAGAAATCGAGCATCCAATAATCCTTTTTACATCTCAAGCAAACTCTTCCCGTCACATGCAAACCATTTGAACACATCCTGCAGTCATATCCTACTCAGCATATAGCCATCCAACCACTCATCGAGCTACCAGTCCAATTCATAGGGACACTACTGGACATAGAAGTCCAAAAGCACATGCTCACACAACTGAAACTACTGAGCCTAAGCTGCGGTCCAAACCGGGCCTCAAGTCCTCCATACTGGCACATCACCAAAACACAAAAAATACATCTTGCACCTCATCCATGGAATCTACAGGCCATTGATGTAGAGCTGATACTAAGCGCTCACATGCGCATACGAGTGAGTGGAAGGAATTCAAAGAGATACACTTCAAGCTAAATCAATGCCGCACGATAAGGAAAGAAAGATGGGAAGTTTATCCTAAATTCCCTGTAGCCTCTCGAAGATAGGTATGGACGTCATCATACCGATCCGTAAGACTCTACTAGACACTTGCTCATGACTCGTAGAACCTATGAACCTAGAGCTCTGATACCAACTTACCAAGATCAAAAATCCAATTAGTCGTGATGGCACCTAACCCAACCCGCTAGGTAAGCCAATTTAACAATAATCAAATTTCAAATGAGATTTACTAAGAAAATAATGATGAAATAACTGAACTTTATACAATAACCCAAAGACTGGTAGTACAAATCATGAGCTTCTAAGATTTAGAGTTTTACAAAAATTGAACTAAAATAATTACCACATCTGTTTGGATTATACATGAATAGTATTCAAATCTAAAGCTACCAAGGACAAGTGATAGCCAAACTGGAACGCGGGTACATCTTCAATGCCAGCTCCCACCATAAACAGTAACAACAACTCCAAGATCTGCACGCAAGGTGCAGAAGTGTAGTATGAGTACAACCGACCCCATGTACTCAATAAGTATCCTAACAGACCTCCGCGAGGTAAAAGAAGAAAGAACTATAGATGATACTCACTAACACCCGTGCAGTTCATAATTTCAACAAGTATAGAGCAGATACATGATCAAAACAGGAAATCTCAGGTAAAACCATTTTGAGGCTCACAATTCTTTGTTTTAAAGTGTTCTGCTTAGTCAACAATCCATCATGTAAGGAAGATATGCAAGTAAAATCAGGTAAACAGTCAAGAAAATTTCAAGTAAAGATGAAATGCAATAACCAAATATCATTCTGTTGCGGCGCGCAACCTGATCCAATAACAGTAACCAGCTCTCCCAGAGCTCACATCAACCAGAAACCCGTCAGTTTCTCATAATCCACGTGTACACCATCAAGAGAGAAACATGAGAGGGTGACCCTAGGGGGATGGATCCGTATCCACACGCCGCACGGACAACTTACGTGTTGCACGGATAACTCACGTGCTATAATATCAACTGCACGAACAACTCACTTGTTGCACGGATAACTCACGTGCTATAATATCAATATCTGGATCTGCACGGACAACTCACATGCTGCATCAACTCACATGCTAATAATATCAATCCGACCGGCGTGGTCACATGCACAATATCATAATCCGCCCGTCATGGTCACAAGTATAATAACATAATCCACCCGGTGTAATCATAGGCACAATATCATAATCCGACTGGCATGGTCATATGCATAACAGCACAATCCGTCTGGCATGGTCACATGCAACCAGTCCAATCATATCACACAAGAGCAAATAAAAAAGAATACATCTATGTGATGAATGAATAACAAATCTCATGCTCCTAGACTGGTATAAATGACATGCTAAAGTGTAGGCATGTGCAGAGTGTGCTATCGTAGCTCAAATCGGCAATTTCATCATAGAATAGCATTTATCAAGTTCATTCAGGGATTAAACCTCTATGTAGCCTCAAATACGGCTCAAATAGTTCACACAATGTTATAAATATGAGAAATATCATAGCTTAAATCTTAATAGTCAATTCTAGGCTTATCATAGCCTAAAAGCAACCCGAGCATGGATAAATACCCCCGGTGTCAGCACATGGGTTCAAACCCCACGCATAAGCGTACCCATAACATGTAGCTATCACAAATAATTCAGGCAACTAGTGCCTCAACCAAGTTTAAGTAAGATACTTACCTCAAACAAGCCAAATCGATACACTAGAACCGCCATCCCGCTCAAATCATCCCTGGAACGGCTCGAAACTAGCCAAAAGCAACTCAAAATTATCAAATAATGCCATAGGAATCAAACCCAATTGATAAAGGTTGAATCTTTACACATTTACTCAAAGTCAACCAAAACATCAAACTCGAGCTCGCACCTCAGAACCTGACAAAACTTACCAAATCCAACAACTCATTCATTTATGAGTCCAACCATACTAATTTAACTCAATTCCGACTCCGAATCGATGTTCAAAACCCCCCAATTTCGCTTTGAAATCATCAATCAAATGCCAAAAATGAATATGGAATCACAGAATAAAATCAATACCGAGTATAAAACACTTACCCTAATCCACGTGGTGAACATAGCCTCAAACATCGCCTCAATCTGAGCTCCATAACTCAAACTTTGCTAAAATAAAATCAAAATCCCAAAATTTGATGTTTTAATGCACTGCCAGGGGTCCCTCTTTACGATCGCGGTCCCCAACATTGTGATCGTGATTTAGAAAATATTCCAACTCATTTTTTACCCTTCGCGATCGCGAACATTCCCTTGCGATCGCGATGAACAAATTCCAACAAGCTTGCCCAACTCTTCCAGACAGCCTCTAGTTTATTGGCTATAATGTTTTGTGCAAAACTTTGAATGACAAATGGTTAGGTTTTCTGAAAACTAGACACCAAGGACTACAACTTTTATTTTTGGATCATCTCCAAATTCCTTATAGATTGCAAGATATATGCTTCCAAAGTTAGCTCAGTGACAACAGAATTTCTTCTTCGCGAACGCGAAGAGCCCTCCTCGAACGCGATTCACAGGTGCCCTTTTTTCCATTTTACTCATCACGAACGCGACCCAAAGTCCGCGATCGCGATGCACACTACTGTATCTAAAAACAAGCATCTAAAAATGGCCCGAAACCATCCAAAAACTCACCCGAGCCCCTCGGGACTCCGCTCGAACATACCAACAAGTCTCAAAACATATTACGACCTACTTGAGGCCTCAAATCACATATATTAACATCAAAACCATGAATCGTCGATCAAGATCAATCTGTTAAGTTCATAAACTTCTAATTTTGAACCAAGCGTCCGATTCAAGCCTAACCAATCCGGAATGAATCCAAATTTTTCACACAAGTTCCAAATGACATAACGAACCTATTCCAACTCCGAAATAACAATACGTATCCGATATCGTCAAAGTCAACTCCCGGTCAAACTTATGAACATTACAAACCTTCAAATTGTAAACTTTCGCCAAATAGTGCCAAAACCTTCTTAAACATCCAAATGCGAATCCGGGCATACGCCCAAGTCCAAAATTACCATCCAGACTTAACGGAGCCATCCAAACTTCGATCCAAGGTCAAATACTCAAAAGTCAAACTTGGTTAACTCTTCCAACTTAAAGCTTCAAACATGAAATGCATCCTTCCAAACTAATTCCGAATCACCCAAAAACTGAAACCGATGATACACAAAAGTCATAATGCATCACACAGAGCTACTCATACCCTCAAACCACCGAGTGAAGTACAAATGCTCAAAATGACAGGTCGGGTCATTACATACAAGCAATAACTCAAAAAATACATATTATGCTCAGTTCGTTCACAGTTACGAAAAAAGTAGACATGTTTTTTAGGTATAACAGTAAAGCCCAAATCTTTCACCGGATCACCAAGATATGAATATATCAGAAAAAGCTGTGATTTTTCCCAGACTTTCAACAACAGATAAGACATTTCATTATCAGATAGCATGAGGAAAGTACGTCTTTGTGCCTACATGTCAATATGCATGTCAAGTCATCAATTATCATATACTGTCTAGCATGAGAAGTATACATCTCAATGCCTACATGTCAAATCATGAATGCCACAATAATGACTAGCATGAGAAAAATGCATCTCTATGCATACATGCCAAGTATGCATGTCAAATGAATGATTTTACGGTGATATTCCCAGGTACTCTCACTGTCAACATACTCAAGTTGTCTATCTCAAATGGCCACTTCATCACACACACACACACACACACACACACACACACACACACACACACACACACACACACATTCACTCAGCATTGTACGGGTGCCTGAATCATAGGCCCCTCACCAAAGCACGTGTATATGTATCATTATGCATGCGCTCACTGCTGGTATGTCAGACTCCGGAGGGGCGGATCCTGCCCGAGCGCTAATCAAAAGCCTATAAGGCCTATTGCGGCGTGTAACTCGATCCAAAATAATAAATAAGCCAATAATGCCTGTTGCGGCATGCAGCCCGATCCACAATAATAATAATAATAATAGTAATAAAGCCAATATGGCCTGCTACGGCGTGCTACCCGATCCACAATAACACTCACAACACGGCTCTCAGGCACACCTCAGTCATCAATCTATCAAGCCTCAAAGGGCTCACAATCTCGTACCACTTAGCCCAAATAATGATAACATAAGATGTAACAGTGAATGATGAGCAGACACTGAGATATGATATGCAAATGAAGAATCATGACTGAGTATATAACTACAGTTAGAGCAGATAACTCAAAATAATAAAAATAGCCTTATTTAGTCTCAACCAAATAAGCACATAGCCTAAACATGATTTCTAACATGAATCACAACTCAATTACTCTTAACAAGTAGGAATTACACGGATAGAACAAGATATAACAGCAAAACAAGTCCGGTCATAGTCTAATAGTCAACTTGAATTATGATTACCCGGTGCACGCCCACACGCTCGTTACCTAGCATGTGCGTCACCCCAATACATTTCTTATAACCTAGTTCCCAGGGTTAAATACTCTCAAATCCAAGTTTAGATATGTTACTTACCTCGAACTAGCCAAATTCAATATTAAGCTAGCCAAACAATACTCTAAAAGTGCCATTTCGCGCATATCACCCTCCGAACGACTCGAAACTAGCCAAAAGCAACTCAGAAAGATCAAATAATACCAAAGGAAACAAACCCAATCGATAAAGGTTGAATCTTTAATAAAAAATCCCAAAGCCAACCAAAAAGTTAAACCTGGGCCCGCACCTCAAAACCTGACAAAACTAACAAAATCCGACAACCCAGATAATTATGAGTCCAACCTTACTAATTTCACTCAATTCCGACTCTGAATCGATGTTCAAAACTCAAAATATCACTTTAGGAAAGTTTAGACAAAAACCCTCAATTTCTCTTTTGAAATCATCAATCAAATGCCAAAAACAAAGATAGAATCACGAAATGTAATCAAAACTGAGCAGAAAATACTTATCCCAATCCATGTGGTGAAAAAGGCCTCCAAAATCGCCCAAATCCGAACTCCCCAACTAGAAATATGATAAAATAACTCAAAGGTTCGAAATAGAGTACTTAAGGTCTACTCCAGGTATACTCTTCGCAAACACGGGAGGACCTTTGCATTCGCGATGAATAAAAACTCACCGCCACAAAAAGACTCATCATTTGCGGCATACAATCGATGTTCAAAACTCAAAATATCACTTTAGGAAAGTTTAGACAAAAACCCTCAATTTCTCTTTTGAAATCATCAATCAAATGCCAAAAACAAAGATAGAATCACGAAATGTAATCAAAACTGAGCAGAAAATACTTATCCCAATCCATGTGGTGAAAAAGGCCTCCAAAATCGCCCAAATCCGAACTCCCCAACTAGAAATATGATAAAATAACTCAAAGGTTCGAAATAGAGTACTTAAGGTCTACTCCAGGTATACTCTTCGCAAACACGGGAGGACCTTTGCATTCGCGATGAATAAAAACTCACCGCCACAAAAAGACTCATCATTTGCGGCATACACCTCGCGAACGCAATGCACAACAGATCCAGGCCTTCGCGAACGCGGCTATTACTTCGCGAATGCAAAGACATTTCCTCTAGCTCCCAGCTCCTCAACTCAACTCTATGCAAACGCGATATGACTGACACGGGCGTGATTTTCAGGCCTAACAAAGGTACGCGAATGCGATTACTCTATCGCTAAAACGATGAAGGAAATACCCAGCTCCCATAATACACTACGCGATCACGAAGAAGGTCTGCAACACCAGAAATCAGCAGTGCCAAAGAACAAGGAAATGATCTAAAACTCATCCCAAACTCACCCGAGCCCCTGGGGATCCCATGCTAACAAGTCCAAAAACATAACACGAACCTACTCGAGGTCGCAAATCTCATATAACAACATCAACACCACGAATCACATCTCAAATCAAACTTAATAACTTTGTGAACTTTTAACTTCTAAAACTCGTGCCGAACCATATCAAATCAACCCGAAAAGACCTCAAATTTTGCAGACAAGTTCAAAATGACATAATGAAGCTATTCCAATTCCCGGAACTACCATCTGGACCCTATATCATCAAGGTCAACTCTCGATCAAACTTATGAATATTTCAAACCTTCAAATTTTCAACTTTCGCCAAATAGTGCCGAAACCTTTCTAGAAACATCCAAATTCAAATACGGTCATACGCCCAAGTCCAAAATTACCATCTGGACCTAACGGAACCATAAAAACTCCGATCCGAGGTCATATACACAAAATTCAAACTTGGTCAACTCTTCCAACTTAAAGCTTCCTGGTTGAGAATCATTCTTCCAAATCAATCCCGAATCACCTGCAAACCAAAACCGACGATTCACACAAGTAATAATACATCATATGGAGCTACTCAAGACTTCGAACGGTTGAACTAAATGCAAATGCTCAAAATGACCGGTTGTGTCATTACATTCTCCCACACTTCAACATACGTTCGTCCATGAACGTGCCAAGAGTCATTCTAAAGCCATCAAATCATTGCGTAACCTTACCATGCGCATACCCGGAGGTGATCCCACGTTACCCTAATCCATATAAGTCTAACAATACCACCTAACTGAAGACCCTTACCTCAACCTTAATCCATAAGTCTTAGAATCAAATCTCTAACATCTAAAATCCATTACAAGACCTGAATCTCGCATCCACACACTGTATAAGTTTGAAAAAACTGTAACAAGCCATACCTATAATCCAAGATGTAATCACGTGATATACCACATAACTCACATACTCGTAGCAATAATTTTCGATCACAGTAGCTTCTCAAAACCAAATTCAGTATCGGTATTAAATCTCATATCAAATAAAACCTTGTTCAGAATTTCGTACACTGTCGATGACGAAAGAAACATGCAGAAACTCATAACCACTCATCAGATCAACAAGTCATAGAGCTCTCTCTCGTCCGACAAGAACCAAAGCCAAATTCTAAGCCGACTTCCAATATTATATTCTTCCAAACATACCATAAACAAATCGGATAGCACCTATTCTAGGTCTAATGACCTTATCTTATCAAACACATCTATTCTACTGACATGCCACACCAATACAACCTAAATCCACAAACCGTGCAATTTGTGCACCAAAAATCAACAATTCAAATGTATTCAAACATGGAAAATGACTCAAAGAGAACCGTCCTGCAAGCTCAACAAGTACCACCACAAATGCAATGCTATGAACCCATCACACATAGTAGGACCAAGGCCCACGAATCAATCACAAAGATCATATCCCAACATAAGCTTGTTGCAATGTGTCACCCATCAAAACACCGGTCCATATGAAATACCTCAAGCCACAATGCTCAAAATCAACAACCACACGCAATTCGACATCAAGTACACAAAGTGCATGACCATAACCATGCAGAAATGAATAACACAATATACCACAACCCGGAAAGACCATAACCAAGGCACAATCAACCATTCAACACCCTAATAGCCATCTCGCTCGAATTTCACTGCAAGGCCCAAACAGAAACACATCTAGTGTGCAAATAATCAATAGATCACAACCCATTAGCATAGAAGATTAAAACATACAACATGTCAAAACACGAACAAGCTCAACTCTAACCGAATGACGCACCCCTCAACACTAACAGTGCTGGGTCAACAAATCTGACCCGGTGTAGAATACACATCTTTATTGGGCCTATCAATGGGCCCCCAAATCAACTCCAGTCATCCACAATTAGATAAATAACCCTCCAAAAGTCCACAATAATCTAACCATAACACACACCATCAACTGGCTAACATGGCCATATCTTTACAGTCCGCAACCAAGAAACAATCTGCCTCTGAGACTCCATTCTCCAAACCCCAAGAATACAAAAGAATCACTAGATCTGATCCCATCTCTGCCACTTAAATAATTGACACATCCTTCATACATAATCTTTCCACGAGAAATACTCCCATAATTCTTCCGTGTCACATAGCAAAATCGGAACATCAGCAGTCGGTCAACCAGGCGAGTACCACAAAACCAATAAAGCATCCGTAAGTCAAAACGCAAGGCGCTCTTCTGAAATATGCAGTCTTCTCAGGTGATACCAGTTAATGCCATCATTCTTCTAAATACCTGAAACTGTCCATGTTGTCTAGAACTCATGACTTTCCTTTCGAAACCGAACCTTAACTAGTACATGCAAACCTCAATGGCACATGATGAACCACATCTATTATACCATCAATTAAAATACTCAAATCCAGTTATCAATTATGAGCCACAAGCAAGAGTACATACTCAATCAGTCAGAAACCTATTACTTGACTCTCATCCAAGAGAAAATCACAACACGCAACATACCTCTCACCCGTAGAAAATATCCTTCCAAGTCGTAGTAGAAATCATTGAGAGCTCATCGAAATCCATTTTCACATAACTAAGCCATCATCACTGAATTCATCTAACTTGAAAATGTCACGCAGGTCGCCAATTCAAGAATATTTCCACAAAATATCGGTAAAGCCTCACCAAATCATAAGAACTGATCATATATGTTATCATGATGATCCAATCTACCACCAAGCTGTCCTATTTCTCTGAGTTCCTTCTGAATTGCCTTCAAGTTAATACTTCTCCTTGCCAGTACACTATGATCCTTAACCCAAAGCTCACTACAAGAGATCCTAGCATGATACCTCGTCATCCTAAAGCCCATAAGCCACTGTATACCGTCTTAGGTACCCAAAAATACTGCATCCAAAATATCCACTCTGAAGAGACATTATGTGAATCTGACACTGTTTTCTTAACCTCTGTGATACTGAAACATAGAATCCATAATGATACAGAAGTATCGCGAGTCTCGACACCATCCAATGTAAATCTCAGATCTTAGCTATTTACAACAACAACAACCCAGTGAGATCCCACAAGTGGGGTCTAGGGAGGGTAGTGTGTACGCAGACCTTACCCCTACTCCGGAGGAGTAGAGAGGCTATTTCCGGTAGACTCTCGGCACAAGAAGGAAAGATACAGTGTATCAGTAACAGCAACAGAATCCAAAAAGATAACACCAGCAATACAATAACCAAAAAAAAAGAGCAAAGTAGTAACACTAAGCAGTAATAAAGGCACAGTACTACAGATGCAAGGGAATAATAATATGTACACAAAGGGCCACTAAACATACTACAGCCTAACTTACGACCCTAATGAAGTATTAAGAACACAACTGGAGCCACTAGCAGCCTAAAACAAAACACTAACATACTAGCCTCATATCTCCTAACCTACAACCCTAATGCTCAACCTCCATAACTTCTTGTCAAGGTCCATGTCCTCTGAAATCTGCGTCCGCATTATGTCCTGCCAGATTACCTCTCCCCAATATTTCTTAGTTCGCCCTCTACCTCTTCTCATACCCGTCAAGGCCAGCCGTTCACACCTCCTAACTGGCGCATCCAGGCTTCTCCTCCTCACGTGCCCGAACCATCTAAGCCTAGCTTCCCGCATCTTTTCTTCCATGGGAGCCACGCCCACCTTCAACCGAATATCTTCATTCCTAATCTTATCTAGCTTAGTGCATCCGCACATCCATCTCAGCATCCTCATCTCTGCAACTTTCATCTTCTGGGTATGAGAATTTTTGACTGGCCAACACTTTGCCCCATACATCATGGTCGGCCTAACCACCGCTCTATATAACTTTCCTTTAAGTTCCGGAGGCACCTTCCTATCACACAGGACACCAGACGCTAGCCTCCATTTTATCCACCCCACTCCTATACGGTGCATAACATCCTCGTCAATATCCCCATCCTCCTGAATAATCGACCCTAGGTACTTGAAGCTCCCTTTCTTTGGGATGACTTGAGAGTCAAGCCTCACGTCCATGTCCGCTTCACCCGGCACACCGCTGAACTCGAACTCCACATATTCAGTCTTAGTCCTGCTCAACTTGAAACTTTTAGACTCAAGGGTCTGTCTCCAAACCTCCAACCTCTCATTAACACCGCCTCACATCTCATCAATCAGAACTATACAAATCCGAAAATTCCTCAAATGAAACATATGAATCTTGAACCCATTAGAACCTTCTCGAGAGTCATCCAACCTATTCTAATCTCAAATTCACCACACAAACAAGCCGAACGACCTATGCTCCATTAGCACACAAATACCCTAAAAAAGTAACCCCACCTTAACGCAATCGAGTGACTCCCTTTTCTTAGCACATTGCATTCATCACGAATAACAAACCTAAATCATTCCAAGATTTTCGTACCCATAAAGTGTAATACATCATGCACCCAGAAACTTCCTTACTCGAGTCATTCTCGAAATCAACCTCTTCCAATCATAATCGATCCACAAGTATGCCTTAGACTGAAACCTATACAACACATAACCATGCAATCAAATCATCGATAGCAAACTCTTCCACTTGGCTCAAAGCCATAGAACAAAACATTTGATAACTCACAACACCCACACTCTATTACTGCCATAAACCCGCACTGAGATTCAACTAAATCCTTCATAGGCTTATGTAACACCAATCATAAAATGCCTCATATCATCTGCTAAGCTCCCATTTATCCTCGTGACAATCAAATCAACTTCTTCAAGGGATCCAAACTCAAATTGCAACACATATCACCCACAGTTTGAAAGAAACTCACCACACAAACATCATAAGGATCACACATTCGTAGACCACCCCGTAGGAGATAACCTACCTTCTTAGCCTCGAATTAGCATCTCTCTATACCCTTTCATGGTCACAACCACTATGCAATCACTAAATCTTCCCGAGCCTAAACTAGTCATCAAGACATAAGAACACACTTAATCCCACAAATGAACAACATGAAAGATCCCTCAACATGCTCATAACTCAAGACTGTACAACACATCAAGACAGAAATCAAACACCCAATAGTCCTTTGCACATCCTAAGAAAACTTTTCTCGTCACATCCAAACCGTCTGAACACATCCCGTAATCACATCATACTAATCATATAGCCATCCAACCACTCACCGAGCCATAAATCCCACTCCTAGGGACACTACCAGACATATAAGTCCAAAAGCATGTGCTTACACAACTGAAGCTACCGAGCCAAAGTTGTGGTCCAAACCTGGCCTGAAGTCCTTCAAACTGGCCCATCACCAAAATACAGAAAACACATCTCGCACCTCATCCATAAAAATCATAAGTCATCGATGCACAACTAATATCGAGCGCTCACATAACATACGAGTGGGTGGAAGGAATTCAAAAGAGATTCTTCAAGCTGAATCAATGTCGCACGATAAGAAAAGAAAGATGAGAAGTTTATCCTAAATGCCCTATAGCCTCTTGAAGATAGGTATGGATGTCATCATACCGATACACAAGACTCTACTAGACACTTGCTCATGAATTATAGAACTTATGAACCTAGAGCTCTGATACCAACTTGTCACGACCCAAAATCCACTAGTCGTGATGGCACCTAACCCAACCGGTTAGGTAAGCTAACTAACAGTCAACATATTCCAAATGATATTAATGGAAAATAAATGATAAAATAACTAAACTTTTATACAACAACCCAAGTACTGATAGTACAAGTCATGAGCTTCTAAGACTTAGAATTTATAAAGCTAGTACGAAATAAATACATCCTCAGTTTGAAATATACATAAACGGATTTACAAATCTAAAGCTACCATGAACAAGAGGTTGTAATAACCGGAACGCATGTACATTTTCAATGCCAGCTCCCGCCATACACAACAACATCAACTCCAAAATCTGCACGCAAGGTGCAGAAGTGTAGTATGAGTACAAACGACCCCATGTAATCAATAAGTAACAAACCTAACCTTATGTTGAAAGCAGCGACAAGTTCAAAAGAAGTTCAGTGTCCAACACCAATAGCCAAATAACAACTCGTAATAATATAATGAAGGCAGTACAAGAAATAACTCAAAAAAAATATTATACTCAGCTCACTCACAGTTACGAAAAGAGTAGACATGTTTTTCAGGCATAACAGTAAAGCCCAAATCTTTCACCGGAGTCACCAAGATATGAATATATCAGAAAAAACTGTGATTTTTCCTAAAATTTCAACAACAGATAAGACATTTCATTATCAGATAGCATGAGGAAATTACGTCTTTGTGCCTACATGTCAATATGCATATCAAGTCATCAATTATCATATACCGTCTTGCATGAGAAGTATACATCTCAATGCCTACATGTTAAATATACATGTCAAATCATGAATGCCACAATAATGACTAGCATGAGAAAAATGCATCTCTATGCCTACATGCCAAGTATGCATGCCAAATAAATGATTTTACGGTGATATTCCCAGGTACTCTCACTGTCAACATACTCAAGTTGTCTGTCTCAAATGGCCACTTCATCACACACACACACACACACACACACACACACACACACACACACACAAAAAAAATCACTCAGCACTGTACGGGTGCCTGGTTCATAGGCCCCTCACCAAAGCACGTGTATATGTATCACTATGCATGTGCTCACTGTTGGTATGTCAGACTCTGGGAGGGGGAAGGGGGCGAATCGTGCCCAAGCGCTAATCAAAAACCTATAAGGCCTACTGCGACGTGCAACTCGATCCACAATAATAAATAAGCCAATAATGCCTACTGCGGCGTGCAACCCGATCCATAGTAATAATAATAGTAATAAAACCAATATGGCCTGCTGCGACATGCAACCCGATTAACAATAACACTCACAACACGGCTCTCAGGCCTACCTAAGTCATCAATCTCTCAAGTCTCAAAGGGCTCACAATTTCGTACCACTCAGCCCAAATAATGATAACATGTGATGTAACCGCGAATGGTGAACAGAGACTGAGATATGATATGCAAATGAAGAATCATGACTGAGTATATAATTATAGTTAGAGCAGAAAATGCAAAATAACAGAAATAGCCTCATTAGGTCTCAACCGAATAAGCACATAGCCTAAATATGATTTCTAACATGAATCACAGCTCAATTACTCTAACAAGTAGAAATTACATGGATAGAACAAGATATAACAACAAAACAAGTTCGGTCATAGTCTAATAGTCAACTTGAATCATGATTACCCGGGTGCATGCCCACACGCTCGTCACCTAGCATGTGCGTCACCCTAATACATTTATTATAACATAGTTCCCAGGGTTAAATACCCTCAAATCCAAGTTTAGATATGTTACTTAACTCGAAAAAGACAAATCCAATACCGAGCAAGCCAACAAAATTCTAGAAGCACCATCCCACGTGTATCAACCTCCGAATGGCTCGAAACTAGCCAAAAGCAACTCAGAGACATCAAATAACGCCAAAGGAAACAAACCCAATCGATAAAGGTTGAATCTTTAATCAAAAGTCCAAAGTCACCCAAAAAGTTAAACCTGGGTCCGCACCTCGGAAACCAAAAAAAGAATTACAAAATCTGACAACACATTCAATTACGAGTCCAACCATATTAATTTCACTCAATTCTGACTCCGAATTGATGTTCAAAACTCAATTTCATTTTAGAAAAGTTTAGACAAAACCCCCCATTTATCTTTTGAAATCATCAATCAAATGCCAAAAAAACGAAGATGGAATCACGAAATATAATCAAAACCGTGTAGAATATACTTACCACAATCCATGTGGTGAAAATCGCCTCCAAAATCGCCCAAATCCCAACTCCTCAACTCAAAATATGATAAAATAACTCAAAGGTCCGAAATATAGTACTTAAAGGTCTGCTCCAGGTATACTCTTCGCGAACACGGGAGGACCCTCGCGTTCGCGATGAATAATAACTCACCGCCACAAAAAGACTCTATGCGTTCATGGCATAGACCTCACAAAAGCGATGCACAGAAGATCTAGACCTTCGCGAACACGGCTATTACTTCGCGAACGCGAAGACATTTCCTCCAGCTCCCAGTTCCTCAACTCAACTCTATGCGAACGCGATCTGACTAACGCGAACACGATTCTCAGGACTCACAAGGATACGCGAACGCGATTACCCTGTCGCTAATGCGATGAAGGAAATACCCAGCTCCCATATACACTACGTAATCGCGACCCAATCTTCGCGATCGCGAAGAAGGTCTGAAACACCTGGAATGAGCAGTGCTAAAGAACAAGGAAATGATCTGAAACTTATCTGAAACTCACCCGAGCCCCTCGGGATCCCATCTGAACATCCTAACAACTCCCAAAACAAAACACGGACTTACTCGATGCATCAAATCTCATATAACAACAACAAAACCACGAATCGCACCTCAAATCAAACTTTATAAACTTTTGAACTTTCAACTTCCAAAACTCATGCCGAACCATATCAAATCATCCTGGAATGACCTTAAATTTTGCACACAAATTCTAAATGACATAACGAAGCTATTCCAATTTCTGGAACCACAATCCAGACCCGATATCATCAAGGTCAACTCCCGATCAAACTTATGAACATTTCAAACCTTTAAATTTTCAACTTTCGCCAAATAGTGCCGAAATCTTCTAGAAACATCCAAATGCAAATCTAGGTATACGCCCAAGTCCAAAATCACGATCCGAAGCTAACGGAACCATCAAAACTCTGATGCGAGGTTGAATACATAAAAGTCAAACTTGGTCAACTCTTCCAACTTAAAGCTTCCTAGTTGAGAATCATTCTTCCAAATCAGTCCTGAATCACCTGAAAATCAAAACCGACGATTCACACAAGTCATAATACATCATATGAAGCTACTCAAGACTTCAAACGGCTGAACGGAATGCAAATGCTCAAAACGACCGATTGGATCGTTACAATAATCAAAATATTTTCTTTATTTTACCTCTTATGCTTAGTTACACTTTTTTGTTTCTTTGATGAGATTTATATAATAGACTAATTATTTATACGATATATATAAAAGGTTTCAAGGAATATCCATCGATAGGCCAAAGAACTTGATGAGTGGACCAAAGGACATTAATCTCTATATGCAACTTATTACAAGAATATATCATTCACGAATTTGATTAAATACAGAAGAAATGCATGTAAATTTTTTTTTTCTTCAGATCCACGTCTTAAGTTTAGTAATTAGTGAACTTTTTTTTATTTTAATTTATGCATTAATTAGTTATATATGTTATTGTCATGATTCAAATTCCACCATAGTCGTGATGACACCTAACATTGTTGGCTAGGCGAACCTACCAACCAAGAAACAAAATAAAAGGTACTAAGTCTCATGAAATATTACAAATAAATCCAATAGAAGAGCGGAAATACAATAAATACCCTAGAACTAATTGTATGACATCCTAAGCAACTGTAACTGAATAGCTGGTCAATGTCCATGATATAATATAATTATTGTTTGAAAGAATACTGATTGTTTACCCGAAAAACGGATAGAGTTAAATTTGTACGTAGTTCTAAGGATATGTGGTATAGATTAATACAAATTGTAAGGATAAATAGAGATATCAAATATGGATGGTTAAGAATGCAAAATAAACAAAATTGGAAAGAAGATGATTTTTAGGACTAAGCAAGATAAATCAATTAATGAAGCTTTAAAGAATTACTCTCGAATATGGGAGAATATGGTGCTTAAATTACAATGTAAGCAAAAGGCTCCCCTCTACAGAAATATAGCCATCCTCTTTATGGTGGAGGATCCTACTTTATATATAATTAAAAATACATAGTGGAGAATCCATGATAAATTAACTTTTTACTAATTTCCGCAGAGATTTTCTCCCTTAGTGTGTTTGTAACGGCTCTTGTCTGTGAGCTCGGACTCGATCGGCCTCGGTGTTGGTCGATAGTGCTTCTAGAGCTCGATATGGACTCGGGATCAGGTGATGATTCGGACTCGGTCCCAGTTGGCCTCTGCCCCTTAAACGTGAAATCATCTCATCTCAGTTCGATTCGGACCCGAGCTCGATGATGACTTCGAACTCGGTGTTTGACCTATACCTAGAATCCGAAGATTGTTCATTCCATCTTCGGAACCCATCTCAAAGTCTTCCTTTGATCCATTATGTTTCGACCTAGATCCATCGTACGAAAGCCAAAATCTATTTCGACCGTATACAGATAGTCCCCTCATTTCTCGGGAAGGATGTAGTGAGAAACGATATGATTTTTCAATGGCTCGATCGGATTATAAGCTGACGTTTACATTGGACTCGATCATGATGCACGCGATAGCTGTCCCGTCAATTTAGTCTTTCAAGGCATTTAATGCATGTCAGACAGTGGTCGGCCACCACTGATACTGAAGCGCCATTGCTTTAACCTATAAATAGCCCTATCATTTTCCACTTTTATATCTTTAATATTCAAAAATTCCCTAGTTCTTTTTCATATTCTCTGAGTTTATTTGCAAATCTGTGATTCCTCTTTGCAAAATTCTTTCTAAATTACCAAATCTTGTCACCTTCTTTAAATCTAAAATGGTGAAGACATCAAAAACCGTCCCCCAAAAAGAAAAAGTTTCTTCTTCCCTATCCGCCGCCGACAAAATATCGGTGGATCCATGTCCTGAGGAGTGCATTCCGGCGGCGTGTGTTCTTACCTCTGATTTCAAACTCGATAAAGGTTCGCTGGTTCCTGGCCGATGTGAGCCCGTATCGAGATATATTTATTTGATAACCCGGGAGCACATCGAGCGGATAAAAAAAGATTGTAACTGGGAGAACAAAGAAGTGGTAGTGCCGTCTCCTGAAGAGGATATTACTACTAACATGAGGGTTTTTTTAAGCGTGTATACTTACCCTTTCACATTAGGTCCCCTCGACCCTGTTATCATAGATTTTTGTCGTAAATACCTAAAAACCCTAGGCTAGATACATCCTTCCTTTTGGCGGATTGTTATTTTGATCCGATATTTTGTGAGTAAAATTGAGGGGATGCCTTTCACCCTCGATCATCTTGTCCGATTATACCGTCCTCGCCTTTTTCGAGGAGGGTTAATAAAACTCCATCGTCGAGCTACCAAGGCTCTGTTCTCGAGTATAGATGAGGATAAGGATCGAGGCTAGATGGGCAGGTTCATTCGAGTAAGGACTTCGGACCTGATTCTGACCAAAAAGATGCCTTTTCCCGAGGAGTGGAACATGAAGCGTAAGTGTAAGTCTGTTGTTATCTCCTATTATTTTGTTCTTTCATTTCATTTCTCACCAATATTCCCCTTTTGTGATGCAGTGGTTCCCTGGATGCCCAGCGCAGTGCCCAATCTCAAGAACTAGGTACGTGATCTGGTTTCGACCTCCTCATACGCCGAGCGCTCATGGCGCAACTTGTCAAAGGGCCGATGGGAGGCCAAAAATCACGGTAAGCACCTTTCTCATATCTTTTGATTATTCGAATAAGATTCTTTTCACATACTTCAATAAAAAATTTCGTATGCAGGTATGGGCAAAGATGCAGTTTTGAGGCCCTCATCCGTCGAGGAAGAGGCTTTGACCTCTGTCCCAAAGCCGGTGAAAGATAATAAGAGGAAAAGAGCCCCCATCCTCGAAGATTAAAAACCGAAGAAGAGGACGGCTCGTAAGCCAAACAAGAATATCATTTCTTTGACTGTAGAATCTGTTCTGCATCTGAGGGAAGAAGAAGAAGAAGAAGAAGAAGAAGAAGAAGAAGAAGAAGAGAATGATGGGTCTGCACTGGAGACCCGAACAAAGAAGACCACCGACGTTCCACAGGCAGCTGGATCGATGGTGGTTCATAAGGCTCCGCCTCGAATTGAGGATATATCGGAGAGAGATTCGGGCAGAGTCCCCGAGTTACTGGAGATCGAATATGCTTCCCGTCGAAGCCGACGGATGGGGGATATGTCTGAAGTGTCTCTTCCCAAATCTTTTCGAACCGAAGAGAATGCCCCATGTGATTCATTTGGGGTAGTAGCAATCGAAGACTCACCCACCTTCCCTGCTTTTTCCGCAGGGGCAATTCGGGAAGCCCAAGCTTTGGGGGCGCTCAAATTAGATAGGCCTCATGATGGAGAGGATCTCTTTCGTGACATGTTTATCGGTGTCGAAGACACTGCCAGTACAAGTGATGCATCAGATCTTTTTCATGGAGTGCAGCAGGCTTTGAATCAAGTAAGCCTTAAATTATATGGCGTTACCTTTAAGTTTGCTTTTCTTTTTTGACTTCGTTTCTTCTTTCTTTGTAGGCCACGACAGTTCATCGAGAATCATGTTCTCGGTCTCGGACCGAACTGCGTCGATACAAGGCCGAGCTTCAACGGGCTACAGAGGAGAGGAACTCCTTAAAACTCCTCTTAGGCCAAAGGGGAGAGGAAATAAAAGACCTCCAAGCTGAGTTGGCCAAGGCTCACCAAGATCAGATCAATCTATCCGAGCAGGTAATAATACTTTTAAAAGCCTATGGGCTTGATACCGGAACGATGGCTAATCTTTCGGTCTCATAGCTGCAGCAAAAATTCGAGATGATTGGAAAACTCCGTGAAGAAGTCGATGTGATAAGAGCGGAGTCTTTGAAGTAGAAAGAAAGAATGGACCGCTTTGCTGCAGAGAAAGAAATTGCTCGAGCCCAATTGTCATCGGCCGAAAAACAACTTCAAAAAATGAAGGAGAAAAGCTCGGTCCATGCAAGAAGAATAGAGGAGCTCGAGGCTCTGTTGGCCTCTGAACTTGCCAAGGCCGAATCTGATGCCGAAAAGGCAAAGGCCGATGCGGATGCACTCGTGGCCGTCTATCGGGCAGATGCTGAAGCTGCCCAGGTTCAAGCAAGAGAGGCAATCGAGACCGCCGATACTCAAGCACATTGGGCCGCTAAACTTGCTAAGTGCCGATCTCGGAGGGAAACCCTCGAGGAGATCCATGCTCAAGGTTTCGACCTTGCTGAAGAGATAAAAAGGGCCAAAGAACTCGAAGCCGATGCTGAAGCCTTAGTTTCCGATGACGATGATGATGATGGGAGTAAGAGCGGGTCCGAGAATGGGGGGGATCCCGATAGAAAAGAGACCGCTCTCATGGATAACCAAGAAGCTTAGCCCTTAGTTTCTATGTTGTAATCAATCATGTAAACAATCTCGTATATATAAAATATCCTTTTCTTTCGCCGACTTGCTTCTGTTTTGTTTCCTGTCTTGTGAAGATTTTATTCACGCCTTATGAATATTTTCACAAGTATTTAGGCAACTTAATCAAATCTGGACTTTGTAGCCTTTATAACCGAGTGAGTGCTTATTCAAACTTGAAATAAGGTAGCTTATATGCTTAGTAGTCGAGTTGAGTGATTGTTTGAACATAGGCTTACTCAAACTTGAAGTGATGTAGCCCTTAGGCTTATTAGTGGAGTGAGTGATTAGAACTTGAAGTAATATAGCCCGTAGGCGTAATGATCAAGTGAGTGCTTGCTTGAACTCGAAATAAAAATAGCCCGTAAGTTTAGTAGTCGAGCGAATGGTTCGAACTCGAAGTAATATAGCCCATAGGCATAATGGTCAAGTGAGTTCTTACTCGAACTCGAAATAAAAGTAGCCCATAGGCTTAGTAGTCGAGTGAATAATTCGAACTCGAAGTAATGTAGCCCGTAGGCGTAATTTGTCGAGTGAGTGCTTGCTCGAACTCGAAATAAAAGTAGCCCGTAGGCTTAGTAGTCGAGTGAATGATTCGAACTCGAAGTAATGTAGCCAGTAGGCGTAATTTGTCGAGTGAGAGCTTGCTCGAACTCGAAATAAAAGTAGCTCGTAGGCTTAGTAGTCGAGTGAATGATTTGAACTCGAATTAATGTAGCCCGTAGGTGTAATGGTCGTATGAGTGCTTGCTCGAACTCGAAATAAAAGTAGCCCGTAGGCATAGTAGTCGAGTGAATGATTCGAACTCGAAGTAATGTAGCCCATAGGCGTAGTGGTCGAGTGAGTGTTTTTTCAAACTCGAAATAAAGGTAGCCCGTAGGCGTAATGATCGAGTGAGTGCTTGCTCGAACGCGATCCTGTTTGCATAATAAATCTCAAAATAGAGGAATTTTTCTTGGATATAAGATATCGGTAAAGAAGAGAACTTTCTTTGCAAGTCATTATACATGTGTTCATGTTTTGCGTCATGGCTCGGGCCAACTACATGAGCATGGTTCATTTTGATCATTTGGCTCTTACAACTTTTCCTGTCGAGACACTGTTGTCATGAAATAACGAAGTAACTTCCTTTGCACCGAACTTGATAATCATCACAGATATGTTCAATGATAATTCCCCCCGGTATTCGAGGTTGATTGTAAAGAGGCCCCGGATACTGTTGAATTATTAGCACGATCAATGGTTGCCTTGTTAAAAAATCTCGCCGAAAACCCAATTTGGGACAAACACCATGCTTTCTGGCCTAAAGGCTTCGAGTTGAATAATCCGTCCATCTTTGGTCGAACACTAGCAAGGGTTAGTTTAGAAATATAATTGGGGGAGGGGGGGGGGGGGGGGTTGTACCTTAGCAGTAGTATCGTTTTAGGCTTTACACGTTCCAATTGCTTGGTAGTTGATTGCAATTCTATTAGACCGAGCTTGTAGGATTTCCGTTATATGGCCGGTATCGGTCTCTGGTCGACCTTTGCTTGGTAGTTCTTTTAGTAACGGAGCTAGAAATCAACTGGTCGTCTTTGGCTCTTATTTTGGATTGATATCGATTGTGCACATCGGTCCAAGTAATAGCTGGGTACTCGATTAGATTATGCTTCAGCCGCCGTGAAGCCATCGAGCTTCGCTCGTTTAGACCTTGAGTGAAAGCTTAATTAGCGCAATCGTCTGTGACTGGTGGCAGATCAATTCGTTCCATTTGAAAATGAGATACGAACTCCCTTAGCATCTCGTTATCCCTTTATATTACCTTGAACAGATCCGACTTTCTGGTCTCGACCTTTATGGCTCCGGCATGTGCTTTTACGAAGCAATCTGCAAGCATAGCAAAAGAATCAATAGAGTTAGACGGTAAATTATGATACCATACCATTGCCCCCTTTGACAGGGTTTCACCGAATTTTTTCAATAATACAGATTCGATCTCATCATCTTCTAGATCGTTTCCTTTGATGGCACATGTGTAAGAGGTGAGATGTTCATTGGGGTTGGTCGTCCCATTATATCTAGGAATTTCGGGCATGCAAAACTTCTTCGGGATTGGTTTAGGGGCTGCGCTCGGGGGGGAAGGCTTCTGTACGAATTTTTTGGAATCTAAACCTTTCAATATCGGGGGTGCCCCTGGGATTTGATCAACCCTGGAGTTGTACGCTTCCACTTTTTTGTTGTTTTCTTCGATCCATATTTTCAGTTCTTTGAATATCTTAACAACTCCTGAATTAGTCCTCGATTCTTGCTCGTTTGACCTTGCTACAACTGGCTCTGTTCTGCGGGTGATCTCTCAGGGTGGAGTGGGCTCCGGTCTGCTCGTTACCTATTTTCGACTCTACAATTGAGCTATCACTACCTGTTGAGCTTGCAACATTTCGAAAATCACACGTAAGTTGATTCCATTTTTCTCAATGTTATGGGTATCTCGAGGTGCAGATCGAGTGCCGCCATGAACGCTATTTTCGAGTTCAGAATGTAGGTTCACCTCGATGGCCACATGCGAATTGATATCTGTCGGCATTTCAATTTGAGCTCCAACAGCGTTGACAAGTGGTATTTCAGTACTGGGTATCAAGTTATTGTTCTCATCTTGAAGACCAGCTTCGTTGTCGATAGGTGAGGCCATTTGATTGGTAGTTAGTCATTGCTAATCCATAATCCAAGATACTTTCGGAAACAAGAGCAAAACACAACGGTGTATTTTTGCAGATTCGTATCAAATAATCACTGTTATCCTTAGTCCCACGGTGGGCGCCAAATTGTTTACCCAAAAAACGGATAGAGTTGAATTTGTACGTAGTTCTAAGGATATGTGGTATAGCTTAATACAAATCGTAAAGATAAATAGAGATATCAAATATGGATGGCTAATAATGCAAAATTAACAAGATTGGAAAGAAGATGATTTTTAGGACTAAGCAAGATAAATCAATTAATAAGCTTTAAAGAATCACTCTCGAATATAGGAGAATATGGTACTTGAATTATAATGTAAGCAAAAGGCTCCCCTCTACAGAAATGTAGTCATCTTCTTTATAGTGGAGGATCCTACTTTAGATATAATTAAAAATACATAGTGGAGAATTCATGATAAATCAGCTTTTTCTTAATTTCCGCCGAGATTTTCTCCCTTAGTGTGTTTGCAACGGCTCTTGTCTGTGAGCTTGGACTCGATCGGCCTCGGCGTTGGTCGGTAGTGCTTTTAGAGCTCAATATGGACTCGGGATCAGGTGATGATTCTGACTCGGTCCCGGTTGGCCTCTGCTCCTTAAACTCGAAATTATCTCATCTCAATTCGATTCGGACCCGAGCTCGATGATGACTTCGAACTCGGTATTTGACCTATACCTAGAATCTGAAGCTTGTTCGTACCATCTTCGAAACCCATCTCGAAGTCTTCCTTTGATCTATTATGTTTCGACCTTATACACTGATGTTGGGTATATTTTTATATGTTTCGATATTAATTTATTCGTATTTTTATCGCTTTTTGATTATATTTGATATTGAATATTCCCAACTTAACTTGAAAATTGATGTTACGCTGATATTGTGTTACTTGAACTGAATATGTACGATTTTAATGGTGAATTAGAGCATTGACGGGCTGCCTTGACTAACGAAAAACAATTGTATTTGGACTGGATTATCCCAATTCAAGTATTATTCATGATTGTTTGCAAAAAATTAAAGTGTTAGGTAAAAAGCCACTTTGATGGAATCATTCATTACATAAGTAAGTATTAAAGGATCCAAGTTAGCAAATTTACATGAGAACAATTGGAATTCAAGAAAATAAGCATGCACTTGGAATGGAAAGCAAAGTTAAGCATGCACTTGGAATGGAAAGCAAAGTTAGGTGGAAGACATTGAATCTTAAAGAACCAAAATGTTGAAGCAGGCGGCGCGAGACTTTACCTCGCGACTCGAGGTCCAGCGCGAGGTGCTTCGCGCGTTACGCATGGCGACGCGCGGTGTTCGGTTTCCAAGCTATTTTTTCTCATTTTTGATTTTGGACTTGAATATTTTATTTAGGCTTTTTTCAATACCTATAAATAGTCCTTAAACACAGTTTATATATAACTTTTGACTAAGGGAGGACAAAGAGTCGCCGTGGAGGTCGGATTTCATCTTTCCTTTCACCAAACTTAGTAATTTTTATGTGTCTCTTTATGATTTATTGTTTGGCTACCATGTCTATGTGGATCTAAACTTCACGTTCTAGAGTTGTGGTTCTTTCATGACTATTGTTATTTGTATATTGATTTTGGTTTCTTGATTTATCGTATTGGTTAATTTATTCAATCTTGCGCTTAATTATATGATTACATGATCACCAATTGAATACTATCTATGAATCTAGAGTTGGACTCGAAAGTGGGAATTCAAGATTGCACATAGGATTGAGTAGAGCAAGTTCTTGAACTCGAGCATCGGGGAATGGATTCACGGTCAGGATAGACATATGCTAATTGCCTTACTTGGTTATTATACGGGAATTACAAATGCATTCTTGTTGATTCTAACTCTGTAGACATATACGCTTTAGGTTAGCTTGAATAGGCGAGTAAGAACTCGATAGAATCTTATGAGCAATATTAACTCCAATAATCAATAAACTAGATAAATTAATTAGTCAATTCAATTGAAGAATAAAATAGGATTGTTAGATAGCCCATAACCCTAGATCGTTTTTATCACATTGATAACATAAAAATCTGTTCTTCTTTTGTTCAGAGTTCATTATTTGTTTCCTTTTTATTTTAATTAGTTTAGATTAAAACACTAGATTTAATTCTTGTTTAAATAATTAGGATAGTCTAATTTAGTTTATAGTTAATCACAAGTCCTCGTGGGTTTGACATCCGACTTTTAGTTACTTTATTACTTGACGACCGCGTATACTTGCGTGTGCGTTTGGCCGCAACAAGTTTTATGTGCCATTGCCGGGGACTTAGAATAAACTATTTTTCTAGATTAGATTTTGACTTTTTATCTATTTAAGTTTGTGTTTTTTTAGTTTAGTTTATTATTATTTGCTTTTTTTACATGGCATCTGTCACGACCCAAAATCCTAACCTGTCGTGATGACGCCTATCGTGGTACTAGGCAGGACGACATTTAAATATATTTCCAACACTTTTAACATAAAACGAATTTAAGCAGTTTAAACAATAAAAGATTTCATAAATGGGATAGGAACCCAAAATACAACGCGAAAATTTCCAATATCGGGGTGTCACTGAGTACATAAGCATCTATACATCACAAGTCCGGAAAATATTGTCTATGATAAACTAAAACTAAATACAATAAGTGGAAAGATAGGGAGGGAGAAACAAGGTCTGCGAAACGCCAAGCAGCTACCTCGAAAGTCTCCGAGAATCCGAACTCCACAACTCAGCAACCGCCGTGACCGAATGCACCTGGGTCTGCACACAAGGTGCAGGGTGTAGCGTGAGTACAACCAACTCAGTAAGTAATTCAACATGCACATGACCTCTGTGGGTCCCTATAGTGCCAACACATAGTCTAAACATGATTTATGGTTCAATTTCTCTACTACATGGAGAATGTACAGATAACAATAGATTATACAACTACACGGTTCCACAGAATTTGACCAAGTCACAATTCCTATGGTGCATGCACACCTATTACCTAGCATGTGTGTCACCTCAAAATCAAATACATAACACATAATACGGGGTTTCGTACCATCAGAACCAAATTTAGAACTGTTACTTACCTTAATACGAGCAAATCTCTACTCCAACACACCCTTGCCTCGTAAGACGGCCTCTGAATGCCTCGAATCTAGCCATAAACAATGCGATAAAATCAATACGGGCTAAAGGAATCAACTCCATAAGAAAATGCTAAGTTATTAATCAAAATCAAAAATCGGCTCAAAAGCCGGCCCCCTGGCCCACGTCTCGAAATTCGATAAAAATCACAAAATCCGAAAGCCCACTCAACAACGAGTCTATCCATACCAAATTTATCAAAATCCGACACCAAATCATCATCCAAATCCCCAAATCAAACCCTCCAATTCCCTAGCCTCAAACTCCCAATTTGCACCTTAAATACTTACCAACTAGGTGGGAAAATCAATGGAGAAGTAATATTATTGATCAATAATGAGCACAAGGGACTTACCTCAAGAATCCCCTCGAAATCCCTCTCAAAAATCGCCTAAACCGCGCTTGAAATGTTTGAAAGGAAGCCAAAATCGCGAACCCTTGTTTTAATAATCTGCCCAGGCTTTTCGCACCTGCGGCCCAATATCTGCACTTCCGGAACCGCTTATGCGGTACATCCTCCGCTTCTGTGATACATCCTCCGCTTCTACGGAAATCACTTAAGTCCCTCAGGCCCGCATCTGCGCTCTAGGTTCCGCACCTGCGAAGCCGCTTCTGTGGCCTTCTATCCACTTCTGCGGAAACATGCCTCTCCCTCAACTCAGCATCTGTGGAGCCTCGCTCGCACCTGCGAGCTCGCAGAAGCGGTTAGCCCCTCTCACCTGCGCTCTGCCCAGGGCAGCCCAGCTCCGCTTCTCCATAAAACCAGCTGCATCTGCGGCATCGCACCTGCGGCTAACCCCTCACAGGTGCGATCACACCAGAAGAGCTCCAGCTTCAGCAATGCACTAAGTCCCATTTTCGATTCGTTAACCATTCAAAACCAACCCGAGGCCCCTGGGACCTCAACCAAACATACCAACGAGTCCCAAAATATCATACGAACTTAGTCGAGCCCTCAAATCACCTCAAACAACGTCAAAAATATGAATCGCACATAGATTCAAGCCTAATGAATTTTGAACTTCCAATTTCTACAAACGATGCCGAAACCTACTAAAACACGTACGATTGACCTCAAATTTTGCACACAAGGCACATTTGACATTACGGACCTACTCCAACTTCCGGAATCGGAAACCGACCCCGATATCAAAAAGTCTACTCCTAGTCAAACTTTCCAAAAATTCCGAATTTCGCCATTTCAAGCCTAATTCTACTACGGACCTCCAAACCACAATTTGGACATGCTCATATATCCAAAATCACCTAACGGAGCTAACAGAACCATCAAAACCCCATTTCGGAGTCATTTACTCAAAGATAAACATCCGGTAAATTATTTCTACTTAAGCTTTCAACCTTGAGACTAAGTGTTTCATTTCATTCTGAAATCTCACCGGACCCGAACTGACTACCCCGGAAAGTCACATAGAAGCTATAAAGTACAAAATAAGCAGTAAATAGGGGAACGGAGCTACAACTCTCAAAATGACCGGTCGGGTCATTACAACATCTTGGAATAAAAATTGTTCAAATGATAGTTATTCTTACTTTGATGATTCTTGTCGATATTGTAGAGGACCCCACTGGTAGAAAAATTTCCAAAATGCTCCCAGGAGCGAGTTGTGCGCACAATCTCAATCCTATGAGTGAAATATTTATAATATATGTGGTGGTCGAGGTGACCATTGGGATGACTCTCCTAATTCTTTTTATCCTTCTCCGAGCCCTTATTATGACCTAATAATGTTTGTAAGTTTGATAGGAATAACAATATGGAGGCCGTGGAACATGATGCTCATATAATGGATATGGTGAGGCAGCTAGTGGAGCAAACTCATGAATACCAAAAAGAGATGGAAAATCTCAAGGCAACAATGAAGAGAATGAAGGCCAAAGAAGAAGAATGGGTTGAAACATTCGGTGATACACAAGATGCAGACTTAGTTAATATTCAAGAAGAGTCTCAAATTGAAGAAGAGATCCAATTTCATCAACATGAAAATTTTGAAAAAGTGGAGATTTTGAGCCAAACGTGGCTTGTGGAACAAGCTGAAAAATTAGAAATATATAAGGCAACGTGAGAAAATCACAAATGGGATAAAACATTTCATAGAGAGAAGAAGTGAGCTTGGACAAGAGATCAGTAAATTTGGCACCACTATTCACAACTTGGAGGCTAAATTGAGTGCTAAGGTTGATGCATATAACGCTCAATAAAATAGTTATAAGTTGTATGAAGTTGAAAATGAGCTTATATGCCAAATTGAGGAGCTAAAAGTGGAAAGTCAATCATTCGACCATATTCTTGTTGATGATGCCAATGTGGAGAAAAGTTCATTAGAGTCATGTGAAAAAGTAGATAATATCGTACTTGAAGGCTCTAGTGTGTACACATATGAGGATATAAATAGTAATACAATTCAAGAGTTGGGGCGTGTTACTCCTCATTCCATATATTTTTCAACATTGTGTTTGGATGATGACATGGAAATAAAGTCATCTGAGCCTTTAGAGGACTCAACGGACGAAGGACAAGGTGCTTATATTCTTGAATTTGCCGTGCCATAGAGACATAATTACATACCTCATATGAAGGCCAAGAAGTGTAGAATGTTACAATGGTTACTCGGCCCAATTAGATTTATACCTCCGCCCCAGGAGCATAGCAGAAAGCTTGAAGCTAAATTAGGGGCTCAATTCATAAGTTCGAGATGGAGGCAAAAAGTGGTTCATGTTGTGCCGCGATGTTAAATTAGGCTCTTGTTGGGAGGCAACTCAGCTTTATTATTATTTTTTGTTTTTGTTTATTATTATGTTATTTTTGTAGTGTTTATTTTTATTTTGTAGGATTATGAGCATAGGAAGCAAGGCCATAAGATGTGCAAAAATGAGCTAGATAGTTGGAAGTAAGTGTGGGGTACCCGCACAAAGGACCATGCATAGGTAAAGTCTGAGAATTCCGTGAGCTGATATTGTTTCGGCCTTTGGCCTTCCAGGGAGATCCTTTTTCCACCCTCATTATTCTTACTTTATTTGCATATTGGGGACAATGAACTCTTTCAAGTGTGTGGCGATATAACTCCTTTGGATAATTCGGTTCTTATTATATTAGTATGTTAACTTCTTATTTTTAGTATTAGCTTCTTATTTTTGCTTGCTTAGTTACTGGAATTATTAGTGTAGTATTTTAGTACTAGTTTTAGTAGCTTAATATTTTCTAATATATATATTTATTATTATTATTATTATTTATTTATTTTTGAAAAATCAGAAAAATTAAAAAATTTGAAAGATTTGGACTTTTCCCGACGATCGATCTCCTAGGCAATTTTCTTGAGTGATTAAAGTCTAAACAAAAAACACGCATAAAACAAATAGAAAAATCCAAAAATATGTTCTTTTATTTTCTTAGATAGTAATAATCTCCCGTAGTTTCTCTTTGTGACTCGGTTCTTTTCCATGTGATGTAGTTTGAACCGGGTAGTATTTTTTTTATTTTTAGAGTAGATTAAATTTTAGGGAATAAAAGGAGGAAGAATGATGAACCTAGGCGCCTTTGACTTGTTTGATAGTAGCATATTTAGGCTTTGGCATGTGTAGTATCTTCCTTATATTTTAAAATTGTCCATGATGCCTTGCTTAATTGGATAGCATGTTGTTGACGCCAATGTCTCATTTTTTTGACTTATGTTCACTTTGTGCTTAATGCTTAATATTTTGTGACTTTGTGAATACTTGCATTGGTTGAGAGTTGGAATGAGACCGTACTTAGCGAGTCATGTTTCTTGTGTGGTGAGATTTTTGTGTAGTCCATGTTATTGTAATTGTGTCTAGAACTTACCCAGCTTGCAAGTTGAAGCGAAATTTTAGGTGATGCTCGATTTAAAAAATAACTTTAGGCTTTCTTTGATCCTTTTTGAGCTTAATGCTTTCCACAAATAAAATTATTCCTAGTTAATTCTTTTGATCCTATAAACTTTTATTTGAAACCAATATTACAAGCCTATACCCTTTTGTTCTTAATTGATATTATTTTGATCATTTTACCTGTAAAGACCTGACTGGTCATTTTGAAAACTAGCTTTAATTATAGTGTTCCAAGATCTCCTATAGCTTCATTTGATATTTATTGATTTGTGTGCGTTGTCCGTGTCATTTTTCGAAAATTTGTTACGTAAAATTTTGAAGAAAATAAATTTTTTGACTTAAAAGAGGCTAAAGTTGACCATGATCAACATTTTTAGTAAACAATGCTGGATTTGTGTTTTGACGATTCTGGTAGGTTCGTATGATATATTTGGACTTATACGTATGTTTGGTTGGGGTCCCGGGTGACTCGAGCATATTTCGGCGCATTATGTGAATAATTAAAAATATTAGTTTTAAACTTGAAAATTTTGAGTTTTGATGATCAATTCTTGTTGTTTGATGTCATTTTGATGATTTGAGTGAGCGAGCAAGTTTGTAGGGTTATTACACTTGTGTGCATGTTTGGTTTGGAGCCAGAGGGGCTCGGGTGAGTTTTGGGGGCATTGCGAATGAGTTTGGAACAATTGATGCATAGCTGTTGTTGGTGTCAACTTGCAGATCTCGCAAATGTGAAAATACTACTCGCAAATGCGAGTGACTACTCGTATCTGCTAAGGGAGCTAGGGAATGGGCATTTCGCAAATGCAAAGTTTTGATCACAAATGTGGACTGTAGGAGCTCCGCAAATGCGATATACCTGTCGCATTTGCGACACTTGGGAAGGCTGGCCAGATTCGCAAATGTGAGGCTTTGATCGCAAATGCGAACATTTTGTCGCAATTGTGACTTCTTGGGGACCTATTCCACTGGTCGCTTTTCGATCTGTGTTTCGCAAATGCCGGCTTTGCAATTACGAACAAGAGTTCACAATTGCGATACCTGGAGTGGGATAAAAGAGGGGGAAATCGGAATTTAGGTCATTTTACATTTTTCTCAACCCCAAACACTCTAGAGGTGATTTTTGAATAAACCTTTCTTCCCAAATTCATTGGTAAGCATCTTTAATTAGTTTTCAGTCGATTTTAGTTACTTTTCATGAGTTTTTAACATCAAATCTAAGAATTTTATGGTAGAAATTAGGGGTTTTGGGTATAATTTAGAGATTTTGTAAAATTGAGATTTAGACCTCAAATTGAGGTCGGATTTTGAAACAAATCACATAACCGAGCTCGGGGGTGAATGGGTAATAAGGTTTTGGCCCGAATCTTGGGTTTTGACCAAGCGAGCCAGGGGTTGACTTTTGTTGACTTTTTCAATTTAGCTAAAGATTGAACCTTTTTCATTTGTGGATAGTTTCTAAAGATTATTTTGAATTGTTTGAATGATATTTGGCTAGATTGGATTGGTTTGAAGGCTTTTTCTAAAGGGAAACTCGTGGTTGATTGTTGACTTGTTTTCGAAAAAGGTAAGTATCGTGGCTAGCTTTGTTGGGAGAATTTTTCCTACTAATTGATATTGTTTGCTACATGCGGGAGTGATGCATGTACGAGGTGAAGAGCGTATATGCGTGTTGGTCATGTCCAAATCCACACTCAATATTAAGTGGGAAATAGTTGTTACAATTATAATACCCAACTTGAGCCGGCGTCGAATTCCTCAGGGAGTTTGTAATCGGTATTAAGGTAAATACTTGAAGAGAGAACATGAAATAACTAAATTATACTTCCAAACAAGAGGGTGATTGTTATCTAACTTAACACTAAGAGGTTAGACTAATTAAAGCAACTAGAGAGTAAATTATTTTTGGTATTTTTATCAATTGAGGAAAAGCTGAGGGATGTAACCTCTACCTAGGTGTAAACCTAATGGGTATACTAAGTTAATGCTTGTTCGATAGATCGGGGTGTATTATGACTCTCGATTCGCAAGTACCCCCTCAATACCTCTCGGTCATAGAGCGGTTTTGCCCAATTTGGCTTTCTCAAGACCAAATGGGTAGCAATATAAGCAATTGATATGAATCCAAGTCGGATTTTTCCTATCTTTAGTTCAAACCATTTAATCAAACTAGCCAAAATCTTAACTAGCTCAATTACTTGTTAGCCAAATTTTCCTAAACTAAGTTCCTCTTTCTTAAGTAAGAACTAAGTTAAATAGGCATGAATCAATATTTGTAAAATAATAAATACCCAATCATAAACAAGCATTATTATTAACAACCCATAAGATTTACATACTAGGGTTGGGTCACAACCCAAGATAAAATCTAGCCACTCATACTAATTGACATAGAAGAATAATGAGAAGAAGTAATTGAAGACATAAAACTAGAATTAAAGTGTAAAAATTAATGGGTCTTCTAAAATAGCTAGATATAACTGCTAGCTGCTACTACAATACAAAAATTGCCCTATATAAGCGTTTCTCGTCTATTTATAGTGTCCAGAAATTCGGTAACAAAAATGCCCTTCGGGAGGTTCTGCGGCCGCACAATTCCATGTGCGGACCACATTTTTCTTTTGCTCTTGCATGAGGAGGAAATGTGCGGCCATATAATTATCTCCGCGGTTTCACTTCAGCTTCTGCGGCCGCATAATTTGGCTGCAGATCGCATCTTCAAGAGGCTTCTCACTTGGTCTTTTGAACCTTCTCTGAACTTGTCAAACTTTGTTAGTGCGACCAGCTTTTGCGGACGAACAATTTGTTATACAGATTGTGCTTCTACAAAACTCCTTAGAGGATTCAAGGCTTAATATACGGCCGCACCTCTATTTCTGCGGGCCACATGACAATCTGCGGCCGCAGAATTACTTTTGCGGACCACACTTCTGCTTGTAGTTCTCCTTCTTGTCTTTTTGAGATGGAATACTCCTTTTTGAGTTATATTTCTTCGTTAAGCTCAAATACTCCAACATGCCTGCAATTCACATAATTTTATTAGTTTTGAAAACAAAAATCAATACCTTCGGACTAAAACTAAAGCAAGATGGTACTAATAAGTGAGTAAAATCCACACTTATCGACTCCCCCAAACTTAAGTCTTTGCTTGTCCTCAAGCAAATAAATTAGTTCTCATCTCTTCTAAGTGAAAGGTCATTTCAAAGAGTCAATTTTAAGTGATTCATACTCAGTTGGGACCAATAATTACCCACAATACTCATGCATTTTCAACAAGGTGATAAAATATATGTTACTTGCATATAACTTTAGTGTGACATTTGAGCTTCAAGAATTGACTTCACTCATCAAGGACTCTTGTTCTATGATGTAAATCATGGTGGACTCCAAACTCTTCCTCCTATACCTTCCATTTGCCATGCTCACTTCATTAATTAACACTCAATTTCTAGAGCAATAAAGGATTCACTCTTCTCTCACAAAGGAATGTCACAAGTAAATCTTCAAGTACCATAGGCTTGCCTCTCATGTAGATCTCCACTAATGTAAGATCACTCAGTTAAAAATCAAGTAGGACTTCTTTTGGGTTGTAATGAAGGCTATTGGATTACGGTGGCAATTGAAAGCTCAAACGGACCAAGGAAATCCTACAATCATCTTCCAAACCAATCAAACATAGAATTTCGCTTTAAAACACATTCGGGGCAAGTTCTAGACCATCCACTCAAGTACTTGGACTAGCAACAAAAAATATCACCTCACCTCTCATGCTACTAGACCGTAAAGGAGGATAGAGTCTAAAGCCTACAATGATCACAGTCAAGTTAATGATCATTATGGTCCAATCAACCACTTAATGATTATCAAAGTTAACTCAAGAACCTCAAAGTCAGTAACTAGAGTTATTTTCTTCCAAAAACCTTATTTCAAACCATAAGCATGCATTTAAGTGTGATGGTGCCAAATGAAGCATGGATAACTCTTTTTAGAGAATGACTTAATTAGGCTTTTATTCATTACTACTTACTACTATTATTACCTAAACATAAAATAGATCATTCCCTACACCATTCATCCTCAGGAAGAGTCACCCGGTTCACACAAAAGACCACCTTTGGAAAGAACCGTGGCATTAAGAAAATCAAAGACTTATTATCCATACTACTAAGAAAAACATAAAAGATACTAACATAAACAAAATCAAAGGTAATCTAATAAAGAAGCTAATGAAAGTAACAACTACTAAAGATAGATAAAAACAAAGTAGAATCGTCTAATTATTACACTCTAAAGTAGCCAAATGTATCAGATGTATCAAATAGGCTCTACCTCCTCGAATAAATTTAAGCATTGTCCCCAATGCTTTAACAAAATAAGATCAAAGAGTAGAGAGGGCAAAGAAACTCCCTAAGTGTCCTGGGTCATCACTGTATCACCAGCATCATCAGTCCTAGTTGGCTCAGCCAACTGAATATCATCATCAAGTCTGGGAGTGGACGGAGAAGTGAATATAGCACGCACTGCCTTAGTATTGTTGGCAACAAGGCACGACTCCTCAGTCAGAGAAGTAGGAGCATCCTGCGAAGATGGAGCTAGGTGGGGCTGGGAGGGGTCAGGTAACTTGTCAAATGGCAAATCTCCGGCCTCAGCAATCCAAGTCACCTCAGCTCGAAGCTCATCAACCGACTTATTATTGGCTCGCGACTTCCTCATTTTCTTCACTTGCTTGGTAAATCTCTCAATCACAGCACCGTGTTGTGCCAATGTATCCATGGTGACCTTCTGGTTATCCAAGACTTTGATAAGCTTCTCATCAATATCAGAGGGGCCCGGGGGTGCCCGTATAGACGTCTGCCCTATAACAGTACTGGAGATATCAGACAGCTTTTAAATAGCTACCTGCATCCAGTTTTTGAGACTCGCCAATGTCTAGGAGACTCGCAAAGTAGATAATGGCTATATAGGCATAGGCACCGATCTCGGAGCTGGAGTAAGAAATGCAGTAGGAGCTGTAGGAGGAGCTGATAATGGTGGCTCAAGTATAGCAGCTGCTGCACTGGTAGAAGGCTCAGCTGATGTGGATGGAATATCAGACAGAACAAAAACTACCACTACCGGCTCATCTGACTGGCCAGCAGTAGTAGAAGGCTAAGGACTCTTCTTCGTGTTCCTTGGATCTTGCTTGTACTAATCAAATGGCCCAGTCGGCTTGACTTTGGTGTCAAATGGTCTGGGCTCCACCTTGGCATATGTCAAATACTCAATAATAGTACTGGGGTAGGGGTAAGAGGTGCGACTCTGCTGTGCCACAAGGGAGATATTGGCCAACATTAGGGCAGCCACATTAATGGGGTACCCGGCCATAATAGAAGTCAACAGAATAGCTCGAGGGATGGGCGGGTTGTTCTCATTCAAGAATGGGTCAAGCTTGCTGCAGACAAATATTTGCCACCCTTTGGACTCGTTACTCAAAGTGTTCCGGAGGATAGGCACCCTGGCAGCAGTCCAAGGAGAAGTGGGTCCCGGTGCTAGAATCTCCCCAATCCACGACCCAGCCTCTTATTTCAAAGCCAATTTCTCCAAGTACTCTTTCGGCTCAACATCATCAAACCCCAGGTATGTATTCAGAGTATGCTGATCAAATTTCACCGTCAAATTGTGCACCTTGGTGACCTTTGTCCCTTTGAGAATATGTGTTATGTTAGTATAGAATTCCCGAACAAGATTCACCTTTGAATCCACTAGTTTCTCAACAAACTACATCCAACCCTTACTTTTAGTTAACTGCTCCAAGACTGCGAGGTTGTATTTGTCAAGATATTTAAGTAGGAACTGTTGCTCATGAGTAAAGGACCTAACATTCCACCACATTCAGAAATCAGAAAATGCTCGGCGACTCACAAATATATCTTCCCAGATCTCCTTCTTCTTTGACCTAGCTAAAACTGCATGTGCACTTGTACCCCCTCTCCCATCATCCGAGGCATCATTAGAATTAGAGCCTGCATCAGCTGTATTTGACTCCTGACTGGCACTCTTCGAACCTTGGGAAGTGTTGTGGGATGTAGAAGGCATATCTAGAGGCTCAGGCTGCCTTTGTGGCCTGGATTGCTCTTCAGTGTGCTCCTCCGAAATTGATACAGAGTTTCCCTCGGAGGTTTCCCTAGACAGGGCATATGAGCTAGACTCTGAGAGGTCTCTACCTCTCTCTCGGCTTGCTGTTGCTTTCTTGGGTATATTTTTCTGCAGTCTTGGGGGCAAGGCACCTCTGCCCCTTCCCCTTGAAGATTTTCCTCTTTCTTTGGAAGATTCACCTCGAAATCGTAATCGTACCATTTTCTGTATAAGCACAAAGAGAATTTTTAGTTGAAATTCATGATTCAGAATAGTTAAGACTCATGTAAGTGATTGAGAACAACATAGAAGTAATGAAGTATAAGTTAGATAAACATGAAGAAGGAAAGGGGAAAGTGCGGTTCGCATAATTTGGAGTGCAGCCCACAGAAGTGGAAGTGCAGACCGCACAATTCCAAGTGCGGCCGCACTTCTACACAGATGTACAAGGGGCTCAGGTGTTTCCGCTCTGAATGACAGTGCAGAGGTCATTTGCGGCCACATAATCCATCTGTGGCTTGCACAATTATAAGTGCGGTCCGCACTTTAGAAGCTCAGAGGGCAAGCCTCTGATTGACAGTGCGGACTACTCTGCGACCTCTCAAGAAATTCTACGGTCCGCATAATTTAAAGTGTGTCCACAGAAACACCATCCAACAAGTTGCCTTAACTAGCGAATTGTGGACCACACAATTAAAGTGCGGCCGCACATTCAAGAATAAAAACGGGCAGTTCTAACTTTACCTAGGTCATGCAAAGATTTGTTCAAATCTACTTGGCATCATGGTATATACACAAAAATCAGTTAACCCAACCCAATCTATCATGCTTTATCAACTTACTCAGTACAAAACTATCCCACATGGATACAATGATGGAATATAATAATAGATGGGCTAAAATGAAGCTAAAAAGGAAAAATAAATTCAAAAATTAAAATGAAATAAAATGTAACATGAAATGAAGCATACCAGATGGTGTAAATGTGCAAAGATCCTAGTGAATGAAAATGGTGGTGTGTGTTTGAAGGTGTTAAATCCTCAGGTAACAAGTCAGAGCAACAATAACTTTACAAAGTGGGAAAAGTTTAAAATGAGGCCTTCAATTCTATTTATGCTTAGAGAAAGTGGAAGGTGAAAGAGGCGAGTGCGGCCGCACAATTTCAAGTGCAGTCGGCACTCTGCGACCTGGCCTTCAGTGGTCAATCACCCTTGTGCGGTCCGCACAACTGATAGTGCGGCAACACAATTCTCTAGAAGTCTGCACTTTTGCCCCGCACTGATAGGAGAAAAGTAAAGAGAACCTGTCTTTTGGCATCTAATTTTGCTCTGGCAAGTGCGGTCCGCAGATGATATCTGCGGCCGCACAAAGGCATCTGCAGGGGCATTTTCTTTTCTACAGCCGCACAAAGAAAAGGTGGGGTCTGCATTTCCTGTTTCGATGACATAACCTTGTCTACCATTTTTCATCTAACTATCATCCTTGTAGCACACTTCAAATCAAGTTAGAAAATAGCAAATAAAATCTAACTAAAAAGAGAAAAAGGAAAAGAACAAGTCTAATGAACTTTGAACTTCTAATTTCTAAAAACGGTGCCGAAACCTATCAAATCACATCTGATTGACCCCAAATTTTGCACACAAGTCAAAAATGACACCACGGACCTACTCCAACTTCCGTAATCAGAATCCCACCCTGATATCAAAAAGTCCACTCCCGATCAAACTTTCCTAAAATTTCAACTTTCGCAATTTCAACCCTAATTCCATTATGGACCTCCAAATCAGAATCCGGACACGCTCCTAAGTCCAAAATCACCTAACGGAGCTAAAAAAACCATCAAAACTTTGTTTTGGAGTCGTTTACTCAAAGATCAATATCTTATCAATCATTTCTACTTAAGCTTTCAACCTTAAGACTAAGTGTCTCATTTCATTCTGAGATCTCATCGGACCCGAACCGACCACCCCGGCAAGTCACATAATAGTAATAAAGTACAAAATGAATAGTAAATGGGGGAACAGGGCTACAACTCTTAAAACGATCGGCCGGGTCATTACATCTTTAGAGGTTCTGTCACTTGTTGAGTAAATGTATTTGCATGTCCTTGTCTTTTAAGAACCCTGAAATGGACTGTTAACCCTTACAATTAGTAAGAAGTGGAGTGCCAGTTTGTGTGCAGATATCCATTAAGTGCATACATGACTAAATACATGGTTACAATTGATGATAAACCTGCCAGTGAGATTAGTAAGGTTAATACACAGGATATCTCATATGTTCCTTTGAACTACATGACTTACCTTTTCTGAGTTCTTCTATTAGCATATTGGTGTTTCTCATTACTTTCTAGCACCTATAACGGATTCTGTTAAGTACTCTCAAGACTGATAAAATTATATGACAGTGTATTTGTAATGACCCGACCGGTCGTTTTGTATAATTGCTATGTTTCCCCCTTTTATGCTTCACACATGTGTGTTTATAGTTTTATGACTTGCGGGGTTGGTTAGTTTCGTTCCGTAAAGCTTTCGGGTTGTTTTGGACCCTTTGATTTTAATCTATTTCTAATCATATTCCATCAATATATCTTAGATTTTAACATCAAAATCATGTGAATCAAAGTGAAAATTTGTGAAACTTTGTCAAGTTTTTGAAAAATAAGAATTTGAGTTTTGAGAGTCGATTTGGACTCGTATTTTGAAGCTAATCACATATATGAACTCGTGGGGTCATGGATAGTCAGAATATACCATTGGACCCGCATTTTGATCGGGTGGGTTCCAGATTGACTTTTGTTGACTTTTTGAAAAAATTATAAAGATCATAGCTTTATTTATTGTAATTGATTTCCCTTGCATTGTTTGATGCTATTAAGATGATTTTGGTCAGATTTGAGCAGTGTGGAGGTAAATTTTAGGGGAAAAGCTATTTTCGAGAGTTGAATTGGCCTAGTTGAGGTAAGTATCTTGCCTAACTTTGGGGGGGGAGGGGGGGGACTACCCCTTAGGATTTGGGATTGATTGTGTCTTTTGTGTTATGTGAAAGCTGTGTACGCAAGGTGACGAGTGGGTACACGGGTTGTACGTGGTATTTGACTGGTTTGGGCTACTTATACTCTTTCCATGCTTTAATTGAATTGTTGTATCATGTTCTAAATTCTCATAGTCAATCTATTCTTACTTGTGTAAGACTATCCTTACATGCCCTTAAATGATTTCGTTAACACTTGTTCTTTATCCTAATTGATAAATTGCTCTCATGCTTTAGTTGAACTTTTTGCCTCTATTATTATTATATGTTACCTCTTTCATTGTTGATTATCATTATTTGAAGTTATTGTTCATGTTATCTCTTTCATTATTGATTATCATTATTTGAAGATATTGTTCATGTTATATCTTTCATTGTTGATTTCCATTATTTAAGGTCATTGTTACACGTTATCTCTTCCATTGTGAATTATTCTTATTAAATATCGTGGTTATATATTATCTCTCTCATTGTTGAGTTATTGGTGCTGAAGTTGTGAAAGTCATTATCACGTTGAGGTGAAATTATTATTGTTGAGATATCTCCCTTGTTGAGCATTTTATATTTATTGTTATTGTTGATATTCTTGTACACATTGTGGTGGAGGCATGGGCTATTGTTGTGGAAATACTGATATTGTTGATTTTGGCAAGTTGTGATATATGGGCACTTATGGTACGAGTGATTATTGTGATGTGATATTGACACGCATGCGGCGGTATAAGACTAGGGGTTAATGTGCATGAGGTGGTATAAGGTGGGACTTATGTGCGTGTTTATTGTATGGGTATTACGTGAAGCCACACGGCGTCATAAGGTGGGCTAAAGTGTGTGTAGCTATTTCGAGAAAACTGTTTTCAAAACTATTTAAATGTAAGGCTCACGTGGCGATATAAGAAAAGATTGTGATTGAGATTGTGAATCGTGAATACGAGGCGGTACCTCGGTTGTGATTCTTGGTGTATACACGAGGCGGTACCTCGGTTGTGATTCTTATTGTACACGAGACGGTATTTCATTGTGATTCTTGTTGTTTATCTCGTGTTGCAAAGAGTTTTAGTGGGAACACTTCTTGTTGTTTTGTTCTTCCTTGTTCTATCAGTTGTTGTCCGTATATGATCAATGTGGTTCTTTTCAATTGTTTCATTTATGTTATTTCCATGCTTACAATTTCGGTATCAGTTCATGTTACTCACTTATTTCATATCAGTTATTTCTCCGTTTTCCATTATTTATCCTTATTATATTTTCATACTATTTATTTATATCCTAGTAAGTGTCTTGACTTGGCCTCGTCACTACTCTACCGAGGTTAGGCTTGATAATTATTGGGTACCATTGTGGTGTACTCATACTACGCTTCTGCACATCTTTTTGTGTAGATCTAGGTATGTCTGCTCGTGTCGGATGTTAGTGATCGACTGTTATCTGCTTACAGAGACACCAAGGTATACTTGCTCGGCATCCGCAGGCCTCGAAGTCACCTTCCTTTACTTTTTCTACTGTGTAGTTTTCATTCAAACAGTGATGTAGTAGACATTTTAGCTTACTTTGTAGAGCTTATGACTCAGTTCCACCGGTTTGGGGGAGTGTATTATTGAGATTCTGTATCGGAAGATTATATGAGTTATTTAGACCAGTTTTTAGCATTTCTGTTAATTATATCAGTCAAGTTGTTATCAAATATTAGGCTTACCCAGTCGTAGAGACTAGGTGCCATCACGACATACTACGGAGGGAAATTGGGGTCGTGACAGTATTATATGCTTGTGTGCAAACCATGATCTCTTTGATGTTATCTATAGTGTTCTGGACAATTATTTGCAAGAAATATATCTCTCCTTGTGTGTACTCACTACTGTGATATTGGGGTTTACATTGAGTGCATTATTAGCACTTAAACCTGTAGGGAAGAGTGAGTGTGAGTAATTAGGGGTATTTGAGAGTAGAGTTTAGTTCTTGGTTGAGGTACTTGAGACCCTTGTGAACTTTGAAGTGCCAGGGATCCTAAGGGTATCTTGGCCATTAACGGAATTCTACCTTACGCCCTTAATCTATCGACATTTGCTAATCTCTTTAGGTTTAGTGTTAAATAGAAATAAAGGTCTCACTGTAAATTGCTTTACTCTGTGTGACTTCACATTAATTTGCACCCCTAACTATTGATAATTGTTGCAGCATTATCTTGGGTCTACACTAATATTATTTGTGTTCAAATGTTGAATTGGGTTGTGTATCTAATGACCTTCTCCTTCTCTTTTTTTGCATAAATCTGATTTGGGCCAGCCGAGTTCTCAAAGAACTCAGGCCCAAACTCTTAGCCCAAACTTGAAGTCACCTAAAGTTGTTGTTGTTGTTCGTTGTTGCTAGGCCTAACATTCTTCATGCCTAAACCATGAGTCCATTTCCCTTTCCTTTATCGCTTTTCCTTTACATAATTTGTTGTTGCTTTCTATATGTATATAACACTAGTAATATTTAGTGAATGCTTTCCCTTTATTATCTTTGAATTACTTTAGAAACCTAGGCAAGCTAAAACCAAAGGTAAAATTAAAAGGAATTGTTGTCTATTACATTAGTTAAATAACATCACCATACTTAATTTCTTCTGCCATATGTTTTTCATTTTTCACTTAAAACTAACATTTTTTTAAAATTCTTTGAAGATCAAGGCAGATTTGAAAAGAAAATGACTTCCCTTCTTTTAAAACACAGAATCAAGAAAATATTTCCAAGACATGTTTGCCAAAATAAAATGAAACATAGTCGCGGTTGAAGGATACTTCAAACGATTTTCTTGTAAAATCTTAAGGTATATATAAAGCCTACTTCTTTAAATAGCCTTACTTTACTAAAGTTACATATATAGTCATTTTATTTCAAGGGTAAAGTATTTTAAACTAAGCCATATTTACAAGTTTACAAATTTAGACATTGTAAATACACTTCCAAAACTCTTTCAATTATGTAGACATCTTTCAAAGGACTTTTCAAAGCCTATGATCTCTTTTCAAAGTACATATACTATCTTCCTTTCAAAAGGATAAGTTTCAAACATGATGCAGAGTAAGCTATACATTGTAAGCACTAACCAAGTAGAATATAGACATTTAATTTCCTGAACCTAGTCTAAGTCCTATGGAGCTACCATAGGTAGATTCTAGGGTGTGCCTAACACCTTCCTCTTAGAAGAACAAGAACTCTTACCCAAATCTCACTGGTTAGCAGACTAATAGGATAATGATCTTAATAAAAATAGGTACCCTAGTATACCTTTAAATATTAGGTGGCGACTCTCTTTTATCATCAATAGGGAAACCAATAGTTGAATCTTGTTTTAACTCGCGCAAAATAGGATGCAACAGAGAAACTTGGAGTTTTTTCTTTATCATTATCAATTCTTCAATGCGGTGTTTTTTAGAGATTAAAAAAAATAGCTTCAGATTCATTGAAAGTCTCTTTAGAGCAGGCATTTCGGGTTGAGGTACTTTTGAGTTCATGAGGAGAATGAAGTGGCTTATGGGTCTTAGGATGACTTAGTTTCATGGTGGGATCACTTGGGATGAGTTTCGATTGAGGGCCATAGTGTACTGGGGAAGATAAGTGTTGCCTTGAAGGTGGGTTATGAGTAATCCGAAGGAGTGGGATCAGTATAGCAGTGGCTTGGATTAGCATGGTAACAGAAATGATTGGTTCATTTGGTATCATATGTCCTTGCATGTGTTTTGTGGCAAGACTTCTGGATTTAGCAGTCTGCGAGACTTGGTTGATTTAGAGGGATTCAGCTCTGATGGCTTGGTTATGTGCAAAAGGGTTTCGAAAAGTTTACGTTGGCTTTGACCATGACTTGAGATGGATGCCTTCTACGGTCATTGATATTTGGCTTAAAGTATGTATATTTATATGTATATATTGCCTCACATTTTACTCATGTTTTGTGGATTTTTGGATGTGGAATCTAGTGATTTATTCTAATTCATGATTTTTTTTTGTGTAGGAGTCACTCGGAGGCAATGTGGGATGAAAGTGCACGATTTGAAGCAAAAAGGGAATAAAATGAAAAACTGGACCTGAGTAGTGCCCTGGGTAGGGCATTGTGCTACCCGTGGCGAAGTTTACATATCTGAAAATTTTGGCCAACAGGCCTATGCCAGGACTAGCGGAATGCGCTACCCTTGACACTGGGTGATGGGACACTCTCCTACTTTACTCGAGACAAAGTTTTGACGGCCCTACACACCCTAACTCGTATAAAAAGAAGTCTAAACTTATTTTGGAGGGGAGGACGCCACTTTGAGAGAAAAACACGAGCACAGAGCCGCCGTGGAGGCCGAATTTTATCTTTTCTTCCACAAAACTTAGTAATTTTTATGTTTCTTTATATGATTTGTTGTTTGGCTACCATGTCTATATGGAGCTAAACTTCACGTTCTAGGGTTGTGGTTCTTTCATGAATATTGTTATTCGAATATTGATTTTGATTTCTTTTATCGTGTTGGTATATTTATTTAATCCTACGCATAATTATTTGATTGCTCGATCACCAATTAAATACTATCTATGAATCTAGAGTTGAACTCGAAAGTTGAAATTCTAGATTACATATAGGATTGAGTTGAGCAAGTTCTTGAGCCTGGGCATCAGGGACTGGATTCGCGATTAGGATAGACATATGCTAATTGCCTTGCTTGGGTATTTTACAGGAATTACGAATGCGTTCTTGTTGATTCTAATTCTATAGACGTATAGGTGTTAGGTTAGCTTGAATAGGCGACTAATAGATCGGCAGAATCGTATGAGCAATATTAACCATGTCAACCAATAAATTAGATAAATTAGCTAGTCAATTCAATTGAAGATACAATAGGAATGTTAGATAGCCAATAACCCTAGATCATTTTCATCACATTGATAATATTAAAATCTGCTCTTCCTTTGTTCAAAGTTCAATATTTATTTACTTTCAGTTTAATTAGGTTAGAATCATCACTTTTGGATTTAATCCTTGTTTAGATAATTTGGATAATCTAATTCAGTTAATAGTTGATAACAAGTCATCACGGGTTCGACATCCGACTTTTAGTCACTTTATTACTTGACAACCGCGTATACTTGCATGTGCGCTTGGCCACAACAGGTTTTTGGCGTTGTTGTCGGGGACTTAGAATAAGCTATTTTTCTATATTAGACTTTTACTTTTTATTTACTCAAGTTTTTGTTTTTATTTTTTTTTCTTTCGTTTAGTTTTTTTTTTTTTTTACATGGCATCTTGGAATAAAAATTGTTTGAATGATGGTTATTCTTACTTTGATGATCCTTATCCATATGTGGAGGACCCCACTGGTGGCAAAATTGTCAGAATATTCCCGGGAGCTAGTTGGGCGCACAATCTTAATCCTATTAGTGGAATATTTGTAATGTTTGTAGTGGTCAAGGTGGCCATTGGGATGGTTGTCCTCATTCTTTTATCCTTCTCTCAGCCCTTATTATGATATTTCTAACAGTGCTTGTGAGTTTGACAGGAGCAATGAAGTGCAGGATATAGAACGTGATGCATATATTAGGAACATTTTGAGGCAAGTAGCATAGCAACATGATGAACTCAAAAAAGATATGCAAAGATTGAGGGCAGCAATCACAAGAATGAAGGCCAATGTGGAAGAATTAAATGATGAGAGCGAGTTCCACCAAGGGGACAATTTTAAAAAAGTGGAGATTTTGAGCCATATGTGGCTAGTGGAACAAGACGAAAGAGAAATATAAGGCTCAATGGGAGAAAATTGCAAGTGGGATGAGACACTTAATAGAAGAAAGAGCTGAACTGAGACAAGAGATCAGACAATTTGGCATTGTTATTCACGACTTGAAGGCTCAATTGAGTGCAAAGGTTGATACATCTAACGCCCAACAAAATAGTTATGAGTTGTGTAAAGCTGAAAAGGAGCTTATACGCCAAATTGAGGAGCTAAAAATGGAGAGTCAATCATTCGACCATATTTTTGTTGATGATGCCCATTTTGAGAAAACTACACTAGAGTCATGTGAGGAAGTAGAAAATGTTGCACTTGAAGACTCTAGTATGTGTACATATGAGGATGTAAATAGCAACGCAATTCTAAAGTTGGGCATATTGGTCCTCATTCTATACATTTTTCGACGTTGTGTTTGGATGATGACATGGAAATTGAGTCATGTAAGCTTTTGGAGGATTCAACGGACGAGGAACAAGGTGCCTACATTCTGGAATTTATTGTGCCAGAAAGACAGAATTATATTCCTTATCTAAAGGTCGAGAAGTGTAGAGTAAAAAATTTATTACCTGGCCTAGTTATCTTTGTAGCCCCACCAAAGGAGCATAGCCGCAGACTGGATTCCATGTTAGGGGTACAATTCATAAGTTCGAGGTGGAGACAAAAAGTGGTTCAATTCATGTCGCGACATTAAATTAGGCGCTTGTTGGGAGGTAACCCAGCTTTATTGCTTTCTTTTGTTTTTGTTTATTTAGTTTTATTTTTATTTTTTATTATTATATTATTTTTGTAGTGTTTGTTTTTATTTTGTAGGATTATGAGCATAGGAAGAAAAGCCACTAGAAGGTGCAAAAGCGAGCCAGATAGTTGGAACTAGTGCAAGGTACTCACACAAAGGACCACCCTTGGGAGAAGTATGAGTACCATGTGAGATGTTATTGCTTCGGTATTTGGCCTACTAGGGAGTCTCTTTTACCTTCTTATTATTTATAGTGTGCGTTGAAGACATTGCATAATTTTAAGTGTGGGGTGAGGAGATTTTCAGAATGATTTTATGTGTTATCTTAGCTTAGTTGTAGTACTCTTTCTTAGTGTAGTAGTTTTTGTTAAAAAAAATAAAAATAAAATTTTAAGAAAATAAAAAACGAAAAAGGAAAAAAAATCAAAAAATTTGGATTTTTCCCGATGTGGATCTTGTGGACAGCTTTCTTGAGGGAATAAAGTCTAAACAAAAACTATGTCTTTTAGTTTTTCTTAGGTAGAAATAATCCCTCGTGATTTTTCTTTGTGCCTCAGCTTTTTTCCATGGGATGTATTTTGATCTAGGAAGTTTTTTTTTTAGTAGATTAGAAATTAGGGAATAAAATGGAGGAAGAAGGATGAGATGAACCTAGGCGCCTTTGACTTGTTTGATAGTAGCATATGTAAGCTTTAGCATGTGTAGTATCTTCCTTATGTTTTGAAATTGTCCATGACTCCTTATTTATCTGGATAGCATGTTATTGATGCCTATGTCTCATTCTCTTGACTATTGTTCGTCTTGTGCTTAATGCTTAATATTTCGTGGCTTTTTGAATATTTGCATTAGTTGAGAGTCGGAATGGGACCGTCCTTAGTGAGTCATGTACCATGTGTGATGAGATTTTTGTGTAGTCCATGTATTGTACTTGTGTATAAAACTTGCCCGGTATGTGAGTTGAAGCGAAACTTGAGGTGATGCTTGGTTTGAAAAATGATTTTAGGCTTTCTTTGATCGTTTTGAGCTTAATTGCTTATCACAAAGAAAATCTATTCCTAGTTAACTCTTTTTAGCCTATAGATTTTTACTTGGCACCCACATTACAAGCATATTCCCTTTTGTTCTTAATTAACATTATTTTGATCTACTACCTCATAAGGCACTTTTATTATAAGATGAGCGCTAGAATGAGTAAGGACGGAACTTGGTTGGCTTTTGAGTGAAACCAATGGAAGAAAGAAAGATGCACTTGTGTTGTAAGAGATACACCACTAGCGGGAATTGCAAAAGAAAAAATAATCTGAAAAAATATGTGTGGATAAATAAGTACATCTTGTCCTAGCTAGTGAGGTATGAATTAAGGTCGTGCTTAAAGAAAAGGAGAACGTTTTTGGGGGTGATCTTGTTTGTGAAATTGAAGGTGAATTGAAGAAATTTGCGCTTAAAGTTAATTTTGTGATGTGTTAAAGTGCTTAGGAGGGTTAGCCACTATTTCTAAATATATTTTATATGTCCCTTAGCCCACATTACAACCATGAAAAAGTCCTAATTAATTTTAGATCGAGTGAGCTTACATTAGTGGAGGTTTACATTAAGGACAAGCCTATGGTACCAATTGCATGCATGTGACTTCTTTTGTGAGAGTGAGTGATTTTCTTTGATATATATGAGTCCTTAAAATAAATTTGAGCATTTGATCTGAATAGGTGGATTCAACTTATTCTCTTGTTCTTGTTGTGAGGGCACATGGTTTCATGAGGGATAGGTAACGTTATTATATTTTTCTATGATGTTGGGTGTTCATGCCATGAGTGCATTGTGACATTCAGTCAGTTTTTGAGGCTAGGATTGTTATGAGCACGTTGTCTTTGTTGTGAATATTTTTGAAGAATAGCATAAGCAAAGGGAAGTGTAAGTGATTGCATATGCTACAGTATAATTGTTGCTGTCAACCATGGTCATTGGTGTAGTGTGCTTCAAATGTATAAATATAAAGTGCTTAAGAATAGTGTAAATTATTGGTTGACTTGGGGACGAGCAATGTTTAAGTGTGGGGTGTTGATATTCGGCTTAAAGTATGTATATTTATATGTATATTGTTGCGTATTTTACTCATGTTTCGTGGATTTTTGAATGTGAAATGTAATGATTTATTCTAATTCGTGATAGTTTTATATGTAGGAGTCACCCGAAGGTAATGTGGGATAAAAGTGCATGATTTGAAGCAAAAAGGGAACAAAATGAAAAAAATGGGCCAGTGTAGCACCTTGGGTAGTGCATCGCGCTACCCATGGCGTAGTTTACAGATCTGAATATTTTGGCCAATAGGCCAGTGCCAGGGCTAGCATGACACGCTACCATAGATGATGGGTGATGGGGCACTCTCGTACTTAGCTCGGGACAAAGTTTTGACGGCCCTACACATCCCCAACTCGTATAAAAAGAAGTCTAAACGTATTTTGGAGGGGAGGACGCCACTTTGAGAGAAAAACACGAGCACAGAACCGTCGTGGAGGCTAGGTTTCATCTTTTCTTCCACCAAACTTAGTAATTTTTATGTTTCTTTGTATGATTTGTTGTTTGGCTACCATGTCTATGTGAAGCTAAACATCACATTCTAGGGTTTTGGTTCTTTCATGAATATTATTATCTGAATATTAATTTTGATTTCTTAATTTATCATGTTGGTTAATTTTTCAATCATGCGCTTAATTATTTGACTGCTTGATCACCAATTAAATACTATCTACGAATCTAGAGTTGAAATTGAAAGTGGGAATTCTAGATTGCATATAAGATTGAGTTGAGCAAGTTCTTGAACCTGGGTATCGGGGAATGGATTCGTGATTAGGATAGACAAATGCTAATTTCCTTGTTTTGTTATTATATAGAAATTACGAATGCGTTCTTGTTGATTCTAACTCTATAGACATATAGGTGTTAGGTTAGCTTGAATAGGCGAGTAAGAGATCGATAGATTCTTATGAGCAATATTAACCCTGTCAACCAATAAACTAGATAAATTAGTTATTCAATTCAATTGAAGAATACAATAGGAATATTAGATAGCCCATAACCCTAGATCATTTTCATCACATTGATAATATAAAAATCTGCTCTTCCTTTGTTCGAAGTTTAATATTTATTTTCTTTCAATTTAATTAGTTTCGAATCACCACTTTTGGATTTAATCCCTGTTTAAATAATTAGGATAGTCTAATTTAGATAATAGTTGATACCAAGTCCTTGTGGGTTCGACATTCGACTTCTAGTCACTTTATAACTTGACGATCATGTATACTTGCGTGTGTGTTTGGCCGCAACAGTCATGGAAGTTTGTTGTGTGTTGTGATTTCTCTTGAATTGAGTTAAGTGGAAAGTTTCAGTTCAATGGAGTGTTTATGAGGAGGACCATCCTACTTGTGATTCAGAATTGATAACAGGATTCTCATATTTTCATAGCATGATAGATGCACTGAGTCGTGTGGAACTGGGATTGAATGGACAAGGTTGTTGTTCAGTTTCGAAAGGAAGGTCATAAGTTCTAGACAGCATGAGAGATTTCAGAAGTTTAAGAGAATGTTGGCACTATCTTGTATCTCCTGAGAAGGGCGTGTGTTGTAGAAAATGCATTATATATTCATTTGTTGATGCTTGACTAGTAATACAAAAATCGTGTGGTTGGTAACCGAAAATGTTCAAGTTTTGCTACTTGACGTGGGAGGTTTATAAGAGTATCTCTCATGAGGTGATTATTTATGCGTGACGATAGTCATTTAAGTAGGAGAGTTAGAGATCATGTATGGACATTCCTATATTCTTGAGGTTTAGAGATTGGATGTTCTCAGAGGCAGACTATTCCTTTGGTTGTGGACTATGAAAGTGTGTTAAGGGTTAGACAACTGATTGTATGTATCATGGTTAGGGTCACTGTGGATTTTTGGAATGTTATTTACCTATTTCGGAATGGTTTGAATCGGATTGGGACTATTAGTAGCCCTAATGAGAATGTGTATCCTACACTGGATTGGATTTACTTACTTACCGCATCATTCACTATGCGTGTGTCATCGGGTAGAATCAATCTTATTCATGTCTTGATCTATTTTATGCGTTACTCTCTTACGCTATGATGGGTTGTGAGATGACTTGATTACTCACACGCATGTTGTGGTTCTGTTCAGGCTTTGTGGTGTATGAGCGAGATGGCTCTTGGAATGTTGACTTGCTTATTGCCCCTTATTCGTTCTTACCTTTTTCGTAGCACATTATACTATTCGTCTCCCCATGGTTATGTTTATGCATTTTACGTGCTTGTTGTTGATACACGTGTGTTTGGTGAGTATGGTGACTGGGCATATGAATTATGGGGAATTTTTGTGATTACATCTTAGAAGTAGATTTATGACTCGATACAGCTTGTGAGGATTGATGCAGTGTATATATACAAGAATCGGATTTTAGAGGGAGTTTCTGTCACGACCCAAAATCCACTATAGGCCGTGATGGCGCCCAACATCGTCGTTAGGCAAGACAACACTTAATTATTCATTTTATCATTTTTAAAATCGTAAATCTTTCTTAGATGACGAGGTTAGTGTATTAAAATAAATCATAGTTACGTACAGTTTCGTTAAAATAATAAGTGAAAGTAAATCTTACAAATTCTAGAACACCCCCAAAATCCGGTACAAGTGCATGAGCTTTTACTAAGGAGTACAAAAATAATACAACCTTTTTTTGGAATGTAAATAAGACAGAATAAGTAAATGGTGCGACGGAGACTCTGTGGGCTGCGATATGTAGCTTGGACTACAGCTCACCATAAAGTCTCCTCAGCAACTATGCCTGCGCGCCAAAATGACCACCAATTTAACCTGTCAGATCTTGCACGTTAGCATGAGTACGTAAATCAATGCGTACCCAATAAGTATCTAGCCTAACCCCGGAGAAGTAGCGATGAGGGGTCGACATCGATACTTACTAGAGGTCCAACAAAGCAATATAATAAATCATAAGCAAATGTGAAGCACACAGCAATAATGAGATAAATTTGTAAGTTACCTAATCTTTCAAATATTACTTTTAAAGTATGAACCTAATCTTCCAAATATTTCTTTTAAAATATGAATTTATCAGTATTGTATTCTACCTCAACAACTCAGATGTATCAAGTACCAGTAACAAACGGATCAGAAGTACCATATAAAAATGTTGGGCGTCAGTGGAAAGATAATCTCATAAATATTCGGACTACCAGCGATATAACTCACGATTATGCCGAGGTCGTTTAGTCCGATCCAGAATAATATGTACATTGTCGAAGGTCGAGCGGCATGAACTACAGATGTATCTATTATAATGTCGAGGCGTTAGGCCCGCTCCACTAGAAAGGAAAGAAGTTATCGAATTACGAGATACGTACTTACAATACAGTACATGAGCACAAAGCGAATATAATCTTTACCGTTTCTCAAATAACTAGCCAACAAATCAAGGTAATAAGGCTCGGCCTAGTATACATATATTTATTTCTAAATTAATTTCAATTATAAGTTCAAATAATTAAGCCAGCAGAATGAGCATAGTACCTTACTAATCACGTGTGTTCCAGATTCTATACCTGTGAAGAAGCAATTTCGATTCCTTAATTTTTGGACAGAACATGACACCTTTCAAGATGTTGTGAAGGAAAACTAGACGATAGACTTTAGTAGTTATCCATTCATAATTTTCAATCACAAATTGAAGAAGTTGAAGCGAGCATTGTTAGTATGGAGCAAGGTTACGTATGGGGATATCTTCCAAAAGATTGCTAGTTTGGAAGAGATGGTACTTGTTCATGAAGCACAGTTTGAAATCAATGCAACAAAATTTAATAGAGAAAGGCTTAACAAAGTTCAGGCAGAACTTATCAGAGTTTTGTCTCTCGAAGAAAAATTTTGGAAACATAAGTCTGGCATGTCATGATTTAAGGCTGGAGATCGCAACACTAAACTCTTTCATGCACAAGTGAATGGTAGGAAAAGAAGATTGCAATTAAAGAGAATTCAGAATAGTGAAGGTAATTGGATCGAGGGCAATGAACGAATGGCAGATGAAGCAGTCAATTTTTTTCATAATTAATTCCATGAGGATGTCATTCCTACTGCTTTTGGGATCATTGATCATGTTCCTAACATAGTAACCTTTGATCAGAATCAAGAAATAGTGAAACAACCTACGAAATATGAAGTCAAGAGGGTTGTCTTTGGCTTAAATGGGGATAGTGCTGGAGGACCAGATGGATTCATTGGAAAAAATTTTCATAGATGTTGGTACATAATAGGGGATGATATATTTAACATGGTGAGGAAGTACTTTAATGGTCATGAACTACCAAGATTTATCACTCACAAAAATCTGGTGCTATTGCCTAAGAAGAAGGAAATTACTACTTTTTCTGATATGCGACCTATTAGTTTGAGCAACTTCGTTAAACAAAGTTTTTTCAAGAGTTATTCATGAAAGGATTGCTCCTCTTTTGCCTAATCTCATCTCAGATGAACAAGCAGGTTTTGTTAAAGGAAGAAGCATCGTAGAAAATATGTTGTTAACTCAAAAAATTATTACTGACATTAGGTTAAGGACAAGGGCATGACCTAATGTAGTGATGAAATTAGACATGACCAAAGATTACGATAGGCTTTCCTGGATATTCATGACTAAAGTGTTGAGGAAAATGGGCTTTTGTGAAAGGTTCATTGGTGTAGTGTTTGGCATTGTGTCTAACAACTGGTATTCAGTATTAATTAATGGCCAGCCGTATGGATTTTTCAAGTCCACCAGAGGAGTTAAGCAAGGGGACCCCTTGTCACCTACATTATTCATTTTAGCTACTGAAGCTATGTCTAGAGGTTTGAATTCTCTTCATCTTAAGTTATACTTTTGTGGATTTGGCTTGCCAAAGTGGAGTCCTAAGGTTAATCATCTAGTGTATGCTGATGATACTATCATCTTCTCATCGTCTAATGCTACTTTATTACAACTAATTATGGAGGTGTTGGTGCATATGAGGTAGCTTCTGGACAATTAAAAAGGCAAAATCAGCAATCTATATGCACCATTCAACAAGTTTGGAGGTTTTGAACAAGGTGCAAAGAGTGATTAGAATTGGCAAGCAGGAATTTTCTTTCACTTACCTACGTTGTCCAATCTTTTATGCTAGAAGGAAAATGGACTACTATCAGGGGCTTGTTAACAAAGTGCTTGACAAGCTTCAATCATGGAAAGGTAAACTTCTATCGATTGGTGGTCGGGTTGTATTGATTTCATATGTTTTTCAAAGCATGCCAATACATTTGTTGTCAGTTGTAAACCCTCCAGCCTCTGTTATTAATAAACTTCATAAATTATTTGCTCGTTTTTTCTGGAGTAATTCAATAGGAGGAAGAGCTAAACATTGGGCATCATGGGACACATTGTGATTTCCACAAAAAGAAGGACGGGTTAGATTTAGATCGTTACATGACGTGTCTAAAGCCTTATTTTGTAAACTATGGTGGATCTTTAAAGCAAAGCCTACTTTGTGGAGCGCATTCATGAGTCAAAAATATTGTAAAAAATTGAAAGCATTGGTGGTTCCTTGGAGAAATGGATCTCATGTATGGAGAAAGATGCTTGAATGTAGGGATGAGAAATGGTCCGTTCCAAAAAGAATGACTCATTTCTAAATTTGGTAATAATTTAGTTTAAACTTACGATTGCATCCTTAATGAGAAGCTTTTATAACCACACAAATACTATGGGCCCATTTTTGACTTGTTTAGGATTACAAATTCCAAAAACCTTCATTTTTTCTTAAACTATGTGTCCAGTCAAACAAGTTCACATAAATTGGAACGGAGAGAGTATATATATGTTCAACATCAGGGACTTCAGTCTTATAGAGATAAACTTCTGTAGTGATTTTGTTTAGTAGTACTCCCTGTTTGATAGGGAAAGCATGGAATCCCTTGTGCCTACTTCCTCTAGAAAGTTTTGCTTTAGAAATTTATTTTCTTAGTTTGTGATACTTAGATAGCTAACTGAGTTACGTTGTAGCTAAGATGTGACTTTGTATAGTTTTATACCGGTGATTAATAAAATTACTAATAGTTACAAAAAGAGAGAGAGAGAGAGAGAAAAGGATAGATATCATATGAGTATATTTAATTAGATATATGGTACTAACAATACTATTCATAATTTAGACAATTCAATAATTGTGAATAATAGACTACAAGTTTAAAGCAAACAAAAAAATATTTTAGGAGAAACAAAAATATATATTTATATTATATTAAAAGAAGAGTGGTGAACAAGGATACTAATTCCAGATATTATTCATTTTATTACCTTTAAGGTGACACATAGTGTTAATTGTAAAAAAAATTACTTTAGTAATGTATGAAAGTTAAACTCATTAAAATAATAATTGACGGTGATAATAATTTACACCAATTAGATTTAGATAGCCCATTAACATAACTCACAAGCTAATTTGATTTACAAAGTAATTTGTACGAATGTAAATTATTACGCGTTCAATTTAGAAATTAACAAAATAAAGAGGCAAGATAATACTCAAACTCACTGATATTTTGATTTAAATTTAGACTTTTTGACTAACGTACTGTTACTTGAAAAGTGGGTGGGGATTTCAACTCTTTCTCCTTATTAAGAACCTAAATCCTAGGTTATGTTTAAAACATGCACACATATTCCAATAATAGGTCGATATGTCCGAGTGGTTAAGGAGACAGACTTGAAATCTGTTGGGCTACGCCCGCGCAGGTTCGAACCCTGCTGTCGACGTTCATGCAAATTCCTATTTTCTACTTTTTTCCTTTTTTCTACCCTTTCCTTTATCCGTGTTGGTTTTGGGAACCCTGTTGTCGACACTCCTGCAAATTCCTATTTTCTACTTTGTCCCTTTTTTTCTACCCTTTCCTTTATCCGTGTTGATTTTGTTTTAAGCACGTTCTAATGCTCTGCTTTCCTTAATTGCTCCCTCTCCATTTTGAGGAAACTACACTATATACCTATAAAAACCAAAATATTTACCCATTTTGAAAATAGTTACACTATCTACCTACCCCACCCATATTAATTACCCGACCTTCCAACCATTCTTTCTCTACAATTGTATAGTTTAAAGCTGCCTTATATGTTCCCCTACTTTTCTCCCTATTTTCTCTTTCTTCCTTTTATGACATCAATTCATTTTCTACTTTTTCCCTTTTTCCTACCCTTTCCTTTATCCGTGTTGGTTTTGGGAACCCTGTTGTCGACACTCCTGCAAATTCCTATTTTCTACTTTGTCCCTTTTTTTCTACCCTTTCCTTTATCTGTGTTGATTTTGTTTTAAGCACGTTCTAATGCTCTGCTTTCCTTAATTGCTCCCTCTCCATTTTGAGGAAACTACACTATATACCTATAAAAACCAAAATATTTACCCATTTTGAAAATAGTTACACTATCTACCTACCCCACCCATATTAATTACCCGACCTTCCAACCATTCTTTCTCTACAATTGTATAGTTTAAAGCTGCCTTATATGTTCCCCTACTTTTCTCCCTATTTTCTCTTTCTTCCTTTTATGATATCAATTCATTTTCTCCTCATATTCTTCGAACGATAGTAATTCCTTTTATTATAAAATTCTCTCTTCCAAGCTCGTCGGGTATTGGGAACCCAATAAAATTTTCTACTTTTTTCCTTTTTTCTACCCTTTCCTTTATCCGTGTTGGTTTTGGGAACCCTGTTGTCGACACTCCTGCAAATTCCTATCCCTGAAGAACCTTGAAGCATGAAACTCATATATTGGGTTTGTTGAATTTGTAGTTATTTTGATCCAATTTTGTCTGGGTTTGTTTGAAATATTAATTGGAGGTTGTAGCTAAACATTGAGCGAATTTAGTGAAGATTTCGCACTAAAAATTTTAAATTTGGGTTAAAGCTGAGTTGAACTGGCAAAAAAGAATTTGTATTGTATACCAAAATGGTATACTATATACCATTTTAGTATACAGTTCTTTTCAACATATTATAATGTAATAGTATACTATTACAATTTAGTCCTTTTAGAACTTTTTGAAATGTTCATTGAGTTCTTTTTCAACTTTTCAACGGAGTTTTCATATTTTTTTATTTTTTTCTTAAACCAAAATATTTAGTTTGAAATATTTGATTGGCGATTGTGGCTAAAGTTTGAGTTAATTTGGTAAAAATCCTGGAGTAAATTTTTGAAATTGAGTTGATCTAGCGGAAAAGAATAATTTGTACTATATATCAAAATAACATACTATATACCATTTTAGTATATAATATTTAATTTTCAATAGTGTATAATTTATTGTAACAGTATACTATTACAATATATGGTGTAATGTAACTATCTAGTTAAATTTGGTATTTTTTTTAATTATCCAAAAAAAATTCAATGGGTTCTTTTTCAATTTTTTAACAGAGTTCTCTATATCATATACCCTATCAGTATATATGATATATAGCATGTGGGTATCATAATTTACTGCAATAATATACTTCAACTACTACTAATATATTATTTTTTATATGCTATATGCTAAAGTAAGTTATTTATAATTAATATAAAAAAAAATAAAACAAATAAAAATAACAAAAATAAAGAAGCCAAAAAATGTGTGCAGAATTAGATTCTGAAAAACAAAAGGAAAATAATTTGAAATAATAATAAATAAAATTTAAAAAGAAAAAAAACAAAAAAAAAAGAAAAGAAAACAGTTATAATGTATAAGTTGTTCTAATAATTGAATTAAAAAAAATAAGAAAAAAAGACAAAATTTATATTATACCAGTTATATTTATAAAAAAAAGATGAACAAATATTTACTATATCAGTTACCTTTTCTTATTTTATAAAAAAAGAAGAATATTAAAAAAAAAGCAAAACAATTAAATAAAATTAGATTATGAAGAGAAAAAAATAAAAGAAAAAGGAGTAATGAAATTAGAAAAGGAACAAGAAATAAATAAAATAAATAAAAGAAAAAAGAAAAATAAATAAAGAATGAGCAAAAATTGAGTGTGAAATTAAATTATGATAAAAATAATAATAATATGATTTGGTCAAAAAATAAATGAACCGAAAAGGAGAAAAAATAAAAAAAAAATAAAAAGAAAACGAGAACAGAGAAAAGGAGAGAAGAAAGAAAAGAAGGAGAGAAATAAAAAAGAAAGGAGAAAAGAGGGAAATTACCCACAAAAGCTTCCATGGATACGAAAGGTAATTAGTTTGATGGGTAAAAAAGTAAATGGGTAAGCAATGGTAAATAATTTCGTTTTTATGTGTAATTGGGCCATTCACCCCTCCATTTTGTTACTCGATCGGTTCACAGCAGGAAGGCGCATCTTTTTCTCTTCCTAACATTGAGCAATTGTCATATTCATATCCGATATCCGAGGGCTGTTCAAAACCGAACTGAAACTGTTAACCGAACTCAATCGATAGCTTATTGGCTTATTGGTATCGGATTATCGAGGTAATGGATGGTGAACAGATTGAGATTTTATAATTAACGACTTAACGGTTTGGAGGAGGATTACTCAATTTTCTTATCGGGTAAACTGTTAAACTGTTAACCCGTTAAGAATTTTTATATTTACACTTTTACCCCTATGTATATAGAGTACTATTGAAACACTGTGGTAGTTGATTCTACTCTCTAGCGATAAAGTCTGATGTGGTAGTTTTGCCGGCATTATCAAGGCCTAAAAACAAGATCTTAGACTCTTTCTGCCACAGACCAAGCGATGCGAGAATTCCATAGAACCAATCGACCAAAAACATCCTTTTTAAATTGATTTTGATTGACTACAAGCCCTAAGATACAGATTTAAGAACAGAGACAAAGGTGTGATGGATCGAATGATATAAGAATAAAATGTGTATCGCAATCTCTCGATGGATTCAAGGAAGAATCTTTCCTCGAAATGGTAGACTTTATCGCTAGAGAGTAGATTCAATGTAGACTTTCTATTTTTATTCTTCACCCGTTTGGTATTAACTGTTCAAAAAATTTCTATTTAGTTTAGCCGATAAACCGCCCGATAACCGTCTGATAATCGTTAATTTGATACCAATCCGCTCATTGTCTTATTGGATGGCTAACGGATTACTACATTTATAATTCGATAACCGATAAACCGAACAATTGAGCGTAATCATCCACCTAATTCGCCCGATAAGCACCTCTACGGTATCCCACTGAATGACAACTAAGAATAAAACAATACAGGACGGGTACAACCTTTCAGCAGCTGATGTGTCCGCACTTGCTATCTAAACTCGAATTATATATAGCAGAAAATTGAGAACACACACTTCGACCCAATTGGCTTGTAATCCTAGATTCCGTCTGAACAGAAATCAGTCTTACACCATTGCAAACTACAACATGCGCCGAATTGTTTTTTGTTTGGTTAATGTTATACGCAAGCTTCAATAGCTTAACGGTGATTGATATCTGCAAAATAACACTCTTAAATTACCCTTATTGTTATCTAATGCAATTATTTTGAGCATCTTCTTTTATAAATCATATGAAAGGACCTCGTCAACCACCGGTTGCAAAGGATGGAACGCATAGTTAATAAAAGGTTGCTTAGTGGTTAGTTGGAATTCGGGATGAAGGCGTTCAGGGAGAGACCGAACAGGAAGGATAAGTGCATTCCTTATGTTTCTTCTTCCTTTCTCTTTTATTTCTGTAAGAAATATCGCAGCCCACATTTGAATTCCTGACACTGTTGGCACAATAAATTGAATACAGTTGCCAGTTCATTGTTGAAGACTACTCCAAGGTAAGGGAGTTATAGGGCGTAAGGATAAACCACAACCTGCAAATCTGGACGCAGGCAAAAGGTAAAAGTAAAACGATTCCCGTATAGAGCAACCATCCAACCATAGCACCAACATCCATTCAAATCAAATTAACCGATCAAGCTCACATGAATCGATGTGCTATTCCCATTCCTCAGTCTATCAAGTGGTAACTTCTTTCAAATAATCAGTTACCAGATCTCCTTAAGAATGCTAGTACGCCTAAACCCGCAACTAATGCAGCACCGGCTGCTACAGTGCTGTAGGCTGAAGCCCAAGCAGATTCTGTATGAGCATAATCCAAACTACTGGGGCTTGAACCCCTCCGATGGCCAGTTGTTCCTGAATAGTCCAGATGCAATTTTAGCCCCTGTTCAGGTTGATTTCTGTCATCAGTCCTTACATCCTATTCAAGATAAGATGGAAACAACATGTAATAACTAGGCAAAATATATTGACAGATCCTTAAAGTTGTCCACACTTTTCACTTAGACATTCAATCTTAAGTCTATTCCATTTATACACTCTAACCACATCTCAAATATGTCATTTAGATACAAAAAGCTGACATGGCAAGATAAGTGTTCTCACATTTTTCAAGCGCGTGAAATAGTCCAAAAAAACAAACTCCTCACTTTACGAATGCTATCTACTCTCTCTGACCCCTCCCTCCCCAACCCCACCCACCCCGACCAATCTCTGTTTTCGAAAAACACTAAGCTTAGGCGATGGACATTGATGAAATTTTTCCAGAACTCTAAACAAATGCTTCCTCTCTCTCTTTTAAGAATGCTAGCTCTTTTGAGTTAGTTTTGATCAAACTAACTGATGTTAAAGCAAATTTTATGAAGCTACTCATGATTTTAGGCATTTTTTGCTCCGATTTTCAAATTATCATTAACATCTCTTCTCAAAAAATTATCTTATTTTTTAATTTAGAACTGGGTTTTCACCAATGTAAATGGGAATGATCCCGTAACTTTCCTTTAAATTTATGTAATTGGGTTCAATTGCCACTTGAAATCTGTAAGTGTATTTGGAAATACATTTATCACATATGCAAAGAATTTACAGATCATCAAGGAAGATTAATACAGAGTATTCCAATATATATGTTTAGATTGTTAATTTGTAACATGAAATCTTAAACTTATTAATTTCATTGTCTGCTTCCACACTTGACAGATCTAGGGGGGAAACAGTGGCAGCTGAGAGTTTCTTAAAGGAGACGAAATAGGGAGGAGGGATTGCCGGGGATTGGGGAAGAAGACAAAAGGAGGGGGGTTCGTCGGGGAGGGGGGGGTGCGTTCTTGTTTTTCTTTTACTCATTTTTCTTTTCTTTTTTCAAAATTTTTTTTAAAAATTTATTTAAGTTAAATCCACGTGTCCGTATCTTATTTGTCACTTTGGTATGTGAATTACACGCATCTTTTGTGGTTGGCTGCCTATCAAGTTTGTGTCTAAATGACACATTTGAGATGTGGTTAGAGTGTTCAAATGGAAAGAACTTAACATAAAGTGTCTAAGTGAAAAGTGTGAACAGCTTAAAGGGGCTGCCTATGTATTTTGCCTAATAACTAATCCTAACTCAATCTTCTTTCCTGGTATTAGGGTATATGCTCATTCAATCAACTAAATCATGCATCAAAACCCAGGGCCAGAGGAAAGCCAATCATACCTTCCAACCTGCAGATCTTGCATGGTCAACAGCTGCTGTAAGATCACTATCTGACGCTAATACAACCTTGTCATGATCTTCATCTTCATACTGCAAGAGAGTAATTGCCTTGAATATAATAGTCAACTTGCTCAAACAAGGAAAACCAAGAGGAGAAACATTCAAATGTACGAGGAACTTAGTGCATTCCAACCAGAATCTGAGGAAGATTGTCCCGGTCAATGTCATCCCCCACTCTCTGAATGATTGCAGCTATTAAATCTGTCATGTTCCGAATATCTGAAATATAGAAACATTAGAGCCATAATGAAAGTCAAAATTATCATAGTGGTTGAATTATGAGGGAGAACAAAGCAGACATCCTATCAATTTCCTAGAATTAGTTTCAACAACATATCCAGTATTTTCCCACACAGTGAGGTCTGGGAAGGGTAGTGTGTACGCAGACCTTACCCCTACCTTGTGAAGATAGAGAGGTTGTTTCCAATAGACCCTAGGCCCAAAAAAACATAAGCACCACACTAATGAAAATATAGACAAGAAAAGGCAGCACCAAAAAGCCATATAAAAGCAGAATAAAAACAACAAGATAGTAAGGTGATCAACAATGAAAGAAAACAACGGTTAGTCATAAAAACCTACTACCAACAGAAAGCGAGACTGCGTGCCAATACTACTGTTATGAACACTCTTAGACTACCTACTCTACTACCCTAATCCTCGACCTCCATACCTTCCTATCAAGGGTCATGTCCTCTGTCAGCTGAAGTTGTGTCATGTCTTGCCTAATCACCTCTCCCCACCTCTTCTTTGGCCTATCTCTACCTCTCTGTAGGCCCTCCAATGTCAACCTCCTCACTGGGGCGTCTGTACTCCTCCTCCTCACTGGGGCGTCTGTACTCCTCCTCCTCACATGACCAAACCACATAAGCCTCGCTTCCCGCATCTTGTACTCAATAGGGGCCACACCCATCTTGTCGCGAATAACCTCATTTCTAATCCTATCTAACCTGGCGTGCCCGCACATCCATCTCAATATCCTCTTCTCCGCTACCTTCATCTTCTGGATATGAGCGATCTTGACTGGCCAACACTCAGCCCCTTACAACATCGTCAGTCTAACCACCACTCTGTAGAACTTACCTTTAAGTTTCGGTGGCACCTTCTTGTCAGACAAAACACCGGAAGCGAGTCTCCATTTTATCCATCCGCCCAATACGATGTGTGACATTTTCATTAATCTCCTCATCCCTTGAATAATAGACCCAAGGTACTTAAAACTTCCTATCCTAGGGATGACCTGCGAGTCCAGCCTCACCTCCCCTTCCCCTCCTTGAGTCTCACCACTAAACTTACACTCCAAGTATTCTGTCTTAGTCCTGCTCAACTTGAAACCTTTAGACTACAGGGTCTGCTTCCATACCTCTAATTGCGCGTTCACATCGCCTCGCGTCTCATCAATCAATACAATATCATCTGCAAATAGCATGCACCACAGCACCTCCCCTTGGATGTGGCGCGTCAGTACGTCCATCGCCAGGGCAAACAAAAAAGGGTCGAGTGCCGACCCCTGATGCAACCCCATCATAACAGGAAAATGGTTCGAGTCCCCACCCACCGTCCTCACTCGGGTCTTTGCTCCATCTTACATGTCCTTAATCACCCTTACGCAGGCAACAGATACACCTCTGGCCTCCAAACATCTCCACAAAACCTACCTCGGAACTTTATCGTACGCCTTTTCTAAGTCGATGAACACCATATGCAAATCCTTCTTCCTCTCCCTATACTGCTCCATCAATCTCCTAACAAGGCGGATGGCTTCTGTAGTCGAACGCCCTGACATAAACCCGTACTGGTTCTCGGAAATAGACACACTCCTCCTCACCCTTAGCTCTACCACTCTCTCCCAGACTTTCATAGTATGGCTAAGCAACTTGATACCCCGATAGTTATTGCAATTTTAGATGTCACCCTTGTTCTTGTATACAGGAACCATCATGCTCCACCTCCACTATTCGGGCATCTTCTTCGTTCTAAAAATGACATTAAATAATCTAGTGAGCCACTCTAAGCCTGCCTTGCCCGCACTCTTCCAAAATTCCACCTGGATTTTATCCGGCCCGGTCGCCTTGCCCCTGCTCATCTTACGCATAGCCCCCTCCACTTCATCAACTTTAATCCGCCTACAATACCCAAAGTCACAATGACTCCCAGAGAGTTCCAAATCACCCAATACAATGCTCTTGTCCCCCTCCTCGTTCAAGAGACTATGGCAGTAGGTCTGCCATCTCCGACGGATAATCCCCTCATCCAACAAAATTCTACCTTTTTCATCTTTGATGCACTTCACTTGGTCCAAGTCACGAGCCTTCCTTTCTCGCGCCTTGGCTAACCTGAACAACCTCTTATCCCCACCTCGGCCCTCGAGTTCCTCAGACGAACGAGTAAAAGTTGCAGTCTTGGTCGTCGTAACTGCTAGCTTTGCCTCTTCCTTAGCCAACTTATATTGCTCCATATTCGCCCTCTTCTCCTCCTCGTCTACACTTTCCACTAGCTTCAGATACGCAGCTTTCTTGGTTTCCACTTTTTCTTGCACCTCTCCCACCGCCAGTATCCCTTGTGGTCACCAGAGTAACCCTTTGAGACCCCTAATACCTCTCTCGCGGCTTCCCTAATGCACTGCGCAGTCGTGGTCCACATAGCCCTTGCGTCCCCACTTCTCCTCCTAGAATTAGTTTCAGCAGACAATATATACAAACAAGTTTAAATTTTTTCCAATAATGGGAAAACCATAGTTCAATGTCCCTCTAATAATAAAAATATGAATAAGCAACAGCATGGCTAAATATACAATGCATAATGTGGAAAACTGGAAATTCAAGAGGACCAACATGAAGAACAAAAGGAAAACACAAGTGATATGAAACAGTTGCAAGGACATAACTCCATAAATTTGATAGGAGTCAGGAGCCCTGGGAAAAGTATGACAGTTCAGAAGGCAAGTTTCAAGATGCCTGAAAAAGAGAAAATAGAGGTTCACATTTTTAGCTCTGTTAACATGATATCAATGGTACTGCATGATTCAGCATCCTAATTGCATATATAAACTAATTCGTCCAATGCAGCAAGAATTTCCAGGTAAAAGATACACTTGGTCATATATGAAGCACTAACAAGTGCTTAATTACTTTTACTAACTAAAAACATATTCTCTAAACATACCACAGTTGAATCTGTGCATCCTTCCCTTTTTGTCTTCAATCTTGAATGAAAAACTATTTGGCTGGCTCGATGAAGGATAGGGAATAGATCTTCCTGTTTCTGCCCCTTCAGAAGCCAATTTCAATGAACTGTCACTGGAATGTCAAATAAACAATGTGAGACATAATTAAAAAGGAAAAGAAAATATGAGTTCACAGATATGGAGATTAAGGCCTTAACCTCCGCGTCTCTTCGTCATCATCTGGAGTCAATGCCATAGCTGAATCCCAAAATCTTTGCATCATAGAGTTTGCAGCTTCATTATTTATTCCAGCAGTATTTCCCACCTGGTTAGTGAGTAACAGTCCTTGAAATAAATCTCCACAATCTTTGAGAAAAGGAGGACTTAACATATTAAATATTGAAACTAAGATTAAATACTATGCGATAAAATTTCAGCCTTCCACAAGGTTGTTTGCTACTTTAACAATAATTAGATCCTAGATTACCTTGATTTTGACATATTAATAGTTGAAGAATGCCTCACAAAATTTAACGCTCATGTAAAGTTTCTAGTCAATTAATGAAACAATAAATTTTTAAGAAATAGCACATGTGCTTATTGAGCAGCTTCCAACTCAAAGTGAATATGACAACTTAACCAATTAATATTTAAATGTCAATATGAAATACGAAGGACTCAGGAACAAAAACATATTGTCCAGCAAACACATTGTACAGAAAGTAAAAACATCAGCCATAACGGCTAAAGGATTGGTTGAAATATTCACTGATCCGAATTAAAATAAAAGGCTGAATATTAATACTAGCAGTGAGGTCATAATCAAATGCAAAATTCTTTGAAACATCCTAGAGCAGATCGCTTTTGTGGATCGCGACCGAAGTTAATTCTAAAATGCAATAAAATATAAAATAAACATCCTTCAGTATTCTGTTCAAACATTCAACGAAATTGGAATTTTCTTAATATTGGTAAATTGACAACATATTTTACTTTCCTTAAGAAGTCAGCCTTAGCAAAGTGGTAACCAGGATTTCAACTTGATAGATCCAGACTAGAATTTATACGTTTTTGATGTACACGGACAAATGGAAAGCTCATCAAAGTAGTTAGAACCCTTGGAAGGTTTTTACTTGAATGAGGTAATTGAGTACAAGGCAGAATTCAGAAGGTGAATTGACCACCAAAATGATAGCTCAAAAGATATCAGTTGCTTATGATGAGTTGAGAAGGGAGAAATTAACATGTTTGTGTGTGCTGCCTTACCGTGGCTACAGCTGCATGAGTAATATGAAGCACATCAAGAACAGCAACAACAATTCCCTCTGCCGCAAATAAGAATTGCAAATTTAAGCAAATCTAGAAAAGAAGATAACCAGTCTCAAAGTGTAATTGGAGGTAAATGATACCTTTATCAACAACAGGAAGGTGTAAAAATTTCCCATCATGCATTGTATGCAAAGCATCAACAATCGGCATATCTATTGAAGCACATTCTGGATTAGGTGTCATTACCTGGATGTTACATGCAAAAAAGATGAAAGTTATCAGAGATCAGATAAATTAGCTATCAAACCTCAAGAAAGGAAGGAAAAAGATAATGAAAGGAAAAATAATTTCTAATTATTTAAAGAACTATTATTTAAACCTTTTTACTTTGATAATGAACAGAGAGTTATCCCAAACAAAGATATCCCCTCAGTTATCAAGAGGAGAGATTACCTTCTCTACGAGAGTGGACTCGGGGGAAAGATCTTGTGCTATGACTCGCATCAATAAGTCCTTTGAACTGCACAGTCCATGACGCATATCTTGTCATGAGATGATTAATATGCTATTACACCATAGCAGAGAATCTATGAATGTAAACAAGTGGATGCAAGGGAAAACTGCTCACGTTAAAATCCCTCGTGGTTTGTTGTCAACTGTTACAATTGCAGAGCTTGTTCGACATTCAAGCATCTTTTTTGCTGTGGCTAACACAGTATCACTTGGTTCAACTGTAACAATCCTAGAAACACCACAGATCCACAACAAATAGTGACTAACCTGCAGATTACTTAGAAGATTAAATTATTCTAAAAAGTGAAGATATTATTTACCTTGAATTTTCAGAAATGATGGTAGACAGTGAAGGCCTGAACATTTGCTCTCGAAGTGTTTCTATAAATGTATTAGAACTTGCTATAAACAAGAAAATATGAAAAGGTCAATAAATATACTTGCAAGCCCAATCAAATAACATCAACCAATAACAGGAACTGGGCAAACAGTCAATACATAGACAGTCCTACACTATATAAGTGAAAATTAGTAACAACACAAAGTTCTAAACCAACCAGAACCAGATGTCCCCCAGTGTTTTTCAACTCCCTCAACAGCAGCTGCAATGGCCTTTCCTTTCTCAGCTGCCCTTTCGAGGCGAGCAATTGCATCATAAAGGCATTTTGCTATATCAAGCAAAGCAACGACCTCTCCATTTTCTACAACCGGCAAATGTCTAAATTTTCCTGTCGTCAGGACAAAAATAAGATGTTGGATAGGCTTTCAAAAGTTAACTTGAGTTATTTCAGATAAACCAACCTAGCACCATTTTCTGCAAAGCCTCCACAGCAAGTGTGTCAGAAAGCACAAAAACGGGATTTTTCGTCATAATCTTTGAAACAGGTGTTTCCTGTATATTAACTTCTCGAGCAATAACCCTTGTTGCTATATCCTTCAATATGCCCAAAGGAAGTAAAAGAAAAGGATGCATGAAGAGTTAGTTAAGGATATCACCTTTAGTAGGTATAGGAAAAGCATCAGTGAAATAGGCAGCTCTACAGACTTCTATCTACTAAATGTTTTCTACAGCATTTTTGCATGATTCAGGTCAAACCTTATCCGTCAGGATACCACATAGTAATGCATTTGAATCAGTCAACAATAAAGCATCAACTCTGCGAGCAGCCATCTTGCGGCAAGCTTCATAAATACTTGTAGTATCAGGTACTGTTAGGGCTTTTGACAGCCGCAATCTTTTCACTGTGCGCTCTCCAGTCAGTCCCCTGTTCCAAATGTGCGAGAGAACAAACTATCAAAACTCAAAATAATCACAAAAAAATGATGATTTCAACTCAGAGTGACCATTAATGATCCCAACTATGATCTAAACAAGTTTTTAAAATATTACATATCCTTACTAGCAAAGGAATCTCTTAGCTACAGTTTGTTACTTAATCAAATTTCACAGCATGTGCCAAGAATATAATAAAGAATCAAAGACTTTAAAACCTCCAAAAGCTGCATCAGAAACCAAAAAAAAAATAAAAAATCAACCAACCTAAAAAGGCAGAGTGAACTCAAACCAAAAAAACTGAACAGAACCTCAAGGAAGCCTGCACACTGTAGCCTACTGAACCACTCAAAAGTATGGTGGGAGCATTTGAGTATTGGACACTGGTGTATAGCCAACAACCTTTACATGCTATTAAAAGAGCTATACATAGGTGAATCAAGACAAATAACCAAGTAAAATGACCTCCGAAGTAGCATTTGTTAGTTGCAGATCATCTACAGACAACAGTGTTGTCAAAGGCGAAAAGCATTTAAAAGCTCCCCAGGTCTATCGGGGCTTTAAGCGCAAAGGCTTTATATTAAAAAAGGCACAACGAAGAAAAAAAAAATATACATATGTAATGCAAGAGAAAAATAACAACTTCATTCATGGTGATTTCCTTAAAAAGTAATATATCTTTTTGCCAAGCATATTAGTACCGCTCTATTCAAGATAGAAACTATGGGCAATTAGGAGTGCACACCTTACTGCCTTGCACACACTGAAGCACAGCCTAAGTGAGGCAAATCGCCTACCCTGAACTTGTCTGAGCATCAGGGCTTAAGCGTGCCTCAAATGAGCCCTTGACAACAATGACAGACAATTGCAGTACACGTGATTAAGCACTTCCATGATGCAGTTTTTTAACTTTAAATTAGACTTCGGCAGCACAGTGAGAATGACAATCATTAAGCTGAGATCCCAATTACAAAACCTCTTTTCCACATTGCCAATATTCTAACTATAAAGTATAAACTCTTTTCTTTTCCCTCATCTTGCTATAAATAAGCAGCAAATAAATATTCAATATCCCCCAACCCGAGCTCATATCCATCTCCAGTATTCAAGTTGGGAAACAAATAAGCAGTGAAAGCATCAAATAAAGCTTAAATTTCACGTCGTAATTGTTGAGGTTTTGTTTTTAAGATGAAATATTCTTAAAATGAGGGTGAATGGGAAATGGAGGGAAAATGAAATTTTGAGTAAAATTTTAAGTTTCCCCCTCTTGACAATGAGACATTGTCCCATATTGGAAGAGGAAGACATTTTTGGTGGGTATATATATAATTGCTCTTCTTGTAGCTCTTAAAGAGTTAAGAAGAAAGCAAGCCTCGCGCCGTCGTCGTCGTCGCTCGCTCGGCTCGGCTTCGGCTTCGGCTTCGGCTTCGGCTTTGGATTTGGATTTGGATTTGGTCAAATGATCGATTGATTGATTAATTTTTTGGACCAAATTTATTTGTTAATAGTAAATATTAACGTAAGATTATCCGCATTTGTAACGGATATTTTCCAATCCGTGTATTGACCATTTGGCAACCGCCTAATGCTCTTCCCACCATGAAGTGCTTGCTCCACAAACATGAAGTGCTTGCTCCACAAACATGTAATGCTTGTTCCACCATGGAGGGTGGACGTTTGGTCTTCTTCAACATTTTTGCTGCTATATATATGTGCAGCAGATGTTGAAGAAAGACACTCAACACACAACATACAATTTGCTCAACAAATTGGCTATTTCTGAGTTTATACTCCTTCGTTCTGCGATTTTCTGAGTTTATACTCTTTCGTTCTGCATTGTTTTAACTTCAAACAAAGCAATTAAAAAAATGATGACTGAAAGCGAAAACCAAGCTGTGCCGATGGTAACTGCCAACGCATCGACAAGCCGAACACCGGCGTTGGCACCGGCAGAAAAACCCGAAAAATTTTTCGGGATTGATTTCAAGCGCTGGCAGCAGAAGATGTTCTTCTATCTAACTACGTTATGTCTATAGAAGTTCATCAAGGAAGATGTTCCTGATCTGCCAGATAAAACTCCAGAGAATGAACGCTTTTTCGTGATTGAAGCGTGGAAGCATTCTGATTTTTTATGCAAGAAATATATTCTTAGCGGACTGGATGATAATCTGTATAATGTATACAGTAGCGTGGAGACCTCAAAAGAATTGTGGAATGCTCTTGAAAAGAAATATAAAACTGAAGATGCCGGGATGAAGAAATTCGTTGCCGCAAAATTTTTGGACTACAAAATGGTAGATAGCAAATCTGTTATTACCCAAGTCCAGGAATTGCAAGTGATTATTCATGATCTACTTGCTGAAGGTCTTGTCATCAACGAAGCATTTCAAGTAGCAGCAATGATTGAGAAGTTGCCTCCGTTGTGGAAGGACTTCAAAAATTATTTGAAACACAATCGAAAGGAAATGTCCCTTGAAGATCTCATTGTTCGGTTGAGAATCGAAGAGGACAATAAAGCTGCTGAAAGGAGAGGCCGTGGAAATTCAACAATAATGGGAGCAAATATTGTTGAAGCTAACAAAAAGAGGAAGAAGGCTTCTGGTCCGAAATACAACCCAAGCAAGAAGCGGTTCAGTGGAAACTGCTACAACTGTGGAAAAACTGGACACAAGTCTACGGAGTGTCGTGCTCCGAAGAAAGACAAGAAAAGAGGTCAAGCAAACATGGTAGTAAACCATGATGATGTTGATAACTTGTGTGCCATGCTTTCTGAATGTAACTTGGTGGGAAATCCCAAACTGTGGTGGTTTGATTCAGGAGCCACTCGCCATGTTTGTGCAGTTAGAGAGGCTTTTGCTTCTTATGCTCTTGCTGAACCCGGAGAGACAGTTTATATGGGAAATGCTTCAACAGCAAAAGTTGAAGGATATGGGAAGATATTTCTGAAAATGACTTCTGGCAAGGTCATGACTTTGAACAATGTCCTTCATGTTCCCGAAATGAGAAAGAATTTAGTCTCTACTGGACTTCTTGTTAAGCACGGTTTTAAGTGCGTTTTTGTGTCAAACAAGGTTGTAATTAGTAAGAATGAAATATTTGTAGGAAAAGGTTACCTCACCGAGGGCCTTTTCAACCTAAATGTAATGGTTGTGGAAAATAATAATAATATTTCAGCTTCTTCTTACTTACTTGAGTCAAATGATTTATGGCATGTACGTTTGGGTCATGTCAATTATAAAACCTTGCGGAAAATGATTAACTTGGAAGTACTGCCCAAGTTTGAATGCGAAAAATCAAAATGTCAAACATGTGTGGAATCTAAGTATGTTAAATATCCTTATAAGTCAGTTGAAAGGAATTCAAATCCTTTAGACTTAATTCACACAGATATTTGTGACATGAAGTCAATACCATCTCACGGTGGAAAGAAATATTTCATAACTTTTATTGACGATGGTACTCGATATTGCTATGTTTACTTACTGAATAGTAAAGATGAAGCAATAGACGCATTCAGGCAATACAAAAATGAAGTTGAAACGCAACTTAACAAGAAAGTAAAAATGATAAGAAGTGATAGGGCTGGTGAATATGAATCTCCTTTTGAAGAAATATGTTTAGAATATGGAATTATTCATCAAACAACAGCCCCTTACACGCCCCAATCTAATGGGATTGCGGAAAGAAAGAATCGCACATTAAAGGAGATGATGAATGCGTTGTTGATAAGTTCTGGTTTGCCACAGAACTTGTGGGGGAAGCCATTCTTACGGCTAATTGAATATTAAATCGAGTGCCCCATAGCAAAACACAATCCATTCCATATGAAAAATGGAAAGGAAGGAAGCCCAACTTGAATTACTTTAAAGTGTGGGGGTGTTTGGCAAAAGTGCAAGTTCCTAAACCCAAAAGGGTAAAGATAGGACCGAAAACCGTTGATTGTGTTTTCATAGGATATGCGACAAATAGTAAAGCATATCGATTTCTAGTTCATAAATCAGAAAATCCCGACATTCATAATAATACGGTTATAGAATGAGATAATGCTGAGTTCTTTGAAAATATATATCCGTATAAAAAGGAATGTGAGTCGTTTGATGAAGGATCTAAACGACCTCGGGAAGAAACAAAAGAAAGTACATGTAATCATGAGAATCCAAGACGTAGTAAACGTCAAAGAACGTCTACTTCATTTGGACCAGATTTTGTGACTTTCTTATTGGAGAATGAGCCTCAAACATTTAAAGAAGCTATGACTTCTTCGGAATCATTGTTTTGGAAAGAGGCAGTCAATAGTGAAATAGAATCCATATTGAACAACCATACATGGGAATTGGTTGATCTTCCTCCTGGAAATAAACCTTTGGGTTCTAAATGGATTTTTAAGAGAAAAATCAAAGATGATGGCACTATTGATAAATTCAAGGCAAGGCTCGTAGTCAAAGGGTATAGACAACGAGAAGGTCTAGACTACTTTGATACATACTCTCCAGTTACAAGAATTACGTCCATACGAATGTTGGTAGCATTAGCTGCAGTGTATAGTCTTGAAATTCATCAAATGGATGTTAAGACTGCCTTCTTGAATGGAGAGTTGGAGGAAGAAATTTACATGGAACAACCTGAAGGGTTTGTGGTTCCAGGTAAAGAAAAGAAGGTATGTAGACTTGTTAAGTCTCTTTACGGACTAAAACAAGCACCCAAACAATGGCATGCGAAATTTGACCAAACAATGTTGTCAAATAGTTTTAAGATAAATGAATGTGATAAATGTGTGTACATTAAAAATGTTCCAAATCACATAGTCATTGTTTGCCTATATGTGGATGATATGCTAATAATGAGTAATGACATTGCCAACATAAATGCTACTAAGCGTATGCTCAATAGCAAGTTTGATATGAAAGACTTGGGAGTTGCTGATTTAATTCTGGGAATTAAGATCCATAAGACTCCTCAAGGTCTGGTATTGTCACAATCTCATTATATTAAGACAGTACTTGAAAAATTCAAGCACTTGGGCTTTAAAGTTGCAAAGACTCCAATTGACGTGAATCTTGCATTAGCAAAGAACAAAGGCCAAAGCATATCACAATTGGATTATGCTCGTGTGTTGGGATGCTTAATGTATATCATGAATTGTACACGACCAGATATAGCTTGTGCTATAAGTAAACTGAGTCGATATACGAGCAATCCAGGCCAATCTCATTGGATGGCAATGAAACGAGTTTTGGGATATTTAGAACATACCCAGAACTTTGAATTGCACTACAGTAATTTCCCTGCGGTGATTGAGGGATACTGTGATGCAAATTGGATCACCGGGTCAACTGATTCTAAGTCCACGAGTGGATATGTATTCACTATTGGTGGAGGAGCGGTATCTTGGAAGTCGTCCAAACAAACATGTATTGCCCGCTCTACAATGGAGGCTGAATTCATAGCCTTAGATAAAGCCGGTGAAGAAGCTGAATGACTCCAGAATTTCTTGGAAGACATTCCATTTTGGCCCAAACCGTTGGCACCAATATGCATACATTGTGATAATCAAGCGGCAATTGGAATGGCTGGGAGCGTTATGTATAACGGTAAATCTCGTCATATACGACGAAGACATAAAACCGTTAGGCAATTACTCTCTAGAGGAATTATCACGATTGACTATGTAAAGTCAAGTGATAATGTGTCGGATCCACTTACAAAAGGCCTAACTAGAGAGGTAGTTGAGAAATCATCAAGGAGAATGGGGCTATGGCCGAGAACAAGTCATTGTGGCGGTAACTCTACCTAGAAGACTGGAGATCCCAAGATCTAGGTTCAAGGAGATCAAACAAAGTCATTAATGACGGTTCAACATTGTCAAATAAAATTTTAGTCCGTTCTCGTGATGAGACAATGTTCAGTACCAAGGATAAAGCATTAAGGCTTTTTAATAATTTCTAAATTTGATACGGGGTATATCAAATAGTGTATCTACAGGATGACACGTTTAGGAATCACCTATGTAAGTGTGAAGTGTTAGCCGCTTCAAGGAGAACTTTGTAAGGCCAGTTCTCTACGCACTTATGAAACCAGGCGGTGTTCATGGCTGAAACGAACACAACAATGAGAACCAAAGACGGTTAAGGGTTGATTGTGTGACTTATGGTTGTCTAGGTATACACCAAAGATCGACGGTTCAAAGATATCAACTCTACCGATTGACCGAGTATATCCGACATAAGTTTACTACGGAAAGTTCAAAGGGAAACCTACTTATCCAGATGCGATTAATCCTTACTTGTAAATCACACAGTTTTTCCATGCATACTTCCGTGATATAGCCATTCCCCATTCATGTGGGGGATTGTTGAGGTTTTGTTTTTAAGATGAAATATTCTTAAAATGAGGGTGAATGGGAAATGGAGGAAAAATGAAATTTTGAGTAAAATTTTAAGTTTCCCCCTCTTGACAATGAGACATTGTCCCATATTGGAAGAGGAAGACATTTTTGGTGGCTCTTCTTGTAGCTCTTAAAGAGTTAAGAAGAAAGCAAGCCTCGCGCCGTCGTCGTCGTCGCTCGCTCGGCTCGGCTTCGGCTACGGCTACGGCTTCGGTTTCGGCTTCGGCTTTGGATTTGGATTTGGATTTGGATTTGGTCAAATGATCGATTGATTGATTAATTTTTTAGACCAAATTTATTTGTTAATAGTAAATATTAACGTAAGATTATCCGCATTTGTAACGGATATTTTCCAATCCGTATATTGACCATTTGTCAGCCGCCTAATGCTCTTCCCACCATGAAGTGCTTGCTCCTCAAACATGAAGTGCTTGCTCCACAAACATGTAATGTTTGTTCCACCATGGAGGGTGGACGTTTGGTCTTCTTCAACATTTTTGCTGCTATATATATGTGCAGCAGATGTTGAAGAAAGACACTCAACACACAACACACAATTCGCTCAACAAATTGGCTATACATTTGCACTCCTTCCTCTCAGCATTTCCATACGATTTTCTGAGTTTATACTCTTTCGTTCTGCATTGTTTTTAACTTCAAACAAAGCAACTGTAAGTGTGATTTGCTACCGAACTTTGTGTTCGCTGAAACACTGGGGTTTGAAGTACCGCTACATCAGTGTGTTATTCGTTCTATCCTGGGAGGAAATAATCCATTACCTTGGGTACTAGGAGGGGATTAAATTCCTTAAGGAAACACTGTGAATTCAGTGGGCTCGAATTTATTATTGTTTCATTACGTTAACTTATATTTTGCAGAATTATTATTTACAAATACAGCAATATTGGCGGGAATAACACTAATCATTTCGCGTCAGTGGCAAGACAAAATCAAACAGTACTGATGTTGATGGCCACAAAAATTTTATATATACAAATTAAGCATCAGTTCAAATAAAAGAATGAAGCGTACATGTTACGAGATGAAGAAATGGACTTCCGGTAAGCGGAATCAGGTTGCGCTCCTCCATTTTCGGCGGCTGCTTTCTTCTTAACGAGAGACGAAGAGCTCGTCAACGACATGCTTCTCCTCGACGATGATCCTCCTCCTTGACTTGTCGGCATCTGAACTCCACAGCAATCAAAATTATCCAAAATTAACTTTGAATTTAAGATTTCAAAATTGAACAACCAAAAATCGTATATTCACGTAATGGATAGTTTTCAACAGTCAAATAATGGAAGAAAGCTTTGTTATTAAAAATTGGAGCCAAAAGAAAATGAAATTAAAAAAAAGAGTGGAGTCAACGGCGGAGAATAGGGTTTCCGGGAAGAATATTCCGGCGAGGAAAAGGAAGAGATGGAGGGAAACCCTACGAAATGGGAGAGGGAAAGAGAGGATTAGCGTTTGAGCTCTGGGTTGAAGTGAATAATCTGTTGAGGACGCGTGTGCTGAGTGGACCTTGGCCAATAAGATTGTACCACGTTAACCAATGACAAGGATTCCAATTTCACTGGAGGACATGAGGTTGGAATTGAGACAGTGAAATTCTATTTTGGATTTTACTGCTATTCCTGGGAGTCCTCAACTTTCTTTTTCCATTCGCAATTTCATTTTATCTAACACTATTACAAATAAATCTTTCATTTTTATTAGATTTTTTAATTATAAAAATTATACTTCATATGTGAAGCCTATGACATAGGACGGACCAACGAGTGCGGTTCAAATAGGACCGTAAGGCTTCTAGACTGGCAAGTGACAAGCTTGTGAAGAATTGGTGGACATATTACCTCAGACGAAACTCATATCGGAATGGGAGAGTAAAGTGAAAAGCTTTATAAAATATAATACAAATCACATGGTACGTGCGCTTTTGGGGCTTGAGGTGGCGTAGCCCAAAAGACAAATCTATACGAGCCTAGACCCAACACGGACAATACGTGTCATGGGCTATTTGTCGTGACATCATAGGTTTAATATAATTTCTAAATAATATCAATATTTTATGTTAGTTGAAAAAAAATATTTAATTGTAAAATTAAAAGGTCAAAATTAGAAGAATTTAATACTCATACTCTAAACCTCTTTATTCTTTTTAAGATAGAGAAAATAGCAATTGTCAATAAAATTTTGATTATTTGATAGTATTATTCATGTAAAGAAGGAACTTTAAATTACATATAAAAATGATTTAACGGAAAATAGATAACAGCTACTTTAGAATCAATTCTTTCTCCCCTCCCGTTGCCTCCTTTCAACCCATGTGGGATAGTTTTGCATTTTCTTCCAAGATAGATTCCTTTGATAGCTACTTCAAGGTCAAGTTGGAGGCCCTCTGGTTGCATCCGTATTACTTATAGTCTGTTTGGCCAAGTTTTTTTAAATTCAAAAGTATTATTTTATTTTAAAAAGATTTTTTTTAAAGGTAAAGTGTTTGATAAAGCTTTTAAAAGAAAAAAAATATTTTTGAGTAGAAGTATAAAATTGTTATTCAATCACTAATTGTTACTCAAAAGTGCTTTTTAAATTAACTAGTTATAATGTACGTGTGATGCACGTGTATTCTGCGTTTGTTAATAAAAAAAATATGGAATATAGAATAAGAATAGATTATGCGTATAGCAATTGACGTCAAGACAGATGCAACATTCATTTAAATAAAAAAAATAAATGTTATTACACTGACAAAAATAGTTGAATTTCAAGCAATCTATAACCTATAAAACTGAAATTTTAGGTGTGTTAGGTATAATACTGTAATTATAAGTATTTCATTATATGAGATAATAATATGTTATGTTGCTATATTTGATCTTACATACTTTGTAGATGATGTTCTTGGTATTTGGTGTATATTTTATTAACAAAATTTTGGGTGTAAGTACATAAAAACACTAATTAGTGGTCATCAAGCCCCGGTATTAGTCGAAAACATCAACAACACCCAGCATGTAAATTAGTGGCCATCAAGCCCCGGTATTAGTCGAAAACATCAACAACATCCCAGCACTACATGGTGCTAGGATCTGAAGCCAGTTAAATATGATAGAAATTGATCCTTTTCAGCTAATTGAAAAGCTTTCACTTCAAAACTCCTGTGCAATGCACATCTTGAACAATTTGCTTTATGATGAAGCAAACATCATTCTTTGTATTTTGGAATACCATTTAATACCCGTTGCACCAAACATAATACACCATGACAGTCATAGCCGTTCTAGACACTTCAGCCCCAAAAGATTTTTCTTTAATACACTCCTCATAAGACTAATGCCGGCATCAAAATAATTATACTAAATATCTTGGATATCTAATCTAGACCATAGACATTCTACCAATTTTTCGTCATAAAGTTTCTACCCGTGAGACTTTCTTTCTTTATTCACAAACTTAACAAATAGGTGTTTTAATAACGATAACTATTGACAATACTCATAGCCACATTTTTCAATGTGCCGTAAAGCTTCTTCTGCACGTGTCAGTTTGATTTAGACATCTCATCTCCAACTATCACATGTCATCTTAATTACTTGTAAATCATATTCAGATAAGTATGTTATTATTGAGGTTAAAAAAATATACACTCCTTAAGAGTGCGTTCTCTGCTTGACGAAATTATAAAGAAAATTACTCGACATATTTATGAAATTCTTTATATATGTGCGATTGTGCGAACAAAAAGTCTATGAGAAGAAAACGAAAAGCATTTTGATTATTTGTTTAAGGTTGGCTAGTTTTAACATAATTAATGAAGGATAACGACTCACTACAATTTAAATTTTTTAATGTAATAATAACTTTAAAGCAAAAAAAAATTAATTAATGAACCTACAAAGAAAAATCTCTAAGTGATTGACATTTTAACCAGGTTCAAAATTTTAAAAGTCATAACACAACAAATCAATAGGATGCTGAAATTCAAATATTATGAGGCTACTTGATTATGTACAATCAGCTGCTATTAGATTTGTAAGAAATGCACATTTATACTAGTAGAAGTACAAATTAATAACTTAACTACAAGTACAAAACAATCAAAAGAATTCTGAAAAAAGACTATAATTTTTTTTAAAAGAGTAGTCAAAAATATCAAGATCGGATGATAAATATTTCTGACATATGCAATAAACTTATCAAACTGAAAATAGCGAGATTATTGATCTTCCACATTTAGATCATATGCTTCTTGCAGCACTTTGATTAAATTGGCTATTAAATGAATAGTGAGTGAGATGTTAGAAGATATTATGCACATTAAGAACTAGTAAAATTGCCCGTGCTTGCGCGGTATATTAGTGAATTTAAAAATGATCATTTCATATATTAAATCGAGATAGAAGAGATATTCATTTTTTTCCTTAGACCCAAGACTTATTTTTCCTATTAATAAAAGATACAAAAAACAGAGCTATCTCAATAAGTTAATACGCCATAGAAATTGATCAGAAGGAAAGATTGTAGCAGTTGAAACTTATATTTTTACAATAATACTAAAAATAGATTAAAATAGGGGTGAAAGGCAAAGAAAAATGAGAAATTATTTCCCATTTCTTTTTACCTTGTGCGTTGGGAGGGAATGGGAATCTAGAGGAAACTCCTTTTGGAAAAAGATTTAAAAAAGAAAAAGAAAAAATTGTTTTTCATTTAACATTGCAGAGCCTACATGAAAATATGCTCAAGAATTAATCAAACACTAATTGATAGCAAAACCAATAAAAAAAATTATACTATCCTCATCTCATTGTGAATGTCCCATAGTTACTCGGTAAAGTTAAAGATTTAACAACATGCCTATTTGCGTTAATTAATGCAAAACGTTGAGAACAATCATTCTTCAACTCTTCCCGAAAGGTATGCAACATTTTATTCCAAAAAGCGTGGAGTAAAAATTGAATGTGCATATATATATATATATATATATATAAGCAAATTAATTCAAGAGAAAATTAATGCTCAGGGCAATTGAGAGTTGTGCCCCGTTAGTCATGGATTAACCAATAACTCTGCCTCAGCAAGTCCCATCTTACTTGGATTGGCAACACTGATGTTTACTTGATAACATGAAATACAAATTGTATTTTAAGAAAGAACATAAAAGTATTAGCAGAGGAAAAACATGAAATACAAATTGTATTTTAAGAAAGAACATAAAAGTATTAGCAGAGGAAATAAAATAGTAGAAAGCGGTTACCCTTATATATATTTCTGATGCATAGGTAGTATCCTCTTCATTACACATATTACAGATAAATTCTCGCAAGTTTGCTTTCGGCTCTCAGTTATATATAATCAGAATTAGAACATTAGAGCCCTAAATGACAGTGCTACGCCACGTAATTTATATGGTAGAAATAAACTACTGTTAGAAATGAATCATGAAGTATATTAGGGTTGGCAAGTGGGCCGGTCCTGGACCTAAACGGGCCAGGTGGGCCGGTCCAAACGGTCTCGGGCCCGGGCCGAAATGGGCTTTTTCTAAGGACCGGTCCGGGATCGGAACCGTTTGGTCCCGGGCTAAACGGTCCCGGGCCGCGGGCTAAACGGGCTAAGTGGGCTAAGTGTGCCCAATATTTATTTATTTTTAAAAAAAAAATAGATATTAGAGACAAAAGGATGTTAAAATAAATATATTTCTAAGATGTATAGATATTCGAATATGTATGTATGTATGTATGTATGTATATATATATATATATATATATATATATATATATATATATATATATATACGATATAAGATGTATATATAGTATATTTATATATAAGCTATATTCGATATGCTATATATACATCTTATATACTATATATAAGATGTATATATAGTATAGTATAAAAAAGTTATATTCGATAAGCTATATATACAGCTTATATACAATATATAAGATGTATATATAGTATAGTATAGTATATATATTAGTCTAAAGACAAAAGGATGTTAAAAATAATATCTAAGTCTAAAGACAAAAATATTGTAAAGAGATATGCCTTGTAATTTTATTATAGCATTAAAAAATATGGCAATATCTTTCTTAGTCTTCATCCCCCTATGGAATGAGCACAACAAGGTGCTAATACCACCATTGAGAAGAAAAATAAACTAATCAAGATGTGCCAAAATATAAGTTACATAATACATACTAATTTTTATTCATACAAGTTACATGGTATCTCTTACAAACTTCATAAATCTATCAAGGTCCGGAGGAATTTCCGTTGGTGGTGGCGGAAAAGTTGCTTGGTCATCGCCACTTTCGGGCGAAGCAACATCCTCCGCAAGTTCAGCTAGCATTTCTTCGTAAGCTTCGTCTTCATCTGGTTGTGATTCAGCAAGTCCAAAATTTCTTCTTTCCGACCGGATCCAATCTCTGAAAAGTACTGATTTTTCCAAACTCTCCCTCATAGACGCTCTATAATCACCGAGTTGAAGTCTTGCTTGACTGAAAGCGCTCTCTGATGCCACTGTTGAAGCTTGAATAGTTAAAATATCTCGGGCCATCCTTGAAAGAACCGGAAAGTATTTTTCTTTGTCTTTCCACCATTCCAAAAGATTAAAGGAACCGTCGGGATTCACTTCCTCAATTCCCTGCGACAAATAAACTTCAAGCTCATTTAGTTATGAAAAATCACTACTACTAGAACCTTGAGAACCCTAAACCCCGCCCAAGCACTAAGTGCTCTTACTCCCGCAATTCTTTTAGATGATTGAGAATCATAAGAAGAATGAGTTGGAACATTTGGTCTAGCATGATTTAATGCAACTTGATAAGTATTAAAAATAGTTTGAGTGCAATTATTTTCGGAAGTTGAGACAATTCCTCATCTTTAAGTGCTAAACCATTATAAACAGTTTCATACCAAAAATGAGGACCTCCTAATTTCATACAAGGATTTAACAAAGCAGAAACACCATAAATAAGGGGAATAGGGAAAAAATATTTTTTAAACTTTTTTCTCATAGAATCAATAGCAAGTTTATAAATTTTTCCACCCTCTGAAAAATGAGCAAACAAATTTGCAAGTTCTGCAATATAAACTAAACAGTTAGAAATAGTAGGATAATATTGCCCAGAAAATTCATTTGTAGCAATATGAAATTTTTCTAAAAATTCTACAAGTATTTTAATATTAGCCCAATCCCCATTTGTAAGGTGCTCATCATCATCACTTACATGCGCATTAAATGTTGAGTTTATGGGGTTTCTATATTCATATGCAACAACCAAACTTTTATACATGTAATTCCATCTAGTTGGACAAGGTTTAGGAACCTTTCTTTCTCTTTGGCCAAATTCATCGCATCTTTTAAAATATTCTCTAAGTCTACTTCTACGGTTTGAATAAAAAAGCCAGTTAAGAGCCATTTTAACCTTTTCAATTTCAATATTTAAAATTCTCATACCATCACCCATAATTAAATGGTAAATATGACAAATACATCTAACATGAAAAATATCACTAAAATATAGGATTTAGCGTAGTGGTAAGCAAGGCTATAGCATTTGTGTTACTAGTAGCATTATCCATTGAAATTGACATTATTTTATCACTAATGCAAAAATATTTACAAATATCTGTAACTGTGCTAGCAATAAACTGCCCTGTGTGACGTGAATTAATTATTCTATAAGAAATAATGCACTTTTGCATTATCCAATCTTCATCAATCCAATGACTGGTAACAGTAAGGTAATCACAGTCGTTACTACTTCTACCAATATCAGTTGTAATAGCAATACGACAATTTATATGAGTAAATAAATAGCGTAAATATTGTTCATATTCATGTTTATATTTATAAATATCGCTCTTTACGGTTATGCAAGGAAAACCTTTATAAGTAGGATTAAAATTTGTTCTAATATAATGCACAAAGTTAGGATCAGAAGGAAAACTATAGGGTAAACACATAACAGTTACTATTTTTGCCAATTCTTTCCGATCTTTTTTTTGGATCATAATATAAAATACTACCGGTAATAGTGTTAATTCCCGGTTGAAATTGATTTGAACCGGTACTAGGGTCAACCTGACTAGGAGTAGGTAAACTTTTCCCCTCGGCCAAAGCTTTCAGATGAAGATATCTCACTTTATCTTGAGGGTGTTTCATTATGTGTCTAGCCAAAGTTCCCGTCCCCTCCCCTCCCCTCCCCCGCGATCCAAAATATTTAAAAACTAACTCCGTGCCACAAGTTTTACACTTAGCCTTATTTTCTGGAATTAGTTGAGTAAAAAATGGCCAAACGGGAGATGTTTTCGTCTGTTTGCTAGGTTATCTAGAAAAAGTAGGGGTAGTAACAGGAGTATCAAATGGGGCATCATTTGGATTAGCAGGGTTACCACTAGTTGGGTTAACATTAGGAGCAGGACTAGTTGGTGTATCATCATCCGGTTGAGTTTCATCAAAATCTATTTCATCGTCATCATTTTCATCAATAGTTGGATTAGAATAAAGAGCATTCATTAATTCATGGTCTAATTGTTCACCAGATCTAATATTATGGCAAAATTGACTTTCAGTAAATTGTAATAAACTATTATCGCTATCAAGAATAGCAGGTGTAGGACGTATATGGAGTTTGGTTCGGGGAGCCCGGGGCAGTGGGGGAGGAACAAATTGAGCACTAGATTCGTCACTCTTGGATTTTCCCTTATTTTTACCAAAAAGTTTTTTTAAGGAAGCCATCTTAATTACTAAAGTAATAGAAAATAAATAAAACAAACAAAATTATAATATTAAAACTTAAGAGTTGGAACGAGTTTACCGAATTGACGAACAACTTGTTGGAAATTGATTATCGTTGAAGACTTCAATTCACCAACTTCACAATTGTTTCACAAATTGTAACAATAAAATAAGCAATAGTAGCAATTATAGAAGAAAATTAGAGAGAGATTATGATAGATTGATGATTTTATAAGAAAAAATAAAAGAATGATGGGGTATTTATAGTTGAAAATAGGGAAAAAGTGTAATTATAAAAAGTTTGGGATTAAAACAAAGTTGGGGGGGTTAAATGGCTATTTTATAAATAGTCAACGGCTATTTTTGACAGCCCAACGGCTATATCTTTTTTTATAAAAAAAAAAAAAAAAGCCGTTCCAAACAACTTGTGTTCACATCCTCATATATATAGAAACTAAATATGAATGGATTGCGGAAGACAAAGACTTAGAAATAGGGACCGCTTAATCTACACTTTGCAGTTTCATTTTGAGAGTTACTATGTGTAAACACCTTAAATAGGGGAATAGGACTTTCTGACCTTTCATTTTCCTAAACGTCTTCCTCTAAAAGATGAAACTTAATTCTATAACCGAAACGTTAGGTAAGGGATTTAAAGAAGAGGAAATTAACTAAAAGAAGGAGAAAAAAAGAAAAGAAGATGGTAAAATCTGACAATCCTCTTTGTTTCTTTCACAATTCATCATTGTCCTCGTTGGTATTTATTTTACAGTTGTAAATACACATTAAATTATGTTGTAACTTCATGAATATATTGAATTTTTTTTATTAATAAAATAAGGTAAAAGACCAAAAAATCAGAAATGAGATAAATACTATTGATGGCCAGGTGCCACCTCAGCTCTTACATTCCCTCTTTTTTATATATATATATATATATATAGATGGTACTTCTACTTTAGTTTATGCCCATTATGTATTTTTTCAAAGAAATCATGTAAGAAAGTTTCAAACCAATTTTACGAATAATAAAGTTGGTCTGTCATAGCGAAGCATGTCGACATCTCAAGGACTTATCATGTATATCCAAAAAAAAATTTAAAAACTAAAATACCACGGGGAACAACTTGGAACTAAATTGCACCCAAAAGAATTTTAACATAAGTTAACTTGAATATGCCGAGTTTAAAGAAGTTTTATTTTATTAGATCATCCAAAAGATATCTATAGGTAACACTCCATAAAAGTGAGATTATGTAACCTAATAAAAGTGACCTAATTATATTAAAAATCTTGCTATTTGATCTAATATAAGTTAAAACCCTTTTAACATTTTATTTAATGGCCCTTCAAGAGGTTCGAATTTGTGAGGTTCTTTTTAATCTTTAAAATCTGTGTACTTAGAGAAATTTTTTTTTGATGTGAGACGAATTAACGTTGATTGATTTTTAACTTCGCTTTTTTCCTAATGATTAAACAACCCATGAATGTAATATATTAAAATTACTATCGAACTAATACAATAGTACTGATTCAAGCATAAACGAATTGCAATTCTGCATGAAGCGTTATTATAGCGTTGTATGGCATACCTGAATGGACGAAGATACAATAGTAGAAATTTTCAAGCCTTAAGCGGAGCAGTACATATTCCTGGCATTAAAACAACACCAACTAAAGTTTATTTCTTAATTAAAAGCACTAGACCATTACAATCCACGAGTAGAAAAAATATTATATCTTAACTTAACGTTTAATACTGATAAAGTCTAAAATGCAAAAAATTAGTTTTCAACGAAGGGAATTTAAGATTCACACCCACCAATCATCACAGCTTCTATTTTGCTAGAAAATAGAGTTCACCCCCAAAAAATAATTTCTTTATCTTGACATTCCCAATTTTTTTCAAATTAATATTACCTAAACACGAAATAAAAAACATAGATAAAGCACCATGAATTATTAGGAATTAGAAACACAACACAAAAATTAAGAATGATATTAGCCGAAACCAAATATACAAGATATAGCAATAGATAGCATAGAACATAGGAAACCATACAAATTATAGTAAAACCAAAGAACACATAATCAAATTTATAAAATTATAGCGTCTAATATCAAACCGATAATCAAACCAATTTAAAGTTAGATAAAGCAATGCAGTTGATAACTTAATAAGCAGTAGAGTTATGGGCATTGTGGCTACACTCAATTTTATCGTTCATTGCTCTTTTATAGATGTAATTTTCTAACCTAAGTATGGATTTTATTTAGATTTGATAGTAAAAACATAATTTCAAATAAGGAAAAGTAACTTGGAATGTATTATGGAACTTTCGTTAACTTCAAATAAGGAAAAGTAACGTATTGTGGTTATTTTACAAAGTTTAAATAAGGAAAGAATTTAGTAAAAGAATATTATTTGATTAGAAAATTCATAATGTTAGAAAATTATGAAATCACTATTTAATCCAATAAGAAATCTATTTTCAAAGGGTAAAAAAGATGATTGACATTTCGCTAAAGGTTTTCGTACTTTTAATATAATATAAATATAAATTACTCAAACATAAACTATATCTCACTAAAAGTACTTTTAAAAAAAATATTTTTTAAAATAAGTTCATTTTTTAAGTTTGGTCAAACATGCTATTAGTAAGCATATAAGCCACACTAAACTCCGATGCCGGCTATCAACGTCGAAAAGCATATGCCAGGACTCATCCTATAACAAAATGATCAACCATGAGGTGGTAAATGTCTTTTTTTAAATTAAGAGTAATTCGTAGTTATAAGAAGTTAAAAAGGACATTAATTAATCTAAGGAAAAAAAAGGAAAAGAGGGACAAAACAAGCAACAACACAACATGCTGGCCATCGCAAAAGTTCTCTTTTCAGCTGCTCTCCATGCCACTCTTTCCAACAGACAAATGGAAACACTTCTTCTTAAGCCAATGTCTCCCCTTTACGGGAAACTAAAAACTTATGATATCCTTCAAAGAAAAATTATGAATCTAAATTTGTCTAGCAGAATTGGAAAGAGGACTTTTAATACATATTACTATTAAATATATACTAAAAATACCACTCTAGTGGTAACATGAGTAACAAATATCAAGGGTCAGAATCCTTTTTTCTAATCTTCTGTGGTTCGTTTATGTGTTTGGAAATTAAATATTTATCTGTTTCGCGGGAAAAATTTGCTTTCAAGGCACTACTGTTTACAGAAAATTGAAAGACGGAAGAGTTAAAAGGCGAATTGTGTTGTTCCACAATGGTTGTGGGAGGGCAAATTAATCTCTTTATATAGTATTCCCTAATATTAACTTTTTGAAATTGAATTAAATTCAAGGTTCATTTTCTTATTATTGTATCATATTCTTCACTCTTGAGCTAGCTTTTGTGGTTAAGTTCCTAACATTCATATTTAATCAAATTACGCAGCATTGTCACGAAGCCTGCTTTTGTGCTTTGTAAAGAATTGAAGCTTTTTAGAGTCGAAACAAAGGCTAGCCATCTATGGCGCACTTCATTTTGGTTGCCTTTTTGCCATGGTAGTTAATGGTGTCCAAAAGAAGAACATAGCGCATGACAAGCATGCTTTGAAATCTCCATGAGCATTTTCTTATATTGTAAGTTTTTGTTTTTTTTTTGGTTAAAAAAGAAACTGCGTTTATTGCTAGGAAAGTTAATTACATGAATTGACTTGTCTAGGAAACATGGTACTTAAACAATCATTTTCATATTGCTGAAAAAATTGTTATTGGGTCGGGTCTGTTTACCCTTAAAATGGATAACAATTGAATTTATACACGGATTTAAGGATATGTGGATTGATTCAACACAAATAATTAAAAATGTTAGATAAATGAATTAAATATAGAATGAATAACCAAACCAATTGTGATGTTACGGCTGGGCTCGGATTCAGGCTTAACAGTAGTTTCGCCTCGATCGGACCCTCGATTCGAAGCCAATTGTATATGAAGAACAACAATAAAATAAGAACTTTGCAATAGCTAGAAAGCATAGAAAATGAATTTGCATTGCCTTGGTTTGTGTGTTACAATGTGTGTTATCAAAGAAAAACTTCTCATTTATATAGTATGAGAGTTTCACCCCTAGTACAAGTCTAAAAAAGATAAAACTCATCCTTTCTCGTTAATTACTGATATGTAACCACCATCGAGTGAGAACCGCGTCATGATATTCGGTTGGTTTCGGATATCATGGCCCTCTATCTGTCGCCTACAACCGTTCATGCGCTTCCCGAAGTCTCAAAGCTCATCCTGGGTCTGGGGTGCGTCGTTTTATCAAGTTCGATGGCGAGCACTCCGTTCGGGCATTGGTACAAGAGGACCCCAGCTTCGACTTCAATACCATGTATTCATACCCTTGCTTTGTTTGACCCATCGGAACATCGGGGTGTGTGTTAGCCCCGGTTTCACCTGTATACAGATAGTCCCATTGTTTCCCAGAGAGTAGGTTTGCCGAAATGATAGAAAACGATAGATGAACCCCGGTTCCTTCCTTCGTACGTTACAACCGAGATGACGGATAAGCCGAAATGTCTCATGAGTCGCGTCATTCTGGCTTCAGACACGTGTCAATCATCGGCTGGTTGCCTTCGAATCTGAAACACCGTGTATTGATTACATTTTCCCCTATAAAAGCTTCGACCATTTGTACTTCTTTCACTTTCCGATCCTAACTTTTACCTTCGAATTTTCTAGCAGCCTTCAACTTTTTCAAATCTTCATATCTTCATCTATGATCTTCAAATCTTTATATTTGTTCTTAGATTTCTAACACAGATCTTCATCCCACCTTCAACCTTCATATTTTTTTCTTCAAACCTTCATACTTTTTTCTTCAAACCTCCATACCTTTCCTTCAAATCTTTATATCTTCCTAGATCACGATGGCTAAAACTTTCAAATCAGTTCCTCAGCAGGTTGCCCCTTCATCCTCCTACCCGGTCGCAGATGCCGAAGTGGCTACTCCCGAGGTGGCCCCAAAGCCCCCCATAAAAATCTTTATACTCGGGGGCTATTCAATCGGGGATGACTTCAAGGTCGAGAAGGCCTCTAGCCAACAAGACCGGGGTGAGGGAGCATCGAGATACATATGCTCCATCACCGAAGAAACCTTACATGTAGTCCGAGCGGACTGTAAATGGAAGGGTAAAGATGTGGTTATCCTTGGGCCTCGTGACGATATAACCACTCAAGTGAATGGGGTATCTGAGTGTTTACACTTACCCCTTTACGTTCGCCCATGTGGATCCCATATTTCTTGCATTCTATAAGAGATACAAGGTGTGTCTCTAGCAAATCCACCGATCCTTCTAGAGGATCGTGATCCTCTTGCGCTACTTCGTAAACAACACCGAGTCTTGTCGGTTCACCCTCGACCACCTACTCCGTTTATATAGTCCCCGAATCTTCCGAGGGGGATTAATCAAGCTCGTCCGCTGAGCATGCAAGGCTCTTTCTCTAGCATTGACGAGGATCGAGACCGAGGTTGGCAGAGGTGGTTCGTTGGGGTGAAGACCGAAGACTTGATTCCCCCTGAGTTTCTGCCATTCCCTGAGGAGTGGAATGCATCCCATAAGTATTGTCCTTCTTGGGTATTCCTCCCTTTGTATTTCTTTTTTCTTATCGCTTGTGTTTGTTGCCGTGTAGCCATTGCCCGAGTTCTAGATGCAATCTCCCGATTCAAGGAGTGGATCGAGGGGATTTGTAAGCAAATGCCCTACTCCGAGCGCTCATGGCGCAATTTCTCAAAGGGAGTATGGGAGGCCCGCTTTCATGGTGAGGTTCCTTCCTGAAATAGTTATCATCATGTTTTTAACTTACATAGTGTTAGCTTCTCCCTTTTTCTTGCAGGTCTGCCTAAGACCACTGAACTTAGGACGCTCGATGAGGACAAAGATCCATCTTTGCCTGCTGAGCCCTCCGCCTCGGGTAAGCCTGGGGCTGCCGTGAAGGAGGAGAAGAAGAAAAAGAGAAAGTCTTCGGGTTCCTCGGAACCCGGAGGAAAAAATGAAGAAAAGGGCGGCCACTCGGGCCCGAAAGCCCAAGAAGAATACCAAGTCTAGGGCATCGAACCCTGGCTATCTCTATCGGCTCAGGGATGAGCCCGAAGAAGATGACATCTTCGTCGCCCATGGATCGACCCCCACCGGGGAGCAGGCGACTACCGATAAAGGGGGCCACGAGGCCGATCCCCTTCAGGCTTGGGAAACTGATGGGGAGATGGAGGTTGTGGCCTCCAAGGAAGCCGGTCCCATTCCTAAGGAGGCGACCGGTGTCATAGACATCATAGAAACACCCTTTTATACCGAGTCCATACTCGAGGAGGCCCAAGCGGGCAAAGAAAAATCAAGTGAGGGAGTGCAGGGTTCAGATGACCCCCTCAACTCATTTTTCGATGGTATGGATATGTCTACGTTGGAGGACTTTTCCAGGCTGGGTGACCTGGAGATCCCGAACACGGACGTGCCATCGGGAGCTGGCAGGCCGAGTTCGAGCCTAAAACTAGTGAAGTAATTTCCCATACCGAGCGTGGACCCAGCCGCAAGATAACAGTCATTCTTATAGTCCTGGAGGATGTGAGGGTCATATCCGCTCCAGTGGGCGTAGCCAGCTACCTCCGATGCCTGGTGACCGAGGAGGACCAGGAAAAGATAAACGAGTTGGGCGCATCAAGTCTTTTCAACGAGGCGATGCATGCACTGAACTGGGTAAGGCATCAACACTTTTACACCCCCTCGTGAATTCTGCTTAAGTTTTGGTGTCTCTTACTCTTTTTGTCGTTTTGTAGGCCTCATTGCTCCACCATGAGAGCTTCCTCCGATAATGCTTGGAAATCAACCAACTCGAGTTTGAGATCAAAGAGCAGGTCTGGAAGAAGGACATGTACATGCTTCTCAGTGAGCAATAGGACGGGGCCCTCAAGGACCTCCAAGCCGAGCTAGACAAGGCTCAGAAGGAAGCTTCGACCCTGAAGCGGGAACATGCTGACATGGTTGAAAAGGTAAAGGTCTTTAAAGCTAAAAATGAGGAGCTAGTCGCGATGCCTAATAACATAACCTTGCAGGTCTAACAGAAAATTGACCTGATCGACCAGTTTCGAGTCGAGATGAACGAGGTCAAGGCCATGGCCGAAAGGTGGAAAGGCAGAATGGACCTGATAGCTTCGGAGAAGGAAATCACTAAGGCGGAGCTGGCATCGGTTGAGAACCAACTCCAGGTGGTGAAGGACAAAGCTGACAAATGGGCCTTTGTAAATATATTTGGGAATATATATGAAATTTTCCCTTTCTGGCAATATCGTGCCTTTACTTTTACAACATCTTTTTATAATTTCTATTCATGTAATGTTTTTGATGCCTTAGCATAGAATCAAATATTCATTTTTAGGAGGTCTGAACAGAGCTTGACTTCGATACAACTTTGTTTGCTCGAGGCTTTGAAACCTCGGTGTGACCGGAAATTTTCAAGATAATTAAGTGATTTTAAATGATGCTTTTGTCGAGGGTAACCTTTTAGCAGGTTTTGAGTTTTTATAAAGGCCTTACTTTCTAATTGCGAGGTTCGGATATTTTCGAGTCATTTTTAGGGTGGTCGTAGCCTTTTGTATTTGGTCACCGCCTAATAGGCTTGGTGCCTCCAGGATTCGGTATCCCGGATTGTCCAAACTTTCTTCGGGCAACAGTCCTTGAGTAGGGGTAGCCCTTGGGCTCGATAGTCCCCGAGTAGGGGTAGCTCATGGGCTCTATAGTCCCCGAGTAGGGGTAGCCCGTGGGCTCTTAGGATTTGGAACTGAAGAAGCAAGAAAATGCGTAATAGCAAGACAAAACTTTCTTTCATTTCTCAGTGTGTAAAGTACATGATCGAAAGTGCATAAAAACTTGTATCATGACTAGAGTGGACTATGTGAGCACGGTTCATATGACTGTTTGGCCCTTACAATGAATCCTAACCACTAAGCCTTAGCTTCTAGCATATAAGGTTTTTCTTTTTTCCTTACTAAAAACCTTAATCCGAGGGTAATGGCCCTAGTATTCAAGGTCGAGCTTGAGAGGGCCCGGATACAGTTGATACGAAGTGAACGATCATTGGCTCCAGTTTGAGATCGGTCTTTGAATCTAAGTTAGTACATTTTATTTTTGCCTCGTTAAAAACCTTGCCGAGAAACCCATTTTGGGACAAAATCGGTTCAAGGGAAAAAGAGTGCAACACGTGCTTTCAGACCTAATAGCCATATCCATCCTTGGACATTTACCTAAAAATATTAGTTCGATTCATAACATGATTAAAGAGTAATTGAGTTCGTACCTTAGTAGTAGTACCAATTTAAGTGTGTCACATTCCAGTTATTTGGTAGTTGCACATCGTTTTCTGCTTCAAGTTTATACGAGCCTTTGTCGGTAATTCTGACGACTCGATATGGTCATTCCCAATTCGGTCCCAGCTTCCCCTCGTTCGGGTTCCAGGTGTGTAATATTACATTCCTCAATACCAAGTCCCCGATCTTAAAGTGTCGGAGGTTGGCTCTTTGGTTGTAGTATCTTTCTAAACGCCGTTTCTAGGCGGCCAACCAGACTAGGGCAGCCCCGCCTTTCATCTAATAGTTCTAAGATCGTGATTATGGCCTCGCTGTTTGACTCTTTTGATGCATATTGGAACATGAGGCTCGGTTCTCCCACTTCGACTGGTATTAAGGCTTCGGTCCTGTAGACCAACGAAAATAGGGTGGTCTCGGTACTAGATTTCGAGGTCGTACGGTATGCCCACATGACTTCGGGTAGGATTTCCTTCCAATTCCCTTTGGCATCGGTCAACCTCTTTTTCAAGCTTTGAAGTATGGTCTTGTTTGTTGATTCTCATTATTCGTTCTCACTAGGGTAGTAAGGTGTTGATAGAATCTTCTTAATCTTGTGATATTCGAAGAATTTATTTACCTTGCTGCCACTGAATTATTTTCCATTATCGCAAATGAACTCGGGTGGTATCCCGAATCGACATATTATGTGGTCCCAGATGAAGTCAATGACTTTTTTCTCCCGGACGTTTTCGAACACTTGAGCTTCGACCTACTTGAAAAAATAATCGGTCATGAATAGTATGAATTGAGCCTTACTGAATGCCCACGGTAGGGGACCGATGATGTCCATTTCCCACTTCATAAATGGCCACGGGGACAAAACCGAGTGGAGTAGCTCTCCCGGTTGATGAATCATCGGCGCGTGTCTCTAGCAGTCGTCGCATTTTCATACGAAGTCCTTCGCATATTTCTCCATTTCGGTCCAGTAATAGTCAGCCCTGATTAATTTCTGGACCAAAGATTCTGCCCCCGAATGGTTCCCAGAAATGCCTTCGTGAACTTCTCTCAAGGCGTATTCGGTATCTCCTGACCCTAAGCTTTTGGCTAGCTAGTAGCTGAACGTTCTCCTGAACAATGCCCCTTCGACCAAGCTAAATATCGAAGCCTTGGTATGCAGGGCTCTTGATTCTTTAGGATCCGAGGACAATTTTTCCGATCTTCAAGTAATCTATGTACTTGTTCCTCCAATCCCAAGTTAAATTCGTTGAGTTTACTTCGGCGTGGCCTTTTTCTATCACCGACTTCATGAGCTGTACTACTATTCCCGAACTGAATTCATCAATATCTACCGATGACCCCAAGTTAGCTAGAGTATCGGCCTCACTATTCTGATCTCAGAGCACGTGCTGCTGGGTTAATTCCTTGAATTGATGCAGCGTTACCTGTAATTTGTCTAAATACCTTCGCATTCGTTCCTCTTTCACTTCGAAAATCCCATTGACTTGATTTACCACAAGGAGGGAGTCACACTTATCTTTGATCATCTCGACCCCAAGGCTTTTTGCCAATTCGAGACCTGAAATTATGACCTCATACTTTGCCTCATTGTTAGTCAATTTCACAGTTCTAATAGACTGCCTAACTACATTCCCCGTAGGTGGTTTTAACACGATGCCGAGCCCGGACCCCTTTGTATTCAAGGCACCGTCCGTAAAAAGGGTTTAAATTCTCGAGGTAGACCCCGAGGTTAGCAATAATTCCCTTTTGATTTTGGGTATTAAGGCCGGCATAAAGTCGGCCACGAAATCTGCCAAAATTTGAGATTTTATGGTGGTTCGGGGTCGATACTCGATATCGTACCCGCTAATTTTGACGGCCCATTAGGCTAGCCGGACCGAGAGCTCGGGTTTGTGCATGATGTTCCTTAGTGGGTAAGAGGTTACGACACATATGTGGTAGCATTGAAAATACAAATTTAACTTTTTGAAGGCGCTTAGCAAAGCAAGCGCCAATTTTTCCAGGTGAGGATACCTTGTTTCGGCCTCGCCTAGAGTTCTACTGACATAGTAAATAGGAAATTGCATACTTCCTCTTCCCGGACTAATACTCCACTTACCGCCACCTCTGAAACTGCCAAGTAAAGGTACAATTGTTCGTCTGCCTTCAGAGTGTGGAGCAGGGGCGGACTCGATAAGTACTGTTTGAGTTCTTTCAAAGCTTGTTGGCATTCCGGGGTCTAGGAAAAGTTCTTTCAAAGCTTGTGAGAAAAACCGATGGATTTTGTCCGAGGACCTCGATATGAACCAGCCCAAGGCGACTATACGCCCGGTCAGCCTCTGAACGGCCTTGACGTTGTCCGCCATGGTGATGTCTTTTATGGCTATGATTTTGTCGGGTTTGATCTTGATCCCTCGATTGGATATAATAAACCCGAGGAATTTTCCTGATCCAACCCCGAATGCGCACTTCTCCGGGTTTTGCTTCATATTATATTTCTTTAATATGTCGAAGGTTTCCTGTAAATATTTCAAACGGTCCTCTGTTCGCAGGGACTTGTCTAACATGTCGTCAATATAAATTTCCATTGATTTTCCTATTTGTTCTTCGAACATCCAGTTTACTAGGCATTGATAGGTGGCACCAGAGTTCTTTAATCCGAATGGCATTACGTTATAACAACAGGTGCCGAATTTAGTGATAAAAGAAGTCTTTTCTTGATCGCCCGGTTCCATCCGAATCTGGTTATACCCATAATAGGCATCGAGAAAGCTGAGTATCTCGTGCCCGACCAATGCGTCGATCATCTGATCGATGTTAGGCAAAGAAAAAGAATCCTTAAGGCATGCCTTGTTCAGATCTTTGTAATCTACACATATTCTTAGCTTATTTCCTTTTTTAGGCACTCCCACTACGTTAGCTAATCGGTCTGAGTATTTAACTTCCCGAATGGACCATATTTTGAGTTTAGATATCTCGTCCTTGATGAATGCATGCTTGACCTCGGACTGTGGTCTTCTCTTCTATTTAACCTAGTGGAACTTTGGGTCCAAACTCAACTTATGAGTGGTCACTTCCGGGGGGGATCCCTATCATGTAAAGGTAGGACCAAGCGAAACAGTCTATGTTAGCTTTAAGAAATTCAATAAGTTTTTTCTTGAGCTCGGGAGTTAACCCCGTGTCCAAGTATACCTTTTGATCTGGTAGATGTTCGATTAATATGACTTGCTCTAACTCCTCGACCATAGATTTGGTGGCGTCGGTATCATCAGGAGCTATGAATGACCTCGGAACTCCGTAATCATCCTCCCCGTCTACTCCTCGCTCCTCCGGTTCGGTCGGGGCCAACATCGGTGATTGCTATTTAATTTCTTTCTTTCTGGTTGATTCTGGGTTCCTTGATGTCAAAACTGTGGGTACCGGGATTACCTCTTCGACTGTAAACATTTCTTTTATGGCCGGCTGCTATCCGTAGACCGTCTTGACTCCTCTCGGCATAGGGAACTTCAGTGCCTGGTGTAAGGTTGAAGGTACCGCACTTATGTTATGAACCCATGGCCTTCCGAATAGGGCGTTGTACCTCATATCCCCTTCGATTACATAAAACTTTGTCTCTTGGATAGTCCCGACGGTGTTCACTAGCAGGGTTATCTCCCCTTTAGTATTTTCACATGCTATGTTAAATCCGTTCAACACCCGGACTGCCGACACAATTTGGTCTTGTAACCCCAACTACTCTACGACCCTCAATCTGATGATATTGGCCGAGCTACCCGGATCAATCAATACACATTTAACTCGAGATTTATTGATAAGTACATATATTACCAGCGCATCATTGTGTGGTTTCACGATGCCCTCGGTATCCTTATCGTTAAACGAGATGGTTCCCTCCGTGACATAATCTTGGGTATGTTTTTTCCCTTGTGATAGATACTTTAGTGCGCTTTATCATTAGTTCTTGAGGGATATCGACCCTTCAAATGATCATGTTGATGACGTGCTGAGGCTCCTCAAGTTCAGACTATTTGTTGGCGTCCTTGTTCCTAAAATAAGTTTTGGCTCGATTGCTCAGAAATTTTCGAAGGTGCCCATTATTTAACAATCGAGCAACTTCTTTTCTCAATTGTTGACAATCCTCGCTCCTGTGGCCATGAGTGCCATAATATTTGCACATCAAGTTAGGATCTCTTTGGGTAGGGTCATACTGTAACGGTCGGGGCCACTTGGTTTCCTTGATGTGCCTGATGGCTAATATGATGTTGGTTGCATCAACGTTGAAGTTGTATTTTGACAATCTTGGTGCATATCTACCCCCGAGCGGCCTATCGAAACCATTTTTGCTCATCAGACCTTGGCTACTAGGCCATCAATCACCTATCTTTTCGTTCCTTGTAGGTTAACGCCCAGACCTATTTCCCCGTTGATCTGTGATGTATGGTTGGTATCGATCCCCTAACGGTCTTGGCTCATGATCGACATCTCTCTTAGACCCGTCATCGGCTTTGATGGGATAAATGAACCCAGAAGGGGCTCCAAGTTGGTCGTCCTCGACCCTGATTTTTTACTGGTACCTGTTGTGGACGTCGGCCCAAGTTACTGCTGGGTACTTACCAAATTTTGTTTTTGCTACTGCGAAGCCAATGAGCTTCGGGGGTTAAGTCCTTGAGTGAATGCCCGAACGACCCAATCATCCGCAACCGGAGGCAGATCCATCCATTCCATTTGAAACCTAGACACGAACTCCCTGAGCATCTCGTTGTCTCTTTGCGTAACCTTGAAAAGGTCCGATTTCTAATCTCGACCTTGATGGCTCCGACATGAGCCTTCACAAAAGCATCTGCGAGCATATACAATGAGTCAATGGAATTTGTGGGTACGTTTTGGTACCATAATATTTCCCATTTGGACAAAGTGTCCTCGAACTTCTTTAGTAACACCGACTCGATTTCATCATCTTCCAAATCATTTTCTTTGATTGCGCATGTATAGGGGGTCACGTGCTTATTCAAGTCCGTGGTTTCATTATATTTTGGAATGTCGGGCATACAAAATCTCTTAGGGATCGGTTTTGGTGCCGCGCTCGGAGGAAAAGGATTCTGGATAAACTTCTTGGAATCCGACCCCTTCAATATCGGGGGTGCTCCTGGGATTTGGTCGACCCTGGAATTATATGTTTCCACCTTCTTATCGTTGGCCTCAATTTTCTTTTCACCTGATTCCACATGCTTCGTTAATGCTTCAAGCATTTTCATTACTTCGGGACTAACTCCGGGCTCGACTTCACCCGACCTCTCGGTGATTTGTTCGTTTCTTCGGGTGTTCTCCCGGGACCGTTCGGGCTCGTCCCTGCTAGGGGTGTGACCTTGATTCTGTGTCTGCGCTATCATCATCTGTTGAGCCTACAATATTTCAAAGATTAGCCGTAGGCTTATCCTATCACCTTCGCTCTCAGGCGTTTCTCAAACTGTTGGTCGGGGACCTCCGCGAACGCTGTTTTTGGGGTCAGTTAGTAGGTTGACGTCGATAACAACCTGTGAATTGGCATCGATCGGATCAACAATTGGGACTCCGTTGGGATCAGCAGGGGGCACCTCATTGCTAGGCTCTAGATTGTTGTTTTGCCATGATGGCCAGACTCAACCTCAACGTTCAAGTGAGCAAACTGAGAATTTAATGTTTTCTAAACTGACCTGAAATTAAGACTTTAAAGAACAAGCGTAAAATAGGATGTGTTATAGAGATTTGTATTAAATAACCACTATTATCCTTAGCCCCACGTGGGTGCCAAATTATTTACCCTTAAAATGGATAACAAATAAATTTATACGTCATTTTAAAGATATGTGGATTGATTCAATGCAAATAATCAAGAATGTTAGATAAATGAATTAAATATAGAATGAATAACCAAACCAATTGTGATGTTACGGCCAAGCTCGGATTCAGGATGAACAATAGTTTTGCCTTGATCGGACCCTCGATTCGAAGCCAATTGTATATGAAGAACAACAATAAAATAAGAACTTTGCAATAGCTAGAAAGCAGAGTAAATGAATTTGCATTGCCTTGGTTTGCGTGTTACAATGTGTGTTATCAAAGAAAAAACTTCCCCTTTATCTAGTAGGAGAGTTTCACCTCTAGTACAAGTCTAAGAAAAGGTGAAAATCATCTTCTCTCGTTAGAGCGAGATCCGTGCCGTGATATCCGATTGGTTTTGAATATCACGACCCTCTATCTATCGCCTACAACCGTTCATGCGCTTCCTGAAGTCTTAGAACTCATTCCGAATCCGGGGTGTATCGTTTTATCAAGTTCGTTGGTGAGCACTCCGTTCGGGCCTTGGTACAAGAAGACCCCAGCTTTGACTTCAATCCCATGTATTCATACCCTTGCTTCGTTTGACCCGCCGGGAAATCGGGGTGTGTGTTCACCCCAGTTTCACTCATATACAAATAGTCCCCTCATTTCTGAGAGAGTAGGTTTGCCGAAATGATGAAAAACAATATATGAACCCCGGTTCCTTCCTTCGTACGTTACAACTGAGATGACGAATAAGCTGAAACGTCCCATCAGTCGTGTCGTTATGGCTTCAGACACGTGTCGATCATCGGCTGGTTGCTTTGGAATCCAAAACGTCGCGTATTGATTACATTTTTCCCTATAAAAGCTTCGACCTTTTATACTTCTTTTATTTTCCGATCCTAGCTTTTACCTTCGAATTTTCAAGCGGATTTCAACTTTTTCAAATCTTCATAATTATTCTTAGATTTCTAACACAGATCTTCATCCCACCTTCAACCTTCATACTATTTTCTTCAAACCTTCATACTTGTTTCTTCAAACCACCATACTTTTCTTTCAAATCTTCATATCTTCCTGGGTCACGATGGCTAAAACTTCCAAATCAGTTCCTCAGCAGGTTGTCCCTTCATCTTCCCACCGGATCACAGATGCCGAAGTAGCCCCAGAGCCCCTTATGAAAAGCTTTATACTCAGAGGCTGTTCAATCGGGGATTACTTGAAGGTCGAGAAGGCTTCTAGCTAACAAGAACGGCGTGAGGGAGCATCGAGATACATATGCTCCATCACCGAAGAAACCTTACATGTAGTCCGAGCGGACTGTAAGTGGGAAGGTAAAGACGTGGTTGTCCCTGGGCCTGACGACAATATAACCACTCAAGTGAAAGGGGTATCTGAGTGTTTACACTTACCCCTTTACATTCTCCCATATGGATTCCATAGTTCTTGCTTTCTGCAAGAGGTACAAGGTATGTCTCAGGAAAATCCACCCATCCTTCTGGAGGATCGTGATCCTCCTACGCTACTTCGTAAACAACACCGAGTCTCACCGGTTCACTCTCAACTACCTACTCTATTTATACAGTCCCCGAATCTTTCGAGGGGGACTGATCAAGCTAGTATGTCGAGCATGTAAGGCTTATTACTCGAGCATTGACGAGGACCGAGACCGAGGTTGGCAGGGGCTGTTCGTTCGGGTGAAGAGCGGAGACCTGATTCCCCCTGAGTTTCTGTCATTCCCCGAGGAGTGGAACGTATCCCGTAAGTACTGTCTTTCTTAGTATTCCTCCCCTTCTATTTCTTTTTTCTCATCGATTTTGTTTGTGGTCATGCAGCCATTGCCCGAGTTCCAGATGTAATCCCCCATTTCAAGGAGTGGATCATGAGGGTTTGTAAGAAGATGCCTTACTCTTAGCGCGCATGGCGCGGACTCTCAAAGGGCAGATGGTAGGCCCGTTCTCATGGTGAGGTTCCTTCCCGAAATTGTTATCATCACGTTTTTAACTTACATAGTGTTAACTTCTCCCTTTTTCTCGCAGGTCTGCCTAAGACCACTGAACTTAGGCCGCTCGATGAGGACAAAGATACGTCTTTGCCTGTTGAGCCATTCGTCTCGAGATAGCCCGGGGCTTCCGCGAAGGAGGAGAAGAAGAAAAAGAGAAAGTCCTCGGGTTCTTCCCCCCCCGAAAGAGGAAGACAAGGGCGGCCACCCGGGCCTGGAAGCACAAGAAGAATACCAAGTCTAGGGCACCAGATCCTGGCTATCTCTACCGTCTCAGGGATGAGCCTGAAGAAGACGACATATTCGTCGCCCATGGATCGACCCCCACCGGGGAGCAGGCGACGACCGATAAAGGGAGCCACGAGGCCAATCCCTTCAGGCTCGGGAACCTGAGGGGGAGATAGAGGATGTGACCTCCGAGGAAGCAGGTCTCTTCCTAAGGAGGCGACCGGTGTCATAGACATCATAGAAACGCCCTCCTATACCGAGTCCATACTCGAGGAGTCCTAAGCGAGCAAAGAAAAATCATGTGAGGGAGTGCATGGTTGAGATGACCCCGTCAACTCCTTTTTCGATGGTATGGACATGTCTACATTGGAGAACTTTTCCTGTCTGGGCAACCTGGAGATCCTGAAGAAGGACGTGCCCTCGGGAGCTGGCCCGTAGCGAGCGTGGACCCTAGCCGCAAGAGAATAGTCATTTTTAAGGTCCCGGAGGATGATCCGGTCCTATCCGCTCTAGTGGGCGTAGCTAGCTACCTCTAATGCCTGGTGACCAAGAGGACCAAGCAAAGATGAATGAGGTGGGCGCGTCAAGTCTTCTCAACGAGGCGCAGCAGGCGCTGAACCGGGTAAAAATCCATAGCTTCGACTTCGATCTCATGTATTCATACCCTTACTTCGTTTGACCCACCGAGAAATCGGAGTGTGTGTTAGCCCCCATTTCACCCGTATATAAGTCCACCCAAGAAGCAATCATTTTCATAATCTTCAACGAATCACATTTCTAAATCTCCAGCATAAAGTTTTTGTCTACAAACTGTCAATTTTCTTGAACTAAAATCTCATTACCATCAAATAGACTGCAACTAAAACTGAACCTGTATTAAACATCACTACAAGAAAAACGGTTTATTAGCGATCAACACTTAGTGACCAGGCAAAATCTGGTCCCTAAAAGTGCCTATAGGGACAAGTTTTTTGACTGGTCCCTAATTCTCTTTTTATTTGCTAAATAAGTTGAAAAGGTAAATAGCCCGTCCCTAATAAGCTAAGTTAAGCGGTAAGTTAAAGGGCCACCGCGCCAATATAAAAACTACTCCTATTCATTAGTTGAAACAAAAAGGACTCATATTAATTAACCCCCTTCCCCACTCTTTCTCTCGTATTTTCCTCAAAACGAAATCCTATCCACATTCCACTCTGTGTGTGTTTTTAATCTAAAAGCATGTAAAATCCTTAGCAATCAACGCTCTCAAACTTATGTCCCAAAGGTTGAAGACTCACGTGAAGTCTATTTGAACTGGGTGGAGACTCACAAACCGACAATGACAATAGTTATCAATCTGAACAGGTGTGTCACTTTTCTTCTCTTTTTGGTTGAAGACTAGAAATTTCTTTTTAGTGAATATTAATTGTAGAGAATGATAATATTTTATATGGATTTTGTTGAATATTAATTATTGCAGTGTAGGGCTTAAAGTGGGAGTATTGAGATGTGAGGATGGTGGCTAGGGTTAGGTTTAAAGTTGGGGTGTAGAGCAAGGAGGATGAGGGAATGAAAAAAATCCCCTTTTAGTTGTTTTGTTCGTGAGAAGAAAGAATTGTAGGTAATAGAAGTCTTTCTCTGCTGAGATGTCCCTTTGAATGCAACAGTAAACACTTGTATTTTTGGGATTGTGAGCGTGCATCCTTAAAAAATAAGAAAAAAATACTAAAAGTTAATTAAATTAGATGTTATAAAATCAAAAAATATTGTCTTTTTATTATTCCAGAACTAAAAAAAACAAAAAAAAGATCTTTAACCCAAATATGATGTGCTGTGTTAGGAAAGGAAAGAAAAATGTAGATATGTAATGTTGTGGTGTCACTTGCTGAAGTTGTCTCACTCTGTTCCTAGATTTTTTTCAATTAAGATAGGTAGGATTAAAGTTCATTTGGTATCAAAATATGACTAGGTTGTTTGGATTGGTTCTACTTATACGAAAAATCATTTGCTTGAATGCATGGAACCTCATTAAATAGCGTCAAAATCCATCTCTTATGAATAGAATGTCTTTGATGAAGCCTCATCTATATAAACTGTTCTCTCTAACGTGGAATTTGTTACAAAGAAAGCTGCCTACAGATGATAAGATCAAATTCTTTGGATTTTGTTTTGCCTTGTAATGATGGTGTGTTAGACTTGTGAGGAAACCATGGATCATATATTTTGTGGTTGTGCTATTAGTGCTTCTGTATTGCTGAACTTTTCAGATTAGCTAGGTCTTAAACATGTACAATAGGGTATTAGAATTATAAGACAATCTAATTAATAACTCACTTAATAATAAAACTGGCTGATTGTATTAAAATCACTCAACTGAATTATAATAGATTAATAAGGAAAATTGCAATTGAACAGTAATGGAAACCAGCTGATAAAGAGAAGATAGAAGGAGATGAAACAGAGTGAGATGAGAGAATAGAAAATTCAACATAGCAGTAGTTTACTCTACCACATTTTCTATTAGCTATTTATAATATGTTGCAATCGTCGCACACTGCGCATTTATAATATGTTTTTTCTTAACTGGTGGTTTAAAGTATTCAGAAATCCTCTTCACACGTTGATTATACAAAGCTCATATAATCATTTGTTGGAACTTGTGGAAGATGAGATGTAGTAGTTGATATCGGCTAGAGAAACCTTCTTTAAGATTGCAACATCAGATTACGCATGAGGTCATTCTCTTAGCTCACAAACATCTTAATTTCGTCAATCTTAATATCTCTCTTCTTGTTTTAATTGAATAGAAGACAATGTTATATCCAAATTTAATTCGATAAAAGTTGTTTAGCAATACCTTCATGGTTGATTGATTTGTGAAATTCAATTCTAATGCTTCATATATCTTAATATTTGTATTTGTTCTTATTGTTTTGAGAATATGTTGGTTGTTTTGGGCATTATGAACTGCCTGTGTCGCTTTGTTTAAGCTTGTCACAGTAAAAAATACAACAAGGAACAAATGTTACCAAAATTTTAAAATTCCAAGGCAATTGCATCTTACTTCAACTTCAGGAAGTAAATAACAGGAAGTAAAGAGGTTGGGTGGCGCAGTTAAAAATATTTCAAGAAGGACAATTGCATCTTATTTTAACTAAAAGTTGTTATTATCTTCAGATATTTGTTCACCTTGGCCATTGAAATGGATCTCTTTCTTTACATTGGAGGAATATAATTATTCCCATCATTTGTTGCAGTTCTGTTATGAGTATAATTTATTTTGTTGGTTAATTCGATTCTTATGATTCGTCTTTGTCAAAGATAATAACCCCGGTGTAATTATCTCACACAGTTAGCCTAGCCCATGTGTCCAATTTGATAAGGTATCTATTATGCTCCTAAGATGGGTTGTGAATGAAACATTCATGACGTCTTTTTTTTGTCAAGCTTCAAAGGGAATATCAATATGTATGAAATGTAAATAAAAGTTTCTTACTGTAATTCTCACCATCTACTTTGATCTTTTCATATAAATACTTCTTAAGGAACATCTTCCATTGGAGTTCTTAGGTTAAGACTGATGTTAGCTATAGACAATAATTATTTTATTTGAACAAAGATATATATGGAAAATGGTTAGTGGTTTCAGCTTTATCCTCCAGATTGTATAATGCCTTTTCTCTTGGGCTCTTAGTTATGTAATTTGCTCAATATCTAGCTCTCAAAATTATTGATTATAAGGTTAGCAATAGTTTTACTCTTTCCTATATTCATATTCTTGAAACGGAAAATGAAGAAATCTTTCCTTCTTGAATTGATTGAATGTGTTTTGTTACTATCAGTGGCCATGAGGTTGTGCTTTAGTAAACTTTTGTATACAGTATGTGATGGCTTATAATTTAGGTGTTGAGCACAAACTGATTTTCAAGATCTAAACTATATTTAGTTACTTCCAGATTGTTTCACCGGAGGAAATATGGTTCACCGCATATTAGTTAAATGTGTATACATCATCATCATATCATCATACTATATTATAAGTATTAAGATGTAAAATGAAAGTTAAAAGACTAAAATGCCCATCAAATACTAAACGACTATTTTACCCTTCAAATAGTGATGGATGGACTTTTTTTATCCTTTAGCAGCTATATTATTCTTTCATAGTTATCAATAAAGTCAGTTACCGATTTTAATGCAAGCATTGGTTTTAAGTGAATTTACTACTCCCTCCGTTCACTTTTACTTGGCACGTTTTGACTTTTCACGTCTCTTAAGAAATAATAAATGAAGTGTATAATTTACCATGATACCCATATTAATTGATGCATATTTTATTGGATTTGAGAAAATGATTTGAAATGAGTAATAAATACCGTGGATATAACAGGAAAAAAAATATTGTCTTCTCTTGATATGTGTAAAGTGACAAGTAAAAATGAAAATCTATTTTTAGTATACATGCCAAGTAAAAGTGAACGGCATGAAGTCTACACATTTTCCGAAATTAATGTTTGAAATTTTTTATAAGCGTATCACGCACACCATCAACAAGCTAATTAACCTTTTCGATTCCCATGGTTTATCTTCTTCTTGCTTTATCAACCATGACTTTTCAAATTTCTAACACACTAGAGACTTTCCTACTTTTTTTGAGCCCAATCCAGATGTTCATTCAATGGAATTGTAAAACTTATTCAAAGTATTTTTCGTTTAGATGGTCTATAAACATGAATGAATGGGTATACAAGGCTCTGAAGATTGTAGCTACTATTTGCAGTTCTCTGTAGAAAGCACTTAGTAAGTTCAGCTCTCAAGTCAAGCTTCGAAGGCCTCTAGATTATTGCAAACTATATTGAAAATAGTGAGGTATGTTGAACTTGTATTTTTCATGTAAATTTGAACATTATCTCATTCATCAAATTTGTATTTTCAGAAAAAGTAAAAGAAATTTGTATATAAGTTGGCTCTGACAATTGATGGTTAATCGAATGCTGCGGGCTAATTCTAATGTAGTGATTGGTCAGTAATACTTATACGTGATTTACAAAGTTGTAGTCTTATGTTTTATGTGGGAGAATTTGTTTGAATTTGAACAAAAGAAAGACCAAGGTATTAAGACAATATTGTTAATATTTATATTTTCACTTTACATTTTTTCTGCTGAATGGATACATTTTCTTGAAAGTAGTAAAGAGAGTTAAGATATATCATACAAAAAAGGAATTAATCCATGCGATGTAATTCCAACCAAGTCTTTGTGATAATGAAATAAAGTAGATAACAATTGTGTCCTTTAAAAAGTAAATCTTACGTGGGTTTTAGAAAATAATTGATAAGTCGTCTGGACGCATTTCCTTCTTAGTTTGCTAGCACTATTGTCACAAGTCATTACAAAGTAATTTGTGTTCTTTTTTATGATCTTCTTCCTCCTCTATCTCAACTAGAGCTTCTTTTTTTTTTTTTTTTTTAATACATATATTAAGACCTCTTAACTTAAATTTTCCTGCACAATTAGTGGAACCAATTTTACTGCTCTTAAATTGAAATTTGCTGATTACTCCCAATTTCACTAACATTCCATCGGTTTGTTAATTACAGGAGGATGAATTTTTCCTTAAGTCTGTGTTTTTTGAAAGGCGTGAATTTCAGTTATGTTTCAATGATCCTACATTGACTTTAATACATTTCTTTTACTGCATTTTATCTAAGAATTTAAAATTTTGTTGAAGAAACATTAATTTTTTTCAATCATAATCGTGTACCGTTTGATTATTGATCTTATAGCATATGGATGTGAGGTATTACTCCCCTTGGCATATGTTGTTCAATCATGGATTATGATGTTCTTGAATAACTTTTTTAGTTTTCATAATTGATTTGTCTTAAGAATTAGCAAAGACAACTTGGTAAATATTATGTGTACCTCACAAACGTATATATTTGAGTGATTTTATAGAGTCTATATGCATTGACATGAAATACACGTGCAACACACGTGGCCAGAAACTAGTTATTGAAACTAGTGAAAGTATTGTTACTCGGATAATGTGTTTCGTAAATATGAATAGGTTATTTTACATTAATTTGTATTTGAAAAAGTGCAATTGGACTATATATGAAAATGACATGCTTTGAAAGAGAGGAAAGTAGGCAATATTAAAGTTAACAAACTTTTGCCCTGAGTTGTTATATTTGGGTGATATGGCTGCTCCTCTTTGTGTTTAGCTTCTAAGTTTCTGATAATTCTTCCCTTGTCCTGTGATCATAAAAGCTGCAAAATCAGCTAGAAGTTGTGAATTAGGCTGCTTGGCCTCTCCAGCTGCCATGAATGATACTGATTCAGAATTAAAATGTGCATTTGCATAAACTTCTCTTTGATTTTCATCATGCAAGAGAAGTGAATAAGCAACATCCATGCTAGGCAAAGGGTTCATCACGAGGATATTTCCTCTTGCTTGTGCATAAATGTCATTTAATCCCATTAGGAATTGGATCAATCTCTGATCCTCAAGAGACTTAGTTAACTTTGTCTTTCCTTCATAAACACAAACACGTGAACAACATATGATAACATTTAAAGCATCTAATTCATCCCACAGTCGTTTGAGCTTAGTGAAGTATGCTGCAATGTTACTGTTTCCCTGTACTAAACCTGATAACTCCTTCTGCAGATGATAAAGCTTGGCTCCATTTGATCTCCCAAATCTCTGCTCCAAGCTGTCCCAAAGTTCTTTTGCAGTTTTGGAGTATATCACACTGTCCGCAATATCCTTTGAGAGAGCATTTAGGATCCAAGAGATGACCATGTCATTCACACAACTCCATTGTTCATGGTCTGGAGATTTCAGATCTGGAGATAGACATGCTCCATTGATGAAACCAAGTTTCTTCTTGGCTGACAAAGACATGAGAATAGATCTCCTCCACCTTGAGTATCCTCTTCCATCAAACATAGTGTTGACTAGAGTCATTCCAGGTGAATCAGAGTTGTTGAAATGATAAGGGTGATTGGCATCATAGCTGACTGATTTTCTCGTATCACCAGTATACGTGATGGTTGTTTCAGACATTTTAGGTTACTGATTATGATGGTGAATCTGATGTAAATTGATTTGATGGTTGGACTGTTGGATCGAGCTTATTGCTCTGATACCATGTACGAAATTGAAGGAAAAAATCTGATTCAAAAGACCAATCTTCCGTGTGTGTTTACATTGAGCTTTGCACATGTATATATTATACACTTACATATATATTTATTCCTTCCACACTAACCCACTAACCTATGTCTCCTTATATTATAATTATCTTACTAACCCATTAATTTATGTCCCATAACCCATTAATTATGTCCTCTAACCCATTAATTATGTCCCCCTATATTCTAAACACTAATATGCACGACATTCTTCTCCATTCTTCTTCTTCTTCACCCTTCTTCTATATCTCTAAGTAAATGTCCAGAGATTGTTAGAAATAGGATATTGTTTCTAGTTTCTTCTTCCCAACACTTATGAATAGAATGTCTTTGATGAAGCCTCATCTATTTAATCTGTTCTCTCTAACGTGGAATTTGTTACAAAGAAAGCTGCCTACAGATGATAAGATCAAATTCTTTGGATTTTGTTTTGCCTTGTAATGATGTTGTGTTAGACTTCTGAGGAAACCATGGATTATATATTTTGTGGTTGTGCTATTAGTGCTTCTGTATTGCTGAATTTTTCACATTAGCTAGGTCTTAAACATGTACAATAGGGTATTAGAATTATAAGACAATCTAATTAATAACTCACTTAATAATAAAACTGGCTGATTTTATTAAAATTACTCAACTGAATTATAATAGATTAATAAGGGAAATTGCAATTGAACAGTAATGGAAACCAGCTGATAAAGAGAAGATAGAAGGAGATGAAACAGAGTGAGATGAGAGAATAGAAAATTCAACATAGCAGTAGTTTACTCTACCACATTTTCTATTAGCTATTTATAATATGTTGCAATCGTCGCACACTGCGCATTTATAATATGTTTTTTCTTAACTGGTGGTTTGAAGTATTTAGAAATCCTCTTCACATGTTGATTATACAAAGCTCATATAATCATTTGTTGGAACTTGTGGAAGATGAGATGTAGTAGTTGATATCGGCTAGAGAAACCTTCTTTAAGATCGCAACATCAGATTACGCATGAGATCATTCTCTTAGCTCACAAACATCTTAATTTCGCCAATCTCAATATCTCTCTTCTTGTTTTAATTGAATAGAAGACAATTTTAAATCCAAATTTAATTCGATAAAAGTTGTTTGGCAATACCTTCATGGTTGATTGATTTATGAAATTTAATTCTAATGCTTCATATATCTTAATATTTGTATTTGTTCTTATTGTTTTGAGAATATGTTGGTTGTTTTGGGCATTATGAACTGCCTGTGTCGCTTTATTTAAGCTTGTCACAGTAAAAAAATACAAACAAGGAACAAATGTTACCAAAATTTAAAAATTCCAAGGCAATTGCGTCTTACTTCAACTTCAGGAAGTAAATAACAGGAAGTAAAGAGGTTGGGTAGCGCAGTTAAAAATATTTCAAGAAGGACAATTGCATCTTACTTTAACTAAAAGTTGTTATTATCTTCAGATATTTGTTCACCTTGGCCATTGAAATGGATCTCTGTCTTTACATTGGAGGAATATAATTATTCCCATCATTTGTTGCAGTTCTGTTATGAGTATAATTTATTTTGTTGGTTAATTCGATTCTTATGATTCGTCTTTGTCAAAGATAATAACCCCGATGTAATTATCTCACACAGTTAGCCTAGCCCATGTGTCCAATTTGATAAGGCATCTATTATGATCCTAAGATGGGTTGCGAATGAAACATTCATGACGTCTTTTTTTTTGTCAAGTTTCAAAGGGAATATCAATATGTATGACATGTAAATAAAAGTTTCTTACTGTAATTCTCACCATCTACTTTGATCTTCTCATATAAATACTTCTTAAGGAACATCTTCCATTGGAGTTCTTAGGTTAAGACTGATGTTAGCTATAGACAATAATTATTTTATTTGAACAAAGATATATATGGAGAATGGTTAGGGGTTTCAGTTTATCCTCCAGATTGTATAATGCCTTTTCTCTTGGGCTCTTAGTTATGTAATTTGCTCAATATCTAGCTCTCAAAATTATTGATTATAAGGTTAACAATAGTTTTACTCTTTCCTATATTCATATTCTTGAAACGGAAAATGAAGAAATCTTTCCTTCTTGAATTGATTGAATGTGTTTTGTTACTATCAGTGGCCATGAGGTTGTGCTTTAGTAAACTTTTGTATACAGTATGTGCTGGCTTATAATTTACGTGTTGAGCACAAACTGATTTTCAAGATCTAAACTATATTTAGTTACTTCCAGATTGTCTCACTGGAGGAAATATGGTTCACTGCATATTAGTTAAATGTGTATACATAATCATCATATAATCATACTATATTATAAGTATTAAGATGTAAAGTGAAAGTTAAAAGACTAAAATGCCGATCAAATACTAAACGACTATTTTACCCTTTAAATAGTGATGGATGTACTTTTTTTTATTCTTTAGCAGCTATATTATTCTTTCATAGTTATCAATAAAGTCAGTTACCGATTTTAATGCTAGCATTGGATTTAAGTGAATTTACTACATTATATGCACATGAAGTCTACACATTTTCCGAAATTAATGTTTGAAATTTTTTATAAGCGTATCACGCACACCATCAACAAGCTAATTAACCTTTTCGATTCCCATGGTTTATCTTCTTCTTGCTTTATCAACCATGACTTTTCAAATTTCTAACACACTAGAGACTTTCCTACTTTTTTTGAGCCTAATCCAGATGTTCATTCAATGGAATTGTAAAACTTATTCAAAGTATTTTTCGTTTAGATGGTCTATAAACATGAATGAATGGGTATACAAGGCTCTGAAGATTGTAGCTACTATTTGCAGTTCTCTGTAGAAAGCACTTAGTAAGTTCAGCTCTCAAGTCAAGCTTCGAAGGCCTCTAGATTATTGCAAACTATATTGAAAATAGTGAGGTATGTTGAACTTGTATTTTTCATGTAAATTTGAACATTATCTCATTCATCAAATTTGTATTTTCAGAAAAAGTAAAAGAAATTTGTATATAAGTTGGCTCTGACAATTGATGGTTAATCGAATGCTGCGGGCTAATTCTAATGTAGTGATTGGTCAGTAATACTTATACGTGATTTACAAAGTTGTAGTCTTATGTTTTATGTGGGAGAATTTGTTTGAATTTGAACAAAAGAAAGACCAAGGTATTAAGACAATATTGTTAATATTTATATTTTCACTTTGCATTTTTTCTGCTGAATGGATACATTTTCTTGAAAGTAGTAAAGAGAGTTAAGATATATCATACAAAAAGGAATTAATCCATGCGATGTAATTCCAACCAAGTCTTTGTGATAATGAAATAAAGTACATAATAATTGTGTCCTTTAAAAAGTAAATCTTACGTGGGTTTTAGAAAATAATTGATAAGTCGTCTGGACGCATTGATAATAGCAAATCTGTTGTTGTATGTGAAAGAAAGAACAGTGGACAAAACAAAAGAAAGAAAAATAAAAAAGAGATGCACTTATGATGTAAGCGCTTACATCGGCATTCTTATGATGTATGCATTTACATCGACATTCGTATGATGATGTAAGCGCTTACATCGGCATTCCTATGATGTAAGTGCTTACCTCGGCAGGGCATTCAAATGCCTATAAAAGGGGTATGCATTTTTATTTACAAATCATCCCTCAACTTCTTCTTTCTCTCTTCAATTAATTAAGAGTTATTCTTTGTATGGCCGTGGAGTAGACAAAATTGCCGAACCACGTAAATCTTGTCTTGTCTTTTGCAATTTATTACTTTTCTCTTTCAAATATTTTTTCCTCCTATTAGCCTGACACGTTTTCCAACAACTGGTATCAGAGCACAGACAATGTAATTCTAGTAGAAAAGTACGGTATCGCTACAGGTACTATTCTCAAGAATAGTGCGACATTATTGATCATCGTTACTATTCACAAGCACTATTCACATAAATTGTTTTTTGTGAAAAATGACATCGGAATAAGGGAATGTTAAGATTGTCAAGTTCAATGGCAAAGATTTTGGATTCTGAAAAATGCAAATAGATGATTATTTGTACCAGAAAAAGTTACACTTACCTCTGACCGAGGTAAAACCAGATAATATGGCCAAAGCAGATTGGGATCTATTAGATCGCCAAGCTCTTGGTGTGATTCGTTTGACACTAACACAAAATGTGGCGTTTAACATCATTAACGAGAAGACCACTGCAGGTATGATGAAGGCATTATCAAATATGTACGAGAAGCCATCTGCTTCAAATAAAGTCTATATGATGCGTCGATTGTTCAACTTAAAGAAGACAGAAGGTGGATATGTTACGGAACATATCAATGAGTTTAATGTAATATTAACTCAGTTGAGTTCTGTCAATATAACATTCGATGACGAAGTCAAAGCATTGATTCTACTATCATCTCTACCGGAGAGTTGGTCTGCAATAGTAACTGCAGTTAGCAGTTCATCGGGAAGTACCAAACTCAAATTGGATAATATTAGAGACTTGGTTCTAAGCGAAGATATTCGTCGGAGAGAATCAATTGATTCCCCAAGATCTGCTTTGAATACCGAAAGTAGGGGAAGAAACAACCAAAGAGGACAAAGTCATGGTCGTGGCAGATCAAAATCAAGGAGAAGAAGGCAATTCAAAAATCGCAAAGACATTATGTGTTGGAATTGCGATAAAAAGGGCCACTACAGTAGTTAGTATAGAGAGCCAAAGAAGAAGAAGAACAATCAATACAAGGATGATAGTTCAGCAAATGCAATTGTTGAACAAGTCGTTGATGCACTAATTTGTTGTGCATACAGTCCAGTCGAATCATGGATTCTCGACTCAGGTGCTTCCTTTCACTCTACAGCATGCAAAGAATTATTGCATAAATATATTGCTGAAAAATTTGGGAAAGTTTATCTAGCAGACGGCAAACCTCTGGACATTGTCGGGAAATGTGAAGTTCATATAAAGACTTCACAAGACACTATGGAAATTACAAAATGTCCGACATGTTCCTGACCTCAAGAAAAATTTAATATCTATGGGTCAGATTGACAGTGAAGGATATACAACAATATTCATTAAAGGATCGTGGAAGATAACCAAAGAAAATTTGGTTGTGGCACGAGGCTTCAAGAAGGGAACACTGTATGCAACTGCAATACAGCGAGATACTATAGCAACAGTTGATCATGGTCGTGATACAACATTGTGGCACCGGAGACTCGGGCATATGAGTGAGAATGGAATGGAGTTGTTGGCATCCCAAGAAAAGTTGCCAAACCTAAAGTATGTTGAATTAGGTTTGTGCGAAGATTGCATTTACGGAAAATAAAAGAGAGTTAGTTTCTCAAAGGTGGGAAGGACGCCAAAGAAAGAGAAGCTGGAACTAGTGTATACAGATGTGTGGGGACCAGCACCTGTAACTTCTTTGGGAAACACACACTATTATGTCACCTTCATTGATGATTCCACAAGAAAGGTATGAGTTTATTTTCTGAAAAATAAATCTGATGTGTTTGTTACCTTTAAAAGATGGAAAGCTGAAGTTGAAAATCAGACAAGTCTAAAGTTAAAATGTTTGAAGTTTGACAATAGAGGAGATTATGATAGTCAAGAGTTTAAAGCATTCTGCTCTGAGAATGGTATCAGAATGATCAAGACAGTTCTTGGAACACCTGAACAAAATGGCGTTGCTAAGAGGATGAACAGAACCCTGAATGAACGAGCCAGAAGTATGAGAATACATTCTGGATTGCCGAAGTAATTTTGGTCTGAGGTTGTTAACATGGCAGCTTACCTCATAAATAAGGGACCCTCTGTACCGCTGAATTTTGAAATTCCTGAGGAGGTATGGACAGAAAATGAGGTAACTCTCTCACATCTGAAATTTTTTGGTTGTGTTGCTTATGTGCATGTAAATTCTAATGATAGAGATAAGCTTGATTCTAAGGCCAAGAAATATTTATTTATTGGCTATGGTGATGATAATTTTGGTTATCGATTTTGGGATGATAAGAATAGAAAGATCCTAAGACAAAGGAATATCACATTTAATGAAAATATGATGTACAAAGACAAGCTTGAAGTAGAACCAACCAGCACCAGTAGACAGATATCTGAAACATTTGACTTAGAAGAAATCTCAGAAAATTAAGTGGCTAGAGAGACTACAACTGGATCTGAAATTGAAGATGCCGATCCAGAAGCCGAATCTAGATCAGAATCAGAACCAGAACCAGAGATAGAATCAGATGGAGAACCAGATCTGGAGTCAGGACTTGAATCAAATTCGGGATTAGTTAATCCTGAACCTACATTAAGGAGATCTAAAAGAGTCACGAATGCTCCAGATAGGTTAACTCTCTCTCTCCATTATTTACTTCTGACTGATGCTGTCTCTCCACTATTTACTTCTGACTGATGCTGGAGAACCAGAGCATTTTGTTGAAACAATGCAGGTGATAAGCTCTGATAAGTGGAAGCTAGTCATGAAAGAAGAGATGAATTCTCTTCAAAAGAATAAAACATGAATACTTACAGAGTTACCAAAAGGAAAGAAGGCATTGCAAAATAAGTGGGTGTATAGGGTCAAGGAAGAGCATGATGGTAAGAAGAGATACAAAGCACGATTAATAGTAAAAGGCTTTCAGCAGAAGGAAGGGATTGACTACACCGAGATCTTCTCTCTTGTAGTCAAATTAACTACTATCAGGTTGGTGCTAAGTATCGTAACTGCATAAAATATGCATTTGGAGCAACTAGATGTTAAAACTGCTTTATTGCATGGTGACCTTGAAGAAGACATCTACATGAAGCAACCTGAAGGTTTTCAAGTTTCTGGTAAAGAAAACCTTGTGTGTAAGTTGCAGAAGAGTTTGTATGGTTTGAAACAAGCACCCCGACAATGGTACAAGAAATTTGATGGATTCATGCATAGTAATGGTTTCATATAATGTGAGATGGACCATTGCTGTTATATCAAAAATATTGATAAATCCTATATTATTTTACTGTTGTACGTTGATGATATGTTAACTGCAGGATCTATCATAAATGAGATCAACAGGGTTAAGCAACAACTGGCGAAGGAGTTTGAAATTAAAGACTTAGGACCGGCTAAGGAAATACTTGAGTTGAGGATTAGCAGAAACATGTCTGAAGGAACCTTAAAATTGTTTCAAAAAAAGTACATACAAAAGGTACTAAGCAGGTTCAGTCTTCATTATGCAAAGACCAGAAGCACTCCATTCGGAAGCCATCTTAATCTATCGAAGGACCAATCACCTAAGACAGATGAAGAAAGGAAGTACATGTCCAAAGTTCCATATGCTTCAGCAGTAGGAAGTTTGATGTATGCTATGGTTTGCACTAGACCTGACATAGCCCATGCAGTTGGAGTTGTCAGTAGATACATGTCAAATCCAGGAAAGGAGCATTGGGAAGGTGTAAAATGGATATTGCGATATCTCAAAGTCACCTCAGGTATGACACTTTGTTTTAAAAGGAGCAATATTATCTTACAAGGTTTTGCTAATGCAAATTTAGGCGGCGATCTGGATAGTCGAAAACGTACCACATGCTACTATTCACCTTGGGTGGTACTGCTGTTAGTTGGATGTCTAGACTTCAGAAAAGTGTTGCTCTATCTACCACTGAAGCAGAGTATATGGCAATCTCAAAAGCTGGAAAAGAGAAGATTTGGCTCAAGAATTTTCTTAAAGAGTTAGGTAAAGAGCAGGACAATTGTGAGCTTTTCAGCGATAGCCAGAGTGCAATTCATCTTGCCAAGAATCCAGTGTTTCATGCAAGATCGAAGCATATCCAGTTGAGGTATCATCATATCCGAGAGTTGATAAGTGAATAAACTCTTTACCTGCAGAAGATGCCAGGATCAAAGAACACGTCAGACATGTTGACCAAAGTTGTCGGTGTTGACAAACTGAGGCTGTGTACTGCCTCATTTAGCCTTCAAGACTGATAGGGTGAAGGCGCCACCAGAGAATAGCAAATCTTTATTTTAATTTCTTTCTTGATGTAACATAGGTTTGAGGGAGAGATTGATAGTAGCAAACCTATTGTTGTATGTGAAAGAAAGAAAAGTGGACAAAACAAAAGAAAGAAAAATAAAAAAGAGATGAACTTATGATGTAAGCGCTTACATCATAAGTTCTTATGATGTAAGCGCTTACATTGGCATTCGTATGATGTAATAAACGCTTACATCGGCATTCCTATGATGTAAACGCTTACCTCGACAGGGCATTCATTCAAATGCCTATAAAAGGGGTATGCATTTTCATTTGCAAATCATCCCTCAGCTTCTTCTTTCTCTCTTCAATTAATAAAGAGTTATTCTTTGTGTGACCGTGGAGTAGGCAAAATTGTCGAACCACGTAAATCTTGTCTTATATTGTCTTTTGCAATTTATTGCTTTTCTCTTTCAAATATTTTTTCCTTCTATTAGCCTCACACGTTTCTCAACACACATTTCCTTCTTAGTTTGCTAGCACTATTGTCACAAGTCATAAGAAAGTAATTTGTGTTCTTTTTTATGATCTTCTCCCTCCTCTATCTCAACTAGAGCTTCTTTTTTTTTTATACATATATCAAGACCTCTTAATTTAAATTTTCCTGCACAATTAGTGGAACCAATTTTACGGCTCTTAAATTGAAATTTGCTGATTACTCCCAATTTCACTAATATTCCATCGGTTTGTTAATTACAGGAGGATGAATTTTGACTTAAGTCTGTATTTTTTGAAAGGCGTGAATTTCAGTTATGTTTCAATGATCCTACATTGACTTTAATACATTTCTTTTACTGCATTTTATCTAAGAATTTAAAATTTTGTTGAAGAAACATTAATTTTTTTCAATCATAATCGTGTACCGTTTGATTATTGATCTTATAGCATATGGATGTGAGGTATTACTCCCCTTGGCATATGTTGTTCAATCATGGATTATGATGTTCTTGAATAACTTTTTTAGTTTTCATAATTGATTTGTCTTAAGAATTAGCAAAGACAACTTGGTAAATATTATGTGTACCTCACAAACGTATATATTTGAGTGATTTTATAGAGTCTATATGCATTGACATGAAATACACGTGCAACACACGTGGCCAGAAACTAGTTATTGAAACTAGTGAAAGTATTGTTACTCGGATAATGTGTTTCGTAAATATGAATAGGTTATTTTACATTAATTTGTATTTGAAAAAGTGCAATTGGACTATATATGAAAATGACATGCTTTGAAAGAGAGGAAAGTAGGCAATATTAAGGTGTTCCTCTCATTGTTGTTATCTTTCAGATACTTAATATGATCTTAATAATTTTCTAAAAGAAAATTTTATTTTTATTTTTTACAGGGTTTGAGGAGTTGAACTTACAAGTCAAGATTGAACTTACAAGTCAAGATGCAAGTTTTGAAGACTTCATGCAATATTCTTTATCACTTGCCAGGGTAGTTAGAAAAAAGTTATTTTTGCTAAAAGATTGTGTAAACAGTACCATGACATATGCATCATGGTTATACAATTACCAGTGGGATGTAATACCCTTTTTTGTAATTCATATCAAATTTTTTACATGTACATTTGTATATTTGTATATGTAAGCATGATGTTATTGATATTTTTGTTATGTGCATGTGATTTTCTACAATAAAAATAATATAATTTATAAAAAAATGACTGGAAGAGACTCTTTAAGGACCAGTAGAACTGGTTACTAAATATTGAAGGCAACAATTGGTCTCAGCTTAGGGACCAAAATAAAAGTGCTTAAGGACCAGATTTGTGGTCCCTAAAAGTGTTTTAGGGACTAGAAATGTTCCTGTCGTTAAAGCTCTTTAAGGACCAGCTCCTCAAACTCGTCGTTATTTGCCTTTAGCGGCGGAGCCTCTAGCGACGAGTGGCGACCTTCAAGGACCTTTACTGGTCGTTATTGACCTTCAAGGACTAGAATCACACTTTTAGGGACCAGTTTTTCTGTCGCTAATGACCGTTTTTCATGTCTTCAACTTCGCTTTGATATTATTTATTAGGATCAAAATAATAAATTATCATGCGAAAGCTAATAAAGCATACCTTCAATGACGATAAATCAGACAACAAAAGAGAAAAATACCAAAAGAGACACAAGCATTTAACGTGATTCGATCAATTGACCTACTTTCATAAGCGAAGATGAACAATTCATTATATAACATAGAATACATAATATTGAGAGAACAACCTCAGAAAGAGGCACAAACAAATTACAGACTAATATTTGTCTAAAAAATTCTCTTCTCAAACAAGACTCTCAAACCCCTTAGGATTACATTGTAGATGTTACTAAATTAGAAGGAATGATCCTCAATTTATAGAAGTCCAAAATATTTTTATTCACAAAAAAGGATTAGCCAAATATAAAAAATTTATAATTTCCTTCTAAAAAAGGAAAAAATTAATTACGATAAATATGTTATTCTTCCATCAAGAAATAGAAAAACTAAATATAATAAAAAAATCGAAGCAAACATTTAACGAAAAGAACATGCTTTTCATCATAATAGAACATAAATCTAATCCTATATCTAGAGGATTATTAGGCTGTGAAAAAAAGGGAGTTCATCCTCTTTGTGAGGATTCCTGATGCTCAGTGACACAAGTCGTGGTTGTTGCAGATCCGTAAGGAGAAACACGTAAGTCTTATGAATAAGTGTTTTATGTTAGATACTTCACGTAGGAAGATGAAACAAAAAAGGGGTACATAATAGATCATTAAGCTTTCGAAATCTTCTAAGTTGCTTCCATGCTTCACTAAGTAGTACTATTTGTTTTCAATATTATGGGCTTAGTTTTTTTTTCTTCCTTGATTTGAGGAGAGCGCTTTAATTAGGACAATTTCCTTTTTATGTACATTTTACGTCTCTTTTGAAATGATTTCTCCTTTACTATGTCGAGTTTTTCTTATAAAGAAAGATAATAAAAACAAGAAACTGGAGAGCACTCGCTCCATTATGATTGTATCGATCGAGTCCTTTTTCCAAGTCTCGGAGTGATGTACTAATTAATTGAGGCAATTTTACTTCTGACCGCTCGGTTGAAACTTTTGACAATCTCTAGCTCACAGATCTATTATGCAATTTGAAGCCAAAAACTAATTATAATAGCTAGTCGGTGAAATAAAAATATCACTAGTCGCATTCCAAACCCATGTGAAGTATTTCAAGTCCAAAGCAATGTAAAGTATAAAACTATATATTTCAGTCAAATAAGTTTTCAATTACACAAACAGAACAATTCGGTCAAAAAATCCAAAAATTAGTGAATTCAAAAAAATAAAATATTTTTCAAAATAGAAAAACTTACTTTAAAACTCAACTCAGGAAGAAAAAATATACATAGATAACAAGATTATATGTGTATGAGAGAGAGAGATATGTACATTTTGCAATGTATACAAGATATACTTTAGATACATAAATACACTCGGATACACTCAATATACACAAATGACACACTACCAAACTTAGTATACATTGCATATATAGTTTTTAACATTGTATAACATGTCATTTACAACTTCTATATAAAATTAATATGCAAGTACCATGTATATACAACTTTATACAACTTTTAGGAATTAACTAAAAGAGAAAAAAAATAAAAGAGTGAGAATTTATACAAAAATTTTATTATAAAAAAGAAGAAGAAATAGTAAAGTAGGAATGAGAAGAAGAAGAAAACAAAAGGAAATAAGATCTAAAAGAGAAAAAATAATGCTGAGAGTATTTGTGAGAGAAAGATTATACACTTTATATATAAAATATATATTAATTATTTACTTTATACACATATTATGAAAATAGTGTAATACTGTATATATATATATATATATATATATATATATATATATATATATATATATATTATACATTATATTATATACTTTATATATAAAATTATATGAACATTGAATGTGTATAAATAGTGTATATGCATTCTATCAGTATAAATACACCTTTCATACAAATGTGCTTACATAATTATACACATTATATATAATATTGTCAATACTCACCGTAGCCACTATAATCTTTCACATCCAATTTTGTATAATACGGGTATAATAAATATATCATCAGTGTATAATGTATACACAGTGATTATACACATATTACACAATTATGATACAAGAATTATACGATATATAAATAATGGAGGACAATCAACTTTGCAGAAAAAAGTTTTTCTCTCGCAGTGACCATTTTATTTCCTCCATCTCTCATTCTCATAAAATTCATCTAAAAAGATGCCACACAATACCATATCAAAGTGGAAAAAAAGCGAAGAAGGAGGCAACCACCGTCAGAATTTTATCAGAAATTACACAAAGAAGATAGTATTTTTTTTTACATCTAAGTGTAGGAGGAGAAAATTGTAAAAAGAAAGAGAGAGAAAATAAAAAAAAATGGTGTGTTGGAGTCCTTATAGTGGAAGAGAAGAAAAAAAGAAGAAGATAGGAATGAAAAAAGGAGAAGATAAGAAGAGAGGGAAAAGAAGGTTGAAGAAGGGAGAAGATGAGGAGGAGAGAGAGAGAGAGAGAGATGAGAAGTAGGCAGCTGAAAGAGGAAAGAAATAATGAAATTTTAGGATTTTGGCTATAAGTTGATATTAAATTGCTAATAAAGGCTAAAAAGGGTAACTTGGGTAAAGTAGGGCTATTATTTTGCCCGAGTGACCATAGAGCGATGATTTCTCTAATTAATTAGCATGAAACTTATTATCTCTAAGAACTATCACACTAATTTAAGATGCCTAGAACTGTAAAAATGGGCTTGGCCATAAGGCTAGCCCATCGCAACTCGCCACTTAAGTAGGATTGGATTAAGATTATTTTAGCTCATTTAAAAGAGGGACTTATAGGCACAATCACAGTCAAAGGCATATTCAAGTCAAGAGACATGGGTTCACGTGAACCCATATTCCTCTTTGTAAAGGCATAAACTGTTATGAACCCGTCATTGGACCCAGTGTTGGATAATGGTGTAGTTGGGCTGGAAGACCAAATGGGAGAAGAACTTGGGCCTGGGGATCAATTGCGTAGGAGCAGAAGATTAAAACAACCCAATAGGCTTTTGGGGGATTTTATATGGCAAGCTGGATGAGGCAAGTATCAATAGCTGGTTGGTTGTAGGGGAATATTATATTGTTATAATAGACATGTCTAGTATTAGTAGTGGTATCATTAATGTGTAGTGTTGCAGCTCTTTCTCTATCTCTTCCCCTTTCTTGATATAATCCCTTCTCACCTCTTACCCTTCTGTTGCAGCTTTTCAATTTCCTTCAAGTTTGTAATTTCCTTTCAGTTGTTGAATCAAATTTCCCTATTAGTTGCTATCAAAAGTTTGGTTTACTTCATTGGTGCTTTCATTGTTATCTGCCAATGGTGGATACTCGACTCAAGCAACTATAAGACGCGCAAACGGGCATGGCCGGAGATGTCGGAACTCCGCACAACATTTGATGGCCAGCATATTGATGCAAGAGGTTCTTTCTCATGTGGCTTCCATTGGATCTCAGTTGAACGGGTCCGTAGCAGAGACATATCGTTCAAAGATGACTGGGGTGGTTCTGTCCACAAACGATAGTGGTGGTAACTCCGTCGTGCTCCGGCACAGAATATTATATTGTTATAATAGACATGTCTAGTATTAGTAGTGGTATCGTTAATGTGTAATGTTGCAGCTCTTTCTCTGTCTCTTCCCCATTTTCTTGGTGTAATCCCTTCTCACCTCTTTTCCTTCCGTTGCAGCTTTTCAATTTCCTTCAAGTTTGTAATTTCCTTTGAGTTGTTGAATCAAATTCCCCTATTAGTTGCTATCAAAAGTTTGGTTTACTTCATAAATCATGTATAACAATGTTATATTTCTTCAAAATCACTTAAATATATGTATGTGAATCCATGCTCAAAGACTCTTATGGTGCAATTATTATTGGTGCACCTCTACAAATAAAATTGACAGTTCAAATCTCACTCTTAATGGTCTTATGTTCGGCACGAAGTATAGATATATATATGAAAATTACTAAAATTTCAAAAAGAATATAATTTTAAAAGTGTAGCGAGTTCATGGTAAAGACTAAAGTTAAACCCGTCAAGTGTAAATTCTAGATCTAACTCTTTATAATAGTGCACCCATCCTTTTGAAATCCTGAATCCGCCTCCGATCATCGTTAATCCGTTGGCCCTTGAGGCCCGACTAAGGCTCGATCGGGGCCAACCCATGAGCCAAACAAATATTCGAATTTAAAATTAAGATTAAAAAAATTAAGAAAGAGTCAAAGAGACGAGTCTTACTCATAGATAACATTTAACTAAATAATTAAATAAACACTTAATAAAATGAGCCTTTTCAATTGAGTTACTCGGAGGTGATTTCTTAAAATGAATTTGCTTGATTTTTACATTTCGTATCTCGTGGTTGGAACTAGGCATTGTGTTTTGAACAGTCTCAGCATTGTTGACGCAATAAAATTTATTAATAAAATAAAATAATTCAGTTCATGTTGGTTTATTGGGAATTCTTCATTTTATTTTTTCATGTTAATCATATTCTATAGGTACGTGACCGTTGAGTAGGTTGTTTTTTATTTGCATCTGTCCATAGTTTGGGTTAAGATTTCTTTTTGTGAAGTATCTTTTCATTTATTTCGATTATTAATTGGTAATATCTTAGAATTTAACTAACAACTTTAAAGTTTTATTAACAGCTGGATTTTCTCTAGTACTATGAAGATTTATGCAATATTGACATATTATAAACAACAACAATAATAATTCCAGTGTAATCCTACAAGTGGGGTATGAGAAGAGAAGTGTGAACGCAGACCTTACCTTGTGAAGGTGGAGAGGCTATTTCCCAGAGATCCTCGACTTCGAAAAAGCATAGTCACAATATAATTAAAAAGAAATACATCAATGGAGAAGCCATGTAAAAAGAAAGCAGTAACAAGAAATAGTAAGAACAACATAATAATAAGACAACCAAAGCAAAAAAGACAACCGGTATTAGTAGAGATCTACGTATAAGAAACTACGAGAGTCATGATGATACTATAGGTATGAAAAGAGAATATGCTCAACGTCCTACTAACCTTCTATCATAATTTTCGACCTTCACACCCTCCCTATCAGGATCATGTCCTCGGTAAGCTGCATAAATTTATGCTTTTGAAATTATTAATTACTTACATATCATATAATTAGAAATGTTAGCAAATTTTGCAGAATTTTGGGTTCAAATATAGATTGAATTTTTTTTTTAAAAAAATAAAAATTTAAAAAGATGAAGGATTTGTTCGTCCTAGCCCGCGACTCGCTTAAGACTGAGTTGGACTGGCTGCTTTAAGGCCCTTATGAAAATAGGGTCGGCCTCCCAGCCCATCAAATTCCATGGCCCGTGAAGCCTGGGCCGGGCTAGACTACCCATTTTGACAGCTCTATCTTGAGATACCTTACTTGTAGAAGTATATATGAAATAACTTGAGGTCAGATTCCTTTTAGTTTCCGTTTTTCATCTCTATTCTTTTTTGGGCGGTGACAGGTGAATAGGAGGTAGGGAGGTATCAGTGAGAAATTTGAATCCTTTAAGTGATGTAATGAAATTGTATCCATTACAGCGTAACTTCAATCGACTTGGAATATTTGCACAACAATACTAGGTTTATCGTATTTTTAGGCCATCTAATTAGTGGGGCATATTCAGTGTTACACAAAGGAAAGATGCTTTGCCCTCCATCCTAAGACTTTGGCATGCTTATACTTCTCTTTAAGAACAAGCATGGAATTTCAAGACCAAACATTGGACAAACAATTTAAGTAGCTGCAAGCAGAGAGTAAATGGAAACAGTACCCAATCTTCTTTACAAATAAAGGAGGAGATTGTATTAACTCAGAAATTAAAGGCAGAAAAGAATAAGAAAAATGTTAGATTGGGCACCAATTATTATAGGTTATCTTCTGTTCGTACTTCTCTCGCCTGGACTCTTATTTCAACTTCCGGGGAATCAACGCCATATCGAATTCAGCAGTTTCGCTACAAATGGCAAAGCCATTCTCCTCCACACCCTACTTTTCTTCGTCTTCTTTACCATCCTCATTTTGGCGTTTCGTATTCGCATTCGCTTTGGCTAGTTCTTGGTTTCTTCAATCTCTCTTCATTTTTCTTATTAGTTTCCCATGTACACTCTTTTGTTTGAAAGATATTGTTAATTAATTTATTCTCGGATTTATTGGATTTTGTACCGTTGTTGTAATGTTCTACTTCTGTTTTTTTTTTTTGTTTTTTTTTTGTTTCTTATCTGCTCAAGCATTGTAAAAGCAAAGAGAATTCTACTCAATATGACATTTTAAATTTAGGTCGTCTGTCGAAATTTTTTACGCTTTGTGCATTTTAAGTGGTTCACTTTTTTGTTTTTTGAGTTTGGATTCAGAGTTTAACACCTTCCATGGTTGGTTTGATTTCTATAGATGTGTGGAATAAGATGTTTTATGAGTAATATCTTATTGTCTATTGTGTGATTTTTTTGGCTTTAATTTTTTTATCCATAATATTTGATTTTTTCAGATATTAAGAAGAAATTAACTTCTTTTTTTTAAAGTTGCCTTTGGAATAAGGAGTGTGAGAGTAGTTTGTTATATTTCCAACGAACAAATTAATGTTAATATAGTCAATTTTATTGTTAATTAATGCTAAAAGGTAAATTTCTTAATATGCACGAAAAGAGAAAAAATAAAATAAAATAAAAATCTGTTAAAGTGAACATGAGGAAATAGTGAACAAAGATCAAAGGCTTTGTTCGTTTGAATATGGGAGTTCGATATCATTCTATAGATTAGTGCAGTTCGACACAATAAATAGTGTCCATGATAAATTAACAAACCTTAAATTTTAGAATCGCCTATGACGTATTGCCAAGGTGCCACTCACTTCCCTAAGAATTTGTTGGTTTGAGTTTTTAAACTTGATTTAATAAGAAAGTTTGTTTAAATATACAACAACAATAACAATCGAGTAAAATTCTATTAATGGGGTCTGGAGAGGGTAGTGTGTACGTAGACCTTACCCCTACCCCGAAGGAGTAGAGAGATTGTTTCCGAAAGACCCTCAGCTAAAAAAAAATAAAAAGACAAAAGGACAAAAATGAGACAATATTAGTATCACAACAACAATCATAGGAAAAATAGGAACACCATGAAATTCAGAAGAAAGATGCAAAGCAAAGGGAGACAATATTAGTATCACCACAACAATCATAAAAAAAATAGAAACACCATGAAATCTAGAAGAAAGATGCAAAGCAAAAGCGATAGTTAGTAAATAAGACCTGCACTAAAAAGCGAAATAGTAAGACACAATATTGCCACTAGTTATCTTAGACAAAAACCCTACATGGCTAGTCCCACAATGGTACGAAGTAAGGCACGGCTCAACTACCTCCTAACCTACAACCCTAATACTCGACCTCAGCATCTTCCTATCAAGTGTCATGTCCTCGAAAATCTGGAGTCTCACCATATCCTGGCTGATCATCTCTCCCCAATACTTCTTAAGCCGCCCTCTACCTTCTAACCTCTTCTTGTTTATTTTTTTTTTCTTTCTAAAATCAGAATAATTCTATTGTTACTTAAAGAAACAATTATCTGGAAAATAACTAGTACTAATTTTTAAAAATTATATTTTAGTAATTCATTTAAATAACTATAAATATATTTTAGTTCAAACGATATAGGTCCTAAATATGAATAAATTCTGATTTAAAAATTATGTCTTTTCTAGAAATATTCTTAAAAATAATACCTAGGCATGGGACTCGGACAATAAGATTTAGTTCTTCACTTCAAATGTATTTCTTTGAAAAGCTATTTTTAAAGGAAAATGTTTTTCAAAATGAATAGTTTTTAGAAGCTTGACCCAACATGCTCTTAATCTCGTCGTATAATTTTTTAATATTGTTTTCTCTTCCAGCAAATTACGCTGGAGAACGTCTTGATGACCACCATTTGTATTTGAGAGAATTGCACATAAATACAGTCGACACATATACATTACAACTAGGTGATCTATATATATTTTTGCAAAACTGTAACCCAAAAATAATATGCCAAGGTTCACACCCAACTCCAAATTGATTCTCAAATAGCTATTTAAATTTTTTTATTAACAGCTCAAGCTTCCCAATTTTTGAATTAATAATTGCGACTCAAATATTAGTTCAACAAACCAAATTTATTTGGGTGGTAAAAATTAGACTTTTAAGGTAATTCACCATTGTTGAATATGGATTTAAATTTTGACTTTGTATTTGTTTAGACTTGTTAGAATATTCTAAGAAGGTTGTTTACAAATTTAAATTTGAACTTTTGAACAAGAATTGTACTTTTATACAAATAAGTACATCATATCGGATTACTCTCTCCGTTTCAATTTAGATGAGGTAATTTGACTCGGCACGGTGTTTAAGAAAAAAGAAGAAGACTTTTGAAACTCGTGGTCTTAAAAGCTTAAGGGGTAACAGTTTTGTGGGGCCATGATATTTGTGTGGTTATAAAAGTTTCTCATTAAAAGTAAAATGGGTAAAATGAAGAGTTTAAAGTTGAATTATTTTCAAATTTAGAAATGTGTCAGTTATTTTGGAACAAACTAAAAAAGAAAGTACCTTATCTAATTTAAAACAGAAAGAGTATATTATAAGTGTAAAGATCAACGTAAAAACTTAAAAGATCAAAATAACCCTATAAAGCGAAACAACCATTTTACCTTTCACTACACGCTACTCCTATGTATGACCAATTTAATTCCCTCTGTAACTTGTATAGCCTTGCGTTACTTCGATTAGAAAGGAATACAAACACACTACTAAACAAAGAGGGAAAACTGACTATCAAAATCGAATGATGTTGGTCAGTAATTGACAAAACTCAATCGAAACTGACCAATTCGTGGCGGTCGATAATAGTGTGCTCTCTAGAGCCAAGCGATTGATTTCGGTCGGTATTTTTCAATTGATTTTGTTCGGTGAATTAAATTTCACAAATGACCAAAAAAGAAAAAATTGAAAAAACTGGCCAAAGTCGATCAATATTTTTAATTATGTAATTAAAAAATGCACATTCTCGAAATCAAACCGGGGTCTATATTCACTACTAGAAATTAGACAAAAACCGACCAACTTCAAAACCGACAAAAAAACCGACCAAAGTTGGCCGGTTTTTTAAAATATTTTTTTTAAGTTTTTTTACGAAACCGACCAACTTTGATCGGTTTTCTTTGGCGCAAAAATGCGGAAAACTATTTTTGAGTCCCGCAAAATTTATTTTTCAAGAAACCGACCAACTTTGGTCGGTTTTTCAATTAAAATAAATAAAAATTAATATTAAAAAAATGGACCAAAATTGATCCGTTAATTCGGCCGGTCATTTAAAAAAATCAACCAACTGTGGTCGGTAATTTTATTTTTTTTAATAAAACCGACCAACTTTGGTCGGTTATTTTTATGGAAAAATATAATTAAAGAGTACAAATCAAATAAAGGAGAGTCTTAAAACAAAATGCACCAATGGTCTAGTGGTAGAATAGTATCTTGCCACAGTACAAACCCCAGTTTGATTCCCAGATGATGAATCTTTTGATTACATAATTAAAAAATCGACCAACTTTGGTCGTTATTTTTTGCAATATTTATTTTTTGAATTTATTTGACCGACCAACATTGTTCGGTAATTTCTGACCAACGTTGGTCGGTATGCATTTCCGACCGTCAAAATACCGTCCACAGATAAATGATCGCGTTTTGATCGGTAATTGACCATAATCGACCAACTTTGATCGGTTTTTTTATCGGTATTTAGCGGATTTCTAGTAGTGATTGTGGAAGGATACTATTCTACTACTAGATCATTGGTATACTTTTGTTTAAGACTTTATTTTATTTTATTTTATTCATAATCTTTAATTGTATTTTCGCGCGAAAATAACCGACCGATGTAGGTTATTTTTATTAAAAAAAATAAAATTACATATGGACCGAAATCACTTGGTCTTTTAAAATGACTGTCCGACATAACCGACAGATATCAATCGCTTTTTTTAATATTAATTTTAATTTATTTTAAATAAAAACCCGACCAAAGTTGGTCGATTTCTTGAAAAATAAATTTCGCGCGACGCAAAATTAGTGTCCCATATTTTTGGGCCAAAAAAACCAACCGAACTTGGTTGGTTTTTAAAAAAAAATTAAAAAAAAGATATTTTAAAAAACCGATCGACTTCGGTAGATTTTTCGACCAGTTTTATGAACGATCGAAGTCAGTCGGTCAATCGTGATCGATTTTGACCGAATTTCTAGTAGTGAAAGGTTATTTTCCTTTGAATTGAGCGGAAGAGAATAATATACTCTAATTGGACCAAATCAGTGTCCGGTGATACTTGGAATTCTGAAGAAACATAAGGTAATATAAACCGTTTTAAGCGAACAAAACTGTGATGAAATCCATGGTTCGAAGGTTTGTTTCCAAAATAAATTTAGTGGCGGACCTAGAATTTTATTCAAGCGGGGTCAATTAGGTTCGATAACATTATTTCAATAATAGTCGATTAACAAAAAATACAGCGTACAACAAAGTGAATTTGTGTGTTACTCTCTCTTTTGATAATGCTCCTGGAAGAATTGTAGTTTTGAGATAGTGTTTTTTTCCCCTTCCCCCCCCCCCCCCAAAAGTTAGACAAAACAACATAATTTTTCAAGAACATCATAAGATTTCCTTCACGTAATCCTAAAAAAGGATAAAAACACAACAGTTATTTTCAATGTCTCATTGTAACGATCTGACCGGTTGTTTTGAGTTCTAGCGCATCGTTCAATGATTTGAGGCATTGAGTAATTTCATTTAAGGTATTATGGGTTGTACGTGTGGTCGGAGTTGAATTTCGGGAAGTTCGGAGTTGATTTGGAAAGAAAATTCTAATTTCGGAAGCTTTAAGTTGGAAGAATTGACTAAGGTTTGACTTTTGAGTAAATGACTTCAGAATCGTGATTTGAAAGTTCTAATAGGTTCGTATGATGATTTCGAATTTGGACGTATGTTCGGGTTGAGTATCAGATCACCCGGGAGCATTTCAGCGCTTATCGTAGAAAGTTGACATTTGAAAGGCTTTAGAATTTCCTAAGTTTGTTTTGAGGTGGACTTTGGTATTGTTGATGTCCGTTTGGGATTTCGAGCCTTAGAATAGGTTCGTATTGTGATTTATGACTTGTGCGCAAAGTTTGGCGTCATTCCAGAATGTTTTGATATGAATCAGATGCGTTTGTCGAAGTTTGAAAGTTTAAAGAAGGATTTCGATCGTCGATTCATAGTTTCGATGTTATTTGGCGTGATTTGAGGCCTCGACTAAGTTCGTGTCGTGTTTTGGGATGTGTTGGTAAGTTTGGATGAGGTCCCTGGGTGCGGATCGGATCGAAAATGGATCGAGCTTGGAATTTAAGGACCTAGTGCTGCTGCTGAAATCTGGTGCCATCGCACCTGTGGAAAGAGTAGCCGCATGTGCGAAGATTCAATCGCAGGTGTGATTATTGTGGGGGAAGTTTCGGAGCGCAGGTGCGAGGAAATGTCCGCACCTACGAAGAAGAAGCGCAGAAGCGGAGGTTGGCCAAGAAGGCCTGGGCCGCGGAAGTAGCCAAGGACGCGCAGGTGCGCGAGCGCTGAAGCGCTGGAGGCCCGTAGAAGCGCTGGAGGCCCGCAGAAGCGGAATGCGAGATGGGCAGCTGGGGTCGCAGAAGCGGACTATCTCTGCACGTGCGGGAGCGCATAAGCGTTAGATGGACCGCATAAGTGATCACGCAGGAGCGAGAGTTTTGTCCGCAAATGCGAATTTACTTGGCCTTAGAGAGAACCGCACCTGTGATGGATTTGTCCGCAAATGCGGAGTCGCATGTGCGATTGTTTGGCCGCAGGTGTGAAGGTCGGGCTGGGCAGTGTGGTTTTTAAAACGGGAGTTTGGCTCAATTCCACTTCATTTCGGCCATGGGAGCCGATTTTGGAGCAATTTTGGAGTGCCATCTTCATCATCTATTATGAGGTAAGTGATTTCTTCACATTGTGAGTTAAATACATGGTTTATATATAGATTTAAGCATGTGAATTTGTAGATTTGGGATTTTGGTAGAAAATCTAGAAATTGATATTTTTAAATTTTGACCACGAAATTGGACATGAAATTTGAAATAAATTATATATTTGAGTTCGTGGCGTTGGTTTATCTTCGAAAATTTTCGGAATCCGGACATGTGGGTCCGAGGGTTTCCTCTTTTTTGACTTTTAGAGCGGAGTTGGGGATTTTATGAATTGATTAATTATAAGCATTGGAGTATATTTTGATTGAGTTGCACATTGATTGACTAGTTACAGATCATTTGGCTTTGAGTTGAGGTGTTTGAGAGACACTGGAGCCGATCATGAAACTTCAGAGCGAGGTAAGTCTCCAGACCAGCCACCGGTACCACCAGCTAAGGCCACGAGAGGCCGAGGTCGCGGTAGGGGCCACGACAGGGGCAGAGGTGCAACTCGTACAACAGCTAGAGCAACACCTGCAGATCCACCAATTGCTCCAGCTCAGGAGTAGGTTCCAGATATGGCTGAGCCAGTGGGGCCAGCTCAAGCACCATGTGCCCATTGTGATTCGAGGCCTTCAGAAGGCTTTGGCCCAGATATTGATTGTTTGAACTGGCCTTACTCAGGTGGTTTCGACTCAGGCCACCAGCCACTTCTCAGGCCGGGGGAGGTACTCTTACTCTCGCTGCCCGTACTACCAGAGCAGGTGATGCAAGGACTTCAGACTCCGGGGGTACTACCAGCCCAGCCGGTAGTCCCCGTTATGACTAATAATGAATAAGGGATACTTGAGAGTTTTGGGAGACTACAACCTCCATCATTTAGCGGGGCCGAGTCAAAGGATCCCCAGGGTTTCTTGGATAAGTGCTAGCGGATTCTTCACACTACGAGTATTCTGGAGACCAGTAGGGTCTCATTCACTATTTTTTAATTTACTAGGGCTGCCTTCAGATGGTTGGAGGCTAATGAGAGGCGCAGGTTGGTCGGTGCAGTATCACTTTCATGGCAGGAGTTCTCCGTTCTCTTATTGGAGGTGTTCGTGCCACAGTCTCATAGGGAGGAGCTACGTAGACAATTTGAGCAGTTACAACAAAAGGGCATCTCTGTGATACAGTATGAGATAAGCTTTTCTGAGTTGGCTCGTCATGCGGTTTGGTTGGTTCCCACTGATAGGGCAAGGATTATGAGGTTCATTGATGGCTTTACATATCAACTGCGATTGATTATGACTCGGGAGACGGTTTCTGGTGCTACTTTTGACGAGGTGGTTGACATTTCTCGGAATATAGAGATGGTGCGCATCTAGGAGCGTGGAGAGAGGGAGGCCAAGAGGCCTCGTGGATCGGGTGGTTTCAGCGGTGTTCCTTCTGGAGGTCAGTTCTACCACGACATGGGTCATCCTTACAGGCACACTCAAACGACTTGTCCAGTTCACCGTGGTGCATCATCCAGCCATGGTTCATACAGTACTCATCAGGGTCAATCATTTCTTATTGACCTTCCAGCCCAGAGTTTGTCCCTTGCCCCTTTAGTTTAGTGTTCATCTGCACCGGGTGCTTCTAGCGATTATTCTGGTTCTCGGGGAACGATTCAGTCCCCACCACCACCGGGGAGTTGCTTCGAGTACGGGGAGTTTGTGTATATATGGAGACAATGTCCTCGTCGCCCGAGAGGTCCAATGCAATGGAGGAGTTAGGCTGCGACTTCAATACTAGTTACCTCACCACCCGCCCAGCCAGCTCGGGGTGGGACTCAGTCAGCTAGGGGTCGCCCATGACGGGGAGGTCGATCAAGTAAAGGCCATGCCCGATTCTATGTTATTCCTGCCAGACCAGATGATGTTGCTTTTGATGCAGTGATCATAGGTATTGTCTCAGTATGCCACAGGGATGCCTCTGTATTATTTGACCCTGGTTCCACTTATTCGTATGTATCATTGTATTTTTCTCATTATCTGGATATGCCCTATGAGTCCTTAGTTTCATCTGTTCATGTATCTACGCTAGTGGGCGATACTATTATTGTGGACCGTGTATATCGGTCGTGTGTAGTGACTATTAGGGGATTGGAGACTAGAGTTGATCTTTTATTGCTTAGTATGGTGGACTTCGACGTGATCTTAGGTATGAATTGGTTGTCTCCATGTCACGCCGTTCTGGATTTTCAAGCTAAGACCGTGACGTTGGTGATGCCGGGGTTGCCAAGGATTAAGTGGAGAGGTTCTCTAGACTATGTTCCCAGCAGAGTGATCTCATATTTGAAGGCCCAGCGGATGGTTAGGAAGGGTTTTTTTTTTATCTTATTTGGCTTTGTAAGGGATGTTGGTGCTGATACTCCTATTATTGATTCTGTTTCGGTGGTGCGAGAATTTACGAATGTGTTTCCTGCAGACATGTCGGGCATGCCGCCCGACATGGATATTGACTTTGGTATTGACTTGGTGCCGGGCACTCAGCCCATTTCTATTCCACCGTATCGTATGGCACCAGCTGAGTTAAAGGAATTGAAAGAGAAACTCCAGGAACTTCTTGATAAGGGGTTTATTAGGCCTAGTGTGTTGCCTTGGGGTGCACCGGTTCTGTTTGTGAAGAAGAAAGATGGTACTATGCGGATGTGCATTGATTACATACAGTTGAACAAAGTTACAATCAAGAACATATATCCTTTGCCGCGTATTGATGATCTATTTGACCAGCTTCAGGGAGCGAGGGTGTTCTCTAAGATTTAATTGAGGTCTGGGTATCACCAGTTGAAGATTTAGGACTCGGATATTCTAAAGACAACATTCAGGACTCGTTATGGTCACTATGAGTTCCTCGTGATGTCTTTTGGGCTCACTAACGCCCCAACAACATTCATGCATCTAATGAACAGTATATTTCAACCTTATTCTTGAGTAGGCCCACAATTTGCGGTATTCCATTTATTCAGGTGCCGCATAGATATATCACAACTTGAGGTAGTAGTATTGGTGGAGAAGAATGAAGAAGGATATAGTGGGGTTTGTAGCTCGGTGCCTCAACTGTCAGTAGGTGAAGTATGAGCATCAGAGACCGGGTGAATTGCTTCAGAGGTTAGAGATTCCAGAGTGGAAATGGGAACATATCACCATGGATTTTGTAGTTGGGCTCCCACGGACTTCGAGGAAGTTTGGTACTATTTGGGTGATTGTGGATTGGCTGACCACATCCCCGCACTTCATTCTAGTTGGTACTACTTATACTTTGGAGCGGTTGGATGAGATTTACATCCGAGAGATTGTCCGCCTCCACGGCGTGCCTGTGTCCATCATTTCAGATCGGGGCACACAAGTTTTATCGTAGTTTTGGATAGCCGTGCAATGATAGTTGGATACCCAGGTTCAGTTGAGTACAACATTTCACCCTTAGACGGACGGACAGTCCGAGTGCAATATTCAGATATTGGAGGATATGCTACGCACTTGTGCCATTGATTTTGGGGGTTCATGGGATCAGTTTTTGCCACTCGCGGAGTTTTCCTACAACAACAGCTACCAGTCGAGTATTCAGATGGCTCCGTATGAGGCTTTGTATGGGAGATAGTGTAGATCTCCGGTGGGTTGGTTTGAGCCGGGTGAGGCTAGGCTATTGGGTACTGACTTGGTTCATGATACTTTGGACAAAGTTAAATTGATTCAGGAGCGGCTTCGCACCACGCAATCTAGACAGAAGAGTTATGCCGTCAGGAAGGTCCGTGATGTTGCTTACATGGTTGGGGAGAAGGTGCTGCTCAAGGTTTCACTTATGAAGGGTTTTATGAGGTTCGGGAAGAAGGGAAAGTTAAGCCCTCGATATATTGGGTCGTTTGAGGTACTTCAGAGGATTGGAGATGTGGCTTACAAGCTTGCCTTGCCACCTAGTTTGTCGAGCGTGCTTCTAGCATTTCATGTTTCTATGCTCCGAAAGTATGTCGGCAATCCGTCTCATGTTTTGGATTTCAGCACAGTTTAGTTGGATGATGATTTGACTTATGATGTGGAGCCGGTGGCCATTTTGGATCGGCAGGTTCGAAAGTTGAGGTCAAAGGACATAGCTTCGATGAAGGTGCAGTGGAGAGGTCAGCCAGTTGAGGAGGCTACTTGGGAGACCGAGCGGGAGATGCAAAGCAGATATCCACACCTATTTGAGACTCCAGGTAGGTTTCTAGACCCGTTCGAGGATGGACATTTGTTTAAGAGGATGATGATGTAATGACTCGGTCGGTCATTTTGAGAGTTGTAGCCCCGTTCCCTCATTTATTGCTCATTTTGTACTTTATCGCTGTTATGTGACTTGCCGGGGTAGTCGGTTCAGGTCCGGTAGGGTTTTGGAAGGAAATGAGACACTTAGTCTCATGGTTGAAAGTTTAAGTTGAAGTGGTTGACCAGATGTTGACCTATGAGTAAACGACTCCGAAATAGAATTTTGATGTTTTTGTTAGCTCCTTTGGGTGATTTTGGACTTAGGAGCGTGTCCTGATTATGATTTGGAGGTCCGCAGTGGAATTATGCTTGAAATGGCGAAAGTTGGATTTTTGGAAAGTTTGACAGAGAGAAGACTTTTTGATATCGGGGTCGAATTCCGATTCCGGAAGTTGGAGTAGGTCTGTAATGTCATTTGTGACTTGTGTGCAAAATTTGGGATCAATCAGACTCGATTTGTTAGGTTTCGGTGTCGTTTGTAGAAGTTAAAATTCCTTAGTTTCAATAGGTTTGAATTGGGGTGCGATTCATGTTTTTGATATTGTTTGAAGTGATTTGAGGGCTCGATTATGTTCATATCATGTTTTAAGACTTGTTGATATGTTTGGTTAAGTTTTTGGGGGCCTCGGGTTGATTCCGAATGGTTAACGGATCAATTTTGAACTTGGTGTTATGCCTGAAGTTTGCTGGTGTCTCTGATCTAGTTTCCTTGTACGCGATCGCATGAAAGGGGTCGCGATCGCGTAGGCTTGTTTGGGGCAGTGGTGATTTTTGCCCTATGCGTTTTCAAGTGGTGGTACGCGATCGTGTAGGTTTGGCTAGTCAGTGCATCGCAAATGCGTGGGCATTGCCGCGTTCGCGAAGAGGAGAGGAGACAATTGGTTCTCACGCGGTTGTGCTTCGCGATCGCAGGAGAGGAGATGCGATCGCGTAGGTTGGAGGAAGAAGAGGTTCGCGTTCGCGTAGGCTAAATTTTTCGGGCAGCTGAGTTGTGCTTCAGGATCGTGAGGCTATTTCCTTGATCGCGATTAAGGATCACTGGGCAGAACTTTAAATATTTCAAAACGAGGGTTTGAGTTCATAACACAAAAATTGATTTAGGAGCTCGGTGAGAGGCGATTCTTGGAGATATTTTCAAGTCGGTGATTGGGGTAAGTGATTCCTACCTAGTTTTGGTTAATTTCCATGATTATGTCTTTAATTTCATCATTAAATTAGTAATTTGTGGTGGAAATTTGGGGGAAAATGGAGGAAAGTTCTTAGGCCAAATTTTGAGGTTTTGATCGAGATTTTGGTGTCGGATTTAAGTAATTTTGGTATGGGTGGACTCTTGGTTGAATGGGCTTCCGAGTTTTGTGATTTTTATCGAATTTCGAGACGTGGGCCCAGGGCCGGCTTTTGAGACGATTTTTGATTTTGATTAATAACTTAGCATTTTTTATGGAGTTGATTCCTTTAGCTCGTATTGATTATATCGAATTGTTTATGGCTAGATTCGAGGCATTTGTAGGCCGTTTCGTGAGGCAAGGGTGTGTTGAAGTAGAGATTTGCTCGGTTGAGGTAAGTAACAGTTCTAAATTTGGTTCTGAGGGTACGAAACCCTGTATTACGTGTCATGTATTTGGTTTTGAGGTGACACAAATGCTAGGTGTCGGGCGTGTGGGCGTGTACCGTAGGAGTTGTGACTTGGTCAGATTCCATGGAACTGTGTAGTTGAATAATCTGTTATTAGATGTACATTCTCCATGTGTTAGAGGAATTGAACCACAAATCATGTTAGAAATCATATTTAGATTATGCGTTGGCACTGTAGGGACCCGCAGAGGTTGGGTACATGTTGAATTATCTACTAAATTATTGTTTTGTACTCAATCGCAATTTTACTTGTATATTACATCTCAGTCTCTATTGTTCATTATTGATGCATTATACTATTATTGTTTGGGCTGATTATCATTACTTTTGAGAGCCCGAGAGACTGGAGAGGTTGATGACTGAGTGAGGCCAAGAGCTTGATTGTGAGGATATTTATGGGATCAGGATGCACGCCGCAACATGTTTCACTGATATATTCCATGATTGGCTTGTTATAGCACTTGGGCTGAAGTAGCCCCTTCGGAGTCTGTACACACCCCAGTGAGTTAAGGTACCTACTGAGTGCGATTGCCGAGTGCCGAGTGATTGAGAGGAATGAGTGACTGTGAGGAAAGAGTGATTGTGAGATTGGAGTGAATGAGAGGACTGAGTGACTGTTGCTCTAAGAAGATGCATTGCCTTCATTATTTTTGCACTTCAGCTGTCATATATCACTGTCTTGAAATTTATGAGAGATATTATCTTCTGTTTCAGTTGAACTTGACATGAATTTACTATTTTGGTCTTAATTGTCGAACTTGAAAGCATGCCTACCTTCCTTTGTTGAAATTACTGTAATTGGACTATAACTGTGAAGCTCGTCACTACTTTCAGTTCTTTATTTAGTATTGTTACTTACTGAGTTGGTTATACTCATGCTATACCCTGCACTTTGTGTGCAGATCCAGGTATTTTCGGATACAGTGGGTGTTGATTTCATCGCATAGTTGATCTTTTGGAGATTCCAAGGTGCCCAACGTTTCATAGATATTGTCTCTCCATTCCTATCTTTCCGTTTATTGTATTTAATTTCTGTCTATCATACACAATATAATCCAGACTTATAATGGTTAGATGCTCGTGTACTCTGTGACACCCCGATAGTTGGAAACTTTTGTGTTGTGGTTTGAGTTTCTATCCCGTTTATGAGAACTTTCATTGTTTAAAACTGCTTTAATTCATTTTCTGTTAAAAGTGTTGGAAATATTGTGAAATGTCGGCTTGCCTAGTACCATGTTAGGCATCATCATGACAAGTTAGGATTTTGGGTCGTGACACATACTAGTTTCTATGTACGTGCATTGCACGTTGATCTTTAGTTAATTATTTATATAAAAGTACAATAAATTAAATCTTTAAAAAATTATATATAACAAAAAGATTGACAATCAATATCTAATTTAGTTGATCGATATATTCGTTTCTGTTAGCTAATTTTTTCAATCATATATCTTGCACAATTTGTATTTTTTTGATAAGAAATATATCTCTTATTAAGCAATATTCAACACTATTATTAGCATTAGGCTTGATAACCAATTGAACTGGAGAAGAACCAAGTCATCTCTAACTTCGTCTTAAGCAAGCTGAACTCATTGGGTGTTAAATGTTTTCTTGGTCGCATATTTTTTTTGTTATTCGTTCATTTGATGCTACAAGTATTATTTTACCAATCTAGTATTTAAAGTTTATATTCTCATTGATTTTAGAATTATTGGTGGGTACTTGATGAAAATCATCTTCAATAATTACGTTTTTAGTAAAATTGTTCATCAACGTCCATTACTATCACGACCCAAAATCCTAACCTGTCGTGATGACGCCTATCTCAGTACTAGGAAAGCCGACAACATCAATAACCCACGATTTCCTTTAAAGTTTTTGAAAAAACGTAACGTTTAATACAATACCAAAGATCTAGCAATTTCTGGTGTCACTAAGTACATGAGCATCTAATATGAGTATAAGTCTGGAAAATACGGTCTATAATAGTCTGAGACCAAATACAGTAAAGAAGGAGATAGAGAACGAGAGATAAGGTCTGCGGAACACGACATCTGCCTCAAAATCTTCTGAAAGTCAACTGCGCGAAATGATCAACACCCGCTATGTTCAGGAACACCTGGATCTTCACACGAAGTGCATGGTGTAGTATGAGTACAACCAACTCAGCAAGTAACAATAATAACTAAGGAACTGAAGAAAATGACGAGCTACACAGTCATAGTTCACTTTCAGTAGTTCCAGCAAAGAATAGACATCCTTTCAAATCCGGCAGTTTAAGTCAAATCAATTTTATACAGTTCAATTTCAAGTAATCCGAATGTAAATTCTTTCAGAAATTTTACAAAAATGACAGATAGCAATCAAGTGCAACAACAAATGCAAAGAACACCCTCTTAGGCAACAGTCACTCAACTTATCACAACAGCTCAACCACTCGGCTCTCAGCCCTCAACACTCACACTCAATGGGTACCCACGCTCACTGGGTATGTGTACAGACTCTGGAGGGGCTCCTACAGCCCAAGCGCCATAATCTGCACGGACAACTCACGTGCTATAATATCCTGCACGGACAACTCACGTGCCATAATATCCTCATCTCACAGACAGGCCCTCGGCCTTACTCAGTCCTCAACCTCTCAAGTCTCTCGGCCACTCAAGAATCACAAAGATCAGCCCAAATAAAGATAACATAGTATATCAACAAATATCCAGAAAGACTGAGGTATAATACGCAATAAAAATCATGACTGAGTATAAGACAACAATTAGCAAATAATTCAACAAGTATGCGACCTCTACGGGTCTCAACAGTACTATAACATAGCCTAAGCATAATTTCTAACATGATTTATAGTAAAATTTCTTCAACACATAGAGATCATATAGATAACAATAAATTATTCAACTTTACAGTTTTCCGGGACGGACCAAGTCACAATCCTCTTAGTGAACGCCCACACGCCTGTCACCTAGCATGTGCGCCACCTCCAAAATAATCACATGATACCAAAATTCGAGGTTTCATACCCTCAGGACTAGATTTATAATTGTTACTTATCTCAACCCGTGTAATTATTTATTCTGCTATACCCTTGCCACGAGAATTGGTCTCCAAAAGCCTCGCATCTAGCCACAATTAATTCGATTCAGTCAATACAAATTATTGTAATTAATTCCATAAGGAAATACTAATTTTTCCAATAAAATTCGAAATTAACTCAAAAATCGCTCGTAGGGCCCACATCTCGGAACCCGACAAAAGTTACAAAATATGAACGCTCCTCCAACCACGAGTCCAACCATACAAATTTTACCAAAATCAGACACGAACTCGACCCTCAAATCTTCCATTAAAGCCTATGAAGATTTCTACCATTTTCAACCCAATCCTTACCCATTTGAACTTAACAATATTTCCACAATCTTATTGGTATGTATACATAATACTCTTACACCCAAGAATCAGACTATAAATCACCCATTTTTACTCTAAACCCGAAATTGAAGGATTGAGGAAAGAAATTCTTACCTCTTTGAAACCCTAGCAAGATCCTTGTGAAATCTTCAAACCTTGAACAAGAATTGATGGATAAATGACTAAGTCTTCACTTTCTCTCTCTAAAATGCTCTCTCCACTCTCTAAAATATCAGATTTTGGCTCAAAAATGAGTTTCAAGGGCTATAAATCAAAGTTGGGTCGGGTCAAAAATTAGAAAGAATGGAAGCTCCGGCGCAGTTATGCGATCGCATAACAGGTATGCGGTCTGCATACCGGCCGCATAATTTGGCCTCCAAAGCTGGGTGTTACTGACCCGGTCCGCGGTCATTATGTGGTCCGCATACTTGTTCTGCGGTCGCATAATACACCACAAAATAGGTCTGCGGTCGCTTAGTGCACCGCAAATATTCCTCAAATCTTGCCCTTCTCCTGATCCACTCTGCGACCATTATGCAGTCCGCAGAGTGATTCTGCGACCTCATAGTGGTCACAGAAATGACCTTTTTCTGAAAAAAGTTTCCTTTACACATTTCCTTAGTACCACCAAACCTTAATTTCCTTAGCAAAATTTCTCCGGGGTCGTTATACATAAGTCAACATCCGGTGAAGCTTTTTAACTTAAATTCTAAATCTTGGAACTAAGTACTCCAAATCATTTCAAAACCTCACCGGACCCAAACCAATTACCCCGGCAAGCAAAATAACAAATGTAATTCACAATTTGAGCAGTAATTGGGGAAACGGGGCAGCAATAGTCAAAACGACCGGCCTGATCGTTATATTCTCCCCCTCTTAAACAAACGTTCGTCCTCGAACGGGCTTAGATTCATACCTGGAGTCTCAAATAGATGTGGATATTTGCTCTGCATCTCCTTCTCAATCTCCCAAGTAGCTTCTTCGACTGGCTGGCCTCTCTACTGCACCTTCATCGAAGCTATGTTCTTTGATCTCAACTTTCGAACCTGCCGGTCTAAAATGGCCACCGGCTCCACATCATAAGTCAAATTACCGTCCAGCTACACTGTACTGAAATCCAAAATATGAGACGGATCCTCGACATACTTTCGGAGCATGGATACATGAAATGCTGGATGAACACCTGATAGACTGGGTGGCAAGGCAAGTTCATAAGCCACTTCTCCAAATTTCTTAAGTTTCTCAAAAGGCCCAATATACGAAGGGCTCAACTTGCCCTTCTTCCCGAACCTCAACACACCCTTCATGGGTGAAATCTTGAGCAGAACCTTCTCCCCAACCATGTGAACAACATCACAAACCTTCCTGTCGACATAACTCTTCTGTCAAGACTGTGCCGTGTGAAGCCGTTCCTGAATTACTTTAACCTTCTCTAAAGCATCCTGAACCAAGTGAGTACCCAATAGTCTAACCTCACCCAGCTCAAACCAACCCACCAGAGACCAACACCGTCTCCCATATAAAGCTTCATACAGAGCCATCTGAATGCTTGACTGGTAGCTATTATTGTAAGCAAACTCCGCGAGTGGCATAAATTAATCCCAAGAACCCCCAAAATCAATGACACATGCATGTAGCATATCCTCCAATATCTGAATTGTGTGCTCGGACTGTCCGTTCATTTGAGGGTGAAATGTTGTACTCAGCTGAAGCTGTGTGCCCAATTCTCGCTGCACTGCCCTCCAAAACTGTGAGGTAAACTGCGTACCCCGATCTGAAATAATGGACACCGGCACGCCTTGTAGGCGAACAATCTCGCGAATATAAATCCCAGCCAACCGCTCCGAAGAATAATTAGTACCAATTGGAATAAAATGCGCAGATTTGGTTAGCCGATCTACAATCACCCAAACAACATCAAACTTTCTCAAGGTCCGTGAGAGCCCAACTACGAAGTCCATGGTAATACGCTCCTATTTCCACTCTGGAATTTCAAGTCTCTATAGCAATCCGCCTGGTCTCTGATGCTCGTACTTTACCTGTTGACAATTTAAACACCGAGATACAAACCCAACTATATCTTTCTTCATCCACCTCCACAAATAGTGTTGTCTCAAATCCTGATACATTTTCGCGGTGCCTGGATGAATAGAGTACCGCGAACTGTGAGCTTCCTGGAGAATGATCTCACGCAAACCATCTACATTAGGCACACATAGCCTGTCCTGCATCCGTAATACACCGTCATCTCCAATAGTGACTTCCTTGGCATCACCGTGTCCTTAAGGACAAGCAGATGTGAATCATCATACTGGCACTCGCTGATGCGATCATATAAAGAAGACCGAGAAAACACATAAGCCAAAACTCGATTTAGCTCGAAAACGTCCAATCTAACAAATTGATTAGCCAAGGCCTGAACATCCAAGGCTAAAGGCCTCTCTACTACCGGTAAGTATGCTAAGCTGCCCAAACTCTCCGCCTTACGACTCAAGGCATCGGCCACCACATTAGCCTTTCCCGGATGATAGAGAATGGTGATATCATACTCCTTAAGCAACTCTAACCATCTTCGCTACCGAAAATTAAGATCCTTCTGTTTAAACAAATGTTGTAGACTCCGATGATCTGTATATACCTCACACTAGACACCGTACAAATAATGCCGCTAGGTTTTTAAGGCATGAACAATAGCTGCTAACTCAAGATCGTGGACTGGATAATTCTTCTCATGTACCTTTAACTGTCTGGACGCATAGGCAATCACCCTACCGTCTTGCATAAGTACTACGCAGAGACCAATACGCGATGCATCACAATATACAGTATACGACCCTAAACCTGTAGGCAACACCAATACTGGGGTTGTAGTCAAAGCTGTCTTGAGCTTCTGAAAGCTCTCTTCACACTCATCCGACCACCTGAACGGAGCACCTTTTTGGGTTAATTTAGTCATAGGCAATGCAATAGACGAGAATCCTTCCACGAAGCGACGATAATAACCGGCCAAGCTGAGAAAACTCCGAATCTCAGTAACTGAAGAGGGCCCGGGCTAATTCTGAACTGCCTCTATTTTCTTCGAATCCACCTTAATTCCTTCCCTGGACACTATATGTCCCAAGAATTCCACCGAACTAAGCCAGAACTCGCACTTAGAGAATTTAGCATAAAGTCTCTCCTCTCTCAACCTCTGTAATACAATACCCAAGTGTCGTGCATGCTCCTCCTGGTTACGTGAGTACACCAGAATATCATCAATAAATACCACGACAAATAAATCAAGATATGGCTGGAATACACTATTCATCAAATGCATAAATGCTGCTGGAGCATTGGTTAGCCCAAAAGACATCACAAGAAATTCATAGTGGCCATAACGAGTTCTGAATGTCGTCTTCAGACTATCCGAATCCCGAATCTTCAACTGGTGATACCCAGACCTCAAATCAATTATCGAGAACACCCTCGCTCCCTGAAGCTGGTCAAGTAAGTCATTAATACGTGGCAAGGGATATTTATTTTTGATTGTAACTTTGTTCAACTGCCTATAATCGATGCACATCCGCATAGTACCATGTTTCTTTTTCACAAACAAAACTAGTGCACCCCAAGGTGACACACTAGGCCTAATAAACCCCTTTTCAAGGAGTTCCTGAAGTTGCTCTTTCAATTCTTTGAACTCAGCTGGTGCCATACGATACAGAGGAATAGAAATGGGTTGAGTGCCCTGAACCAAGTCAATACCGAAATCAATATCCCTGTCGGGCGGCATACCCGACAGGTCTATAAGAAATACATCAGGAAAGTCTCTCACTACCGATACTGAATCAATAGTAGGAGTATCTGCATCAACATCTCTCACAAAATCCAAGTATGACAAACACCCCTTCCTAACCATACGTTGGGCTTTCAAATAAGAAATTATATTGTTAGGAATAAAATCTAGAGAACCTCTCCACTCAACCTTTGGCAACCCCGGCATGATCAACGTCACGGTTTTTGCGTGACAGTACAGAATAGCATGACATGGAGACAACCGATCCATACCCAGGATTACATCGAAATCAAACATACCGAGTAATAAAAGATCAACCCTAGACTCCAGTTCCCTAATAGTTACCACACATGACCGATACACACAGTCCACAATAATAATATCACCCACCGTTGTTGATACACTAACATGTGAAACTAAGGACTCACAAGGCATATCCAGATAATGAGCAAAATACGATGATACATATGAATAAGTATAACCAAGGTCAAATAATATAGAAGCCTCCTTGTGGTACACTGAAACAATACCTGTGATCACTGCATCTGAAGCAACAACATCTGGCCTGGCATGAAAAGCATAAAATCGGGCCTGGCCGCCACCTGATCGGCCTCCCCCTCTTGGGCGACCCCTAGCTGCTTGCCCCCCACCCGAGCTGGTTGGGCGGGTGGTGTAACTGCTGGTACTGGTGCCGTTGGTCGAGAACTCTGCTGTGGAGCCCCACTCAACAGCCTAGGACAATCTCTCTTGAAATGACCCAATTCTCCGCACTCGAAACAACCCCTCCTCTGACGGAACTGCTGCTCCTGATAACCCGAAGAATTACCTGTAGAAGCCTGAGTGGACGAGGCCTGATGAGAACTCTGTGCTGGTAGTGCACTGAATGAAGACTGTCCTAAGTGAGCACTGTAAAAACCATGGCTAGATGATGCATCACGATGAACTGGATGACCCGCTTAAGCGTGTCTGTAAGAATAACCCCTACCACGGTAAATCTGACCCCCTGAAGGAACACCGCTGAAATCACTGGATCCACGAGGCCTCTTAGCCTCCCTTTCAACCTGCTTCTGGCTGCGAACCATCTCAATCTGACGAGCAATGTCAAAAACTTCATCGAAAGTAGCACCAGACACTCTCTCTAGTCATGAGTAATCACCGCTGAAAAGTGAGGCCATCTATGAACCTCCTAATCCTTTCCTTGTCTGTAGGAATCAACCAGATAGCATGACGGGCCAATTCTGAAAATCTCATCTCATACTGCGTCATAGACATATCACCCTGACGAAGATGCTCAAACTGCTTGCGCAACTCCTCTCTGCGGGACTGAGGTACAAACTTCTCCAGGAATAGACCGGAGAACTGCTTCCAGATAAGGGGTGCTGCACCGACCGACCTACACCTCTCGTAAGATTCCCACCATCTAAAGGCAGCCCTAGAAAACTAAAAAGTAGTGAATGAGACCCCACTGGTCTCCAGCATACCCGCTGTCCGAAGCATCCGCTGACACTTATCTAGAAAATCCTAGGCATCCTCTGAATCAACACCGCTAAAAGATGGAGGTCGAAGACTATCAAATCTCTCAAGTCTCCTCTGCTCATCATCTGCCATAACAGGAACTACCAAGGCGTGAGCAGCAACAACTGGCTGGGTTGGTAGGTCCCCCGGTATCTGAAGTCCCTGTACTACCTGGTCTAGAGTACGGGCAACAGGGGTATGAGTACCTCCCCCGACCTGAGAAGTGGCAGGTGCGGCCTGAGCCGAAACCACCTGAGCCAAACCAGTGCAAGCTGCCAATATCTGGGTCAAAGTCTCCTGAAGGCCTGGAATATCAATGGGCACAGCTAGTGCCTGAGCTGATCCTGTCGGCTCCGCTATATCTGGAATCTGCTCCTGATCTGGAGAAACTGGTGGTACTACAGGTGCTGGTCCAACTGTGGTACGAGCTAAACCTCGACCCCGACCTCTACCACAGCCCCGACCTTTCGCGGCCCTAACTGGTGGCACTGGTGGCTGACCGTCCAATCTGGTAGTACGTGTTCTCACCATCTGTGAGAGAATGGAATAACATAAATTTAGTTTCCGGAATCAACAATTTCGCACGACAGAATACAAGAAAGTGAAATTTTCCTAAGGGTTCGGCAGTCTCTCGAAGATAAGTACAGACGTCTCCGTACCGATCCGCAAGAATCTACTAAACCTGCTCATGACTCGTGAGACCTATGTAACCTAGGCTCTGATACCAACTTGTCACTACCCAAAATCCTAACCAGTTGTGATGGCACCTATCTCAGTACAAGGCTAACCGACAACATTAATAACCCACGATTTCCTTTAAATTTTAAAAAGAAACTTAGCGTTTAATACAATACCAAAAATCTAGCAATTTCCGATACAACACTCCCAAAACCTAGTGTCACTAAGCACATGAGCATCTAATATGAGTACAAGTCTAGAAAATACGGTCTATAATAGTCTGAGACCAAATACAGTAAACAAGGAGATAGAGAAGGTGAGACAAGGTCTGCGGAATACGGTAGCTACCTCAAAATCTCCTGAAAATCAAATGCGCGAAATGATCAACACCCACTATGTTCGGGAACACATGGATCTGCACACGAAGTGCAGTGTGTAGTCTGAGTACAACCAACTCAGCAAATAACAATAATTACTGAGGAACTGAAGAAAATGATGAGCTACACAGTCATAGTTAACTTTTAGTAGTTCCAGCAAAGAATAGACATGCTTTCAATTCTGGCAGTTTAAGTCAAATCAATTTTAAACAGTTCAATTTCAAGTAATCCAGATGTAAATTCTTTCAGAGATTTTACAATAATGACATATAGCAACCAAGTTCAACAACAAATGCAAAGCAAGTACAACCTCTCAGGCAACAATAACTCAACTTATCACAACAGCTCAACCACTCGGCTCTCAGCCCTCAGCACTCACACTCAATGGGTACCCGCGCTCACTAGGGGTATGTACAGACTCCGGAGGGGCTCCTATAGCCCAATTGTTATAATCTGGACGGACATCTCACATGCTGCACGAATAACTCATGTGCTATAATATCCTGCACGGACAACTCACGTGCCATAATATCATCACCTCACCAACAGGCCCTCGGCCTTACTCAGTCCTCAACCTCTCAAGTCTCTCGGGCTCTCAGGAATCACAAAGATCATCCCAAACAAAGAAAACATAGTATATCAACAAATATCCAGAAAGACTGAGGTATAATACGTAAGAAAAATTATGACTGAGTACAAGACAACAATTAGCAAATAATTCAACAAGTACGCGACCTCTACGGGTCTCAATAGTACTATAACATAGCCTAAGCATAATTTCTAACATGATTTATAGTCAAATTTCTTCAACACATAGAGATCATATAGCTTACAATAAATTATTCAACTTTACAGTTTCCCTGGACGGACCAAGTCACAATCCCCTCAGTGCACGCCTACACGGCCGTCACCTAGCATGTTCGCCACCTCTAAAATAATCACATGATACCAAAATTCGGGGTTTCATACCCTCAGGACCAGATTTATAATTGTTACTTACCTCAACCCGAGGAATTATTTATTCTGCTATGCCCTTGCCATAAGAATTGGTCTCGAAAAGCCTCGTATCTAACCATAATTAATTCGATTCAGTCAATACACATTATTGTAATTAATTCCATAAGAAAATACTAATTTTTTCAATAAAATCCGAAATTAACTCAAAAATTGCTCGTAGGGCCCACGTCTCGAAAACCCGACAAACGTTACAGAATATGAATGCTCCTCCAACCACAAGTCCAACCATATAAATTTTACCAAAATCCGACACCAACTCGACCCTCAAATCTTCCATTAAAAGCCTATGAAGATTTCTACCATTTTCAACCCAATCCTTACCCATTTGAACTTAACAATATTTTCACAACCTTATTGGTATGTATACATAATACTCTTACACCCAAGAATCATACTATAAATCACCCATTTTTACTCCAAACCCAAAATTGAAGGATTGAGGAAAGAAATTCTTACCTCTTTGAAGCCCTAGCAAGATCCTTGTGAAATCTTCAAACCTTGAACAAGAATTGATGGATAAATGACTAAGTCTTCACTTTTTCTCTCTAAAATGCTCTCTCCTCTCTCTAAAATATCAGATTTTGGCTCAAAAATGAGTTTCAAGGGCTATAAATCAAAGTTGGATCGGGTCAAAAATTAGAAAGAATGGAAGCTCCGACGCAGTGATGCGATCACATAACAGGTATGCGGTCCACATACCGGCTGCATAATTTGGCCTCCAAAGCTGGGCGTTACTAACCCGGTCTGCGGTCATTATGCGGTCCGCATACTTGTTTTGTGGTCGTATAATGCACCGCAAAACAGGTCAGCGATCGCATAGTGCACTGTAGATGTTCCTCAAATCTTTCCCTTCTCCTGATCCACTTTGCGACCATTATGCGGTCCGCAAAGTGATTCTGTGACCGTATAGTGGTCGCAGAAATGACCTTTTTCTGACAAAATTTTCCTTTACACATCAGTGCATTGTTCAAACCTTAATTTCCTTAGCAAAATTTCTCCGGGGGTCGTTACACATAAGTCAACATTCGGTCAAGCTTTTTAACTTAAATTCTAAACGTTGGAGCTAAGTGCTCCAAATTATTTCAAAACCTCACCGGACCCAAACCAATTACCCCGACAAGCCAAATAACAACTGTAATTCATATTTTGAGCAGTAAATGAGGAAACATGGCTGCAGATAGTCAAAACGACCGGCCGGGTCGTTACAATTACATTTCTAAAGATCATAAAGACTATTTCAATTGTCTAACGCTTCACCATAGGTACTTCATCGTATATTATCAAGTTTAGGTTTCTTGACAATTCAGTATCATCACTCTGCTTTATGATAGTTATCTCGGGTATTTAAAGAGGTGTGTCAGATCTTGAGTGAGTCGTATGACCCCCGATAGTATCATTACTACTACGCCACTTATTGACATTGCTAACGCTATCATGCCTCATGACTTTGCAAGTAAAGAATGATATAGGAACATTTTCTAGTTCCTTCAAGTCAATCTACAAATAAAAAATAAAAAAAATCGTATTCTGTTGGAGTCACTTTTTTTCTTGCAATATAGTTTTGAAAAGTTGCTCTTTATTAGGGTTTAATTTTGATTGTGCATTAAAAATATTTACATGTACTTTTATGGATGGTTTTTTCAATTATTTTTCTAAATTCCGATGAAACATTATCATCTATGTTTGATCAAGTTTGGGTATATCATATATTTCTACACTATTGCTCGTGCTCTCTAAGAAATAATTAGCGCTTTTCAATGCACATTATAGTTGATTATTAGATGAACTAACATATCTCTTCCTAGACCGTTTGACATATATATTTTTATAAATTTTTAACATTGGTTATAGTTGTGAATAAATTTTGGAGACCTTATAACAATTTGAAGATGGAGGACTGCCTCACCTGAACATTCTGAAATGTTGTTATCTGATTTTAGTAACCCTCTATCTTTTGCAGCTTCTTTGAATGTTTTGTAACTTTCTTCTATTTATAGTAATAAGTCTTTAAATGAAGGGGACCTCATGGTTCATCAATAATAGGTTAAAGTTAAAAATAAATAATTTTTTTGAGTATAAATATTACATGTGCCTTATCATTAGTAGTCAACAAAATAGAGGGTTTTTTTGTCCATATCTTCGCTGGGCGCACGTCCTGGCATACTCAATGAGCATGGTTCAATATATACTGTTTGATGTCATAATAATTCGTCAATTTTTTCTTTTCAGTAGTACATTAAGTATAGATATTTCGTCACAATCATATATCGAAGAGATTACTCTTAAAATGACCTGACTATCGGAGAGATTACTCTCGATGTGGCTCGACTACCAGAGGCCATTTCATCCATTTAGACCTTTGTGCCCATTCTAATATTCTTGATTTGGACTTTGATGACCCTTTTTTTTTTCTTTTCTTTGCAGCCCGAAGAGATGGCAAATTTCAGAGACTATACCTCACCTTCCTCCAAACTTAGATATCTCATAATCGAGACTAAAACTGGATGGCCTTCTCATATCTCATGACCAAGCTTTTGGTTCACACCTCACAAGCTGGCCGATATGCAGCCTCATGGCCTTCTTTGAGGAACTCTCGTCATGTAGAAAACTAGACCTTGGAGCACAAATCAAATTCTAATCCATTGTCCAAGATGTGGTCTTTCCAAGCGCCAATCCATCGCCACGTAAACATTGCTAGCACCCTTCTAAACTTAGGACGTCGCATAATTCAAGGCGAAGTATGTTGGGGAAACACAACAACAATCGAGGGCGCGTATCATCATATTCCAGGATATTAGGAATGGGCTAAAGATGTACTTGGTGGGAGCCAACAAACCCTGAGTACAACAAAGATTTACGATGCTGTCTATGCCTCACTTTTCACTTATGATCGGAACTCGAACATTTTGCAAGCATTTTGTGAGGCTTGGTGCCGCAAGACGAACACACTTCTTACATCAGTCGGGGAACTATCTATCTCTCTTTGGAACTTACATATCCTTGGAGGTCTGCCCATTGCGGGTTCTCCGTACGAAGAAGTGATACCTTAAGGATAGTTTCAGATGATAGTTTGAAGTCAATACTAAATTCTGACATGACGATGATTTCAGATTTGCGCGACTTCATCAAAACTTTTGTATCTTGATGTAGAAATGTCGAAATCACGAACCGTTTGATTGATTGGAAACTAAACTATAAAACATAAAATATAAAATTTAATACCTTAAGGATAGTTTTAGATGATAGTTCGAAGTCGACTTTGGTTTCTAATATGCTGACAATTCCAAATTAGTGCGACTTCACCAAATTTTTGTATCTTGGTATGGAAAAACTCGAGATCGCAAGACCTTTTTAATTGCTAGAAGTTTAAATTCAAGAGCTTCATTCTCACCAAATATCTTGGGTTCAAGTCTCACTGAATTTGAAACGTCGTGAAGGCTTGCCAAAAAAAACTTGAAGGTTTGGATAGCATGAAGGCATAACGAATTCTCGGACTTCAATGCAAATGCTTGGAAGCCCCCAGAAGATATTAATCATTTCATTGCAGACACCAATTTACCATAGCGGCTTACCCCCTTTAAATCAAATGGGATCCAAAGTTTAACAGAAGAATGGTATATCAACTCGATTTTGAAATGCTGATTGAATGAATTACATTCCATCGTACTTCATTCAGACAATGATTGGGGGGTTATGTATCTTTTGAACTTATGCGACTGAACTCAGAATGAAACTCTAAGCTGCCTACATACCTCGGTGAAGAGGATAAAGTCATACCGTAGTTCAGAATGGGTAATCTTTTATTATTCTTTTTTTTTATTTTTTTTATTTTTTTATGTCCTAACATTTGCCTAGGCCGCCTCTTTCGAGGTTTTCAACCTAACAGACCTTTTTTTTGTTTTTCTTTTGGTGGTGGGCCATACACAGTTTAGACTCATGCAGGTCAGGAGTGTAGGAACATGTAGTTTAGGCTCATGCGTCAAAGAGAGTTGCATCTTCAAGGATTATACTTCTTCAAAAACTTGCCATTGATAGGGCCGATTCTCATGCCATCTGCATCAACTAGCTTGTAAGACCCACTTGAATAAGCTTCTTGTCTGACATATGGCCCATCCCATTTTGAAGTTAACTTCCTTACAGGTTTATGGGAAGTAATTATGGGTCGTCGTACGGCAAGGACTTGATCTCCTACTTGAAAGGATCTCGGGCGAACTCTTTTATTGAAGGCGCGAGACAATCGAGCTTGATAACATTCAAGACTTTGTTGAGATTCCAACCTCTTCTCATCAAGAGCCTCCAACTCTGCTAATCGGAGTCAAGCATTTTCTTCATCAGCGATCCCTTCTTGAATAGCCAGTCGTAATGAAGGTATTTGACGCTCGAGTGGTAAGACGGCTTCGACTCCATGAACGAGTGAATACAGAGTCGCTTGTGTTGGCGTGTAGTGAGTCATCCTATATGCCCATAGAGCTTCTTCCATATGGTCATTCCAATCTTGTTTGGATTTAGAGACGACTTTCTTTAACAAGTTGCATAGAGTTTTGTTTAATGCCTCAGCTAGACCATTGGCGACAACATTGTACATCGAAGAGTTACGTTTCTTGAAGCCAAAGAGATCACAAATCTTGTTCATCAACCTATTATCGAATGGCTTTCCATTATCCGTTATTATGTAACGAGGAACGCCGAAGCAATAGATTATGTTTACTCGGATGAAACTTGCAATATTTTCCTTCTTTACCTCCTTAAGAGAAACAACTTCAACCCATTTTGAGAAGTAGTCAGTTGCAGCCAAGATGTATAGGTGCCCACCAGAGGACTTTGGCAGTGGTCCAACAACATCCAATCCCCAAGCATCAAATGGCCAGGATGCAACAGTCGGGTGCAACACTTCAGGAGGTTGATGAATAAAATTCGCATGGAATTGACAAGCCTTGCATCTTCGAGCGTAGTCCAAGCAATCTTTTACTATCGTTGGCCAATAATATTCCATCCTTTTTATATGGAAGTGAAGCTTTGGTCTAGATTGGTGTGACCTACATACCCCAGAATGTGCCTCTTGCAAAGCTTGGAGTGCTTCTTCTTCCCCTAAGAATCGCAAGAGTACTCCCTCAAATGACCTTCTGTATAAAGTATCTTTGTAGTAAAGGAAGCGAGGTGCACGACGACGGATTTCAATCCTTCTCCTCGGATTTTTTGGAAGTATCCCATAGCATAAGTAGTCGATAATGGGTTGTCGCCATTCTTCTTTCTCAACTTCAGAAACAACGACAAGATTCTTGAGTTCATTTTCTTCACCTTCAGCCTCATTTGGCGGCAGTACTACCCATTTTTGGCAGACAGTAACTTGCTCTTGATCAGGAAGGGCTAACGACGAAGCTAGGGCAGCTAAAGCATCAGCCTTCTTATTTTCTATCCTTGGCACATGCTGAATAGTCACATCACCGAGCCACCCTATTACTGTTTAGAATAATCATGATATGGACGTAGTTCAGGCTTCTTGACCTCGTAACTACCTAGAAGCTGATTGACCACTAACTGAGAGTCACCAAAGACTTACAATTGCAACCGCTTCATTTCGACAGCCATTTCGAGCCCAAGTATTAGTGCTTGATACTCAGCAACGTTGTTAGAGCAGAGTTGCATCAACGTAAAAGAGTAGGGCAGAACTTCACCTTGAGAAGTGACAAATACTACACCAGCACCAGCTTCTCCGCGATGTGCAGCACCATCAAAGTACATCTTCCATGGAGACTAAACTTTAATAAACATTGCGTCCTCATCAGGTAGTTTGTCAGTTAGCTCCCAATCATCAGGTATAGGGTGATCTGCCAAGAAGTCCGCTAACGCTTGTCCTTTTATAGCCTTTTGAGGGATGTACACGATTTCAAATTGTTGAAACTGGAGGTACCACCTTGCTAGTCGATCACTAAGGACATGTTTTGACATTACGAACTTGATGAGATTTGCTCTAGAAACCAAATGAACGACATGATCTTGAAAGTAGTGCTTCAACTTTTGGATTGAGAAGACTAGCGCCAAACATAACTTTTCAATCGATGAATAATTCAGCTCATTTGGTGTCATCATCCTGCTCAAGTAGTAAAGGGAGTTTTCTTTCCCTTCACTATTTTCTTGGGTCAACAGCGCTCCAACAGACTTTTCTTGTGCTGAAATGTATAGTATCAATGACTTTCCAAGTATAGGGGCTGCCAAAAATGGAGGCTTCATCAAGTAGGATTTAATGCCCTCAAAGGCATTGCTACACGCTTGGTCCCATTTGAAAGGGACACCTTTCTTCATAAGGCGACTGAATGGTTGGCACCTCCTAGCTAGGTTTGAGATGAATCTCCTAAGGTACTCTAACTTTCCTTGCAGACTTTTCAATTCGTGAATATCCAGAGGCTCAGGCATTTTCAAAATGGCATCCACTTTGGCTTGATCAATTTTGATCCCTCTATGTCGGACAATGAAACCAAGGAACTTTTCAGAAGTAACTCCAAAGGCACATTTCAATGGATTCATCCTAAGTTGGTACCTCCGGAGCAACTCGAACACCATTCTCAAGTCTTTCAAGTGATCGCTCTTCTATCTTGATTTTACCACCAAGTCGTCAACATAACATTCAACATTCTTGTGGAGAAAATCATCAAAAATATTATGCATAGCCCTTTGGTAAGTAGCACCAGCATTCTTTAATCCAAAAGGCATTACCCTATAGCAATAAATACCCTTGGGGTGAGGAATGCAGTAAGCTCTTCATCTTTTGGTGCCATGCGAATTTGGTTATAGCCTGATAAACCATCCATAAATGACATTGCCTCATACCGAGTAGTAGCATCGATTATCTGCTCTGGAATAGGAAGCGGGAATTCATCTTTGGGTCACGCATTGTTGAGATCCATGAAGTCGACGCACACTCGAATCTGGCTATTCTTCTTCCTTATAGGGACAATACTTGAAACCTATGTTGGGTATCTAACTTCACAAATAAAGCCAGTTTCGATGAGTTTGTTAACTTCAATTTCAATTAAGGGAACCAAGTCCGGCCTAAAGCGCCTTTGGGCTTATTTAACAGGGCGAGCACCATTCTTGACGACAAAGTGATGGACTGCTACTTTCGGGTCCAAGCCAGGCATCTCTTTGTAGCTCCAAGAAAATATATCCCTGAACTCCTTGAGTAACTCAATATAAGTGCCTTCTTCATCCACTTCTAGTAAAGCACTTAGGTAGGTGGGTCTTTATTCTTCATCAGTGCCAAGGTTAATTTCTTTTAAGGCATCAACTGTAGTCTTCACTCCTTCTTCAAGTTCAGGTGGAGCATCTTTCGCATCTTCATCTTCTTGTGGGTCCCTATCGTTGAAGGATATGTGATAACACGGTGAAACATCGTCCAATTACTCGTCATCCTCCATTAGATATAAAACACCATGCTCGCCTTGTGCAGTAACATGATACGAAGAACCCATACTTTCTTCATCTTCATCACGTTCTTTAGTATAGACCACAGTGTATGGCTTCACCTTCAGTACCTCATCATACGAAACCATGACTTTTGTTTGTCGCTTCATTCTAGAAGGAACCAAACTTTGGAAATCTTTAGAGATCTTCTGAATTTTGGGCAAAGCGGATGTTTTTGTATTTCGATAATTTCTCTGGAATTTATTCCCCTTCTTTAATGGACCCAATCTCTCAAATACAGAAGTTCTCATAGTTGATTTTCCAAGTCGATAAAAGATAGAAGGCCTGTTAGAAGCGGCCGATTCGTCTTCTACAGTGATATAATTGCTTCTCGCTCTTCTTATGGAGATGCGCACTGGTGACGGTTGCTTGTATCCCAAACCTTCACATGGTTGCCTCGTCGCATCTTCTGATGGGAGCTTCCCTAACGTTGACGGCTCATTGGGATTGTATCCAGCTTTTGCAAATAGCCTGTAAGCGTTAGGATCAAAACCTTTATATGTTCTCTTTGCAGGGAGTGTCACATTCTGCAAACAATTTTGGGCTACAAACCCTGCAAGTGGCTTTAAGGACAACTTTACTGCCTCAATTCATTTTACCGGAAGAGTTAACTCCTTTAGCATGTTAGTTTGGAGATTAGATGATTTTCCTTCATCTTTCTTTCTTTTAGGGACATATTGGAGTGCAGGACTTACTTTCTTGCCATAAGACGCAATATCCCCTCTATGAGATTTATTTGCGTTGGGTTGTACCTCTTAGTAACATCTTTAGCTCTACCAGCAATCACCTCAGCTCTTTTAGTTGTGGGCTCATCATTCTTGCTTTTCATGCCATCATCAACTTTTAGCTCCTTCACAATGTGGTTCTTCAAGTAAAACTTTGCATCGATGACATGTGACTCAGCCTCGATGAATGGCTCATCATCAGCAATTATCTTCTTCTCAATTTCACCTTTGTAGTATTTCAAACATTGATGGTAGGTAGATGGAACCACTTTATTCTCATGTATCCAAGGCCTTCCAAGCAGGACGTTGTTTGAAGTCTTTGCATCGATCACATGCAGCCATGCACTTGATTGCATATCTTCAATGATGATTTCCAGCCTGATCGTGCCTATGGCTCTTTGCCCCCTTGGTTGAATCCTTGGATCATCACACGACTTTCTGAGAGTTCGTTCATGGGTATACCAAGTTCTTTCACAGTGCGAATTGGCAAAATATTCACTGAGGATCCTCCATCAACCAAAATTCAATTTACCCTTTCATCACGCATATAGCCAACCAAGTACAATGGGCGGTTATGAAGAGTGTCACCTAGTAGAAGATCGTCATTTGTGAACGTGACTTTTTCCTCACAAGCATTAACTTCTTGAGGAGTGGACTCGATGAGCTTATCCGAAGATGTTGCCAAAGGTAGGTCATTACTCTTTTCTTTCCCTTCGTCAGTATGGCAACAAGAGACATCGATACCCCCATGGGAAATCTTCATGCGGAACCAAATTGGTAAAAACTCCTCCAAGGTCACTGGATTTCGTGGCTTTTGAGAGTGGCGCACCTCCACTTTTGCTTTCTTTAAGTGATTAACCAGATTCCATCTCCTTGGTCTTTTTTCCATCATTTTCCTTGTTGGTTGTTCTACTGATTCTTTTCATGGGCTCCTTCTGTGGTGCCTACGACGAGTCACCAACGTCCAACCTTCATCATCATCAGGTTGATTGACTTTAGCTTTGTCATTCTCCAGTAATTCTTCATCTTTACTTTCTTTAAAATCACATAATTCATCCGGACTGAATGAGCCAAAGATGATAGATACTTGGTTTGCGCTTGCTTTCTCATCTTCAAGCACAATCTTCTTTTCGCGAGCCAAGTCCATAACTTTGTACTTGAAGACAAAGCACTTCTCCAAAGGGTGGCTTAAAAGTCGATGGTATTTGTAGTAATTTGGGTCATTTGTTTTCCCACCTTCATTTGGTCGCTTCATCTCCGGAAGCTCAATGAGATTTAACTCGAGGAGTTCTTCAAAAATAGCTGGCACATCAGAATCCAGATTTGGGTACTCTTTCTCTTGCATTTCTTTTAGAGTCAACTTTCCACTTGGCTTATCTTGAAAAGAAGTGGATTTCATACTCTACATCTTGCTCACCTTCGTCGTGAACTTTACAGGTGATGTGTTGACATTCATAGATTCTTTGCTTTTAGGCTTGGGTACGGACTTGCCCCACTTCTTGACTTCTTGCTTGTCGTTCCCCTTACGAGGTTCATAGATGGGCAACCTTTCATTTCCAGCAGAGGCCATGCTTAATTCCATGTCATGGGCATGAGTTGCAAGTCCTTTAAATGTGCTAGGCTTGATACCTTGCAAGATATAGCGCAATACCCAATGCATGCCTTGGATGCACATATCTATGCCTGAAGCTTCACTAAGCCTGTCTTTGCAGTTGAGGCTTGCATTCCTCCAACGATTGATAAAGTCGATAACTGGTTCACCCTTTCGTTGACGAGTATTTGTAAGTTCTATCATACTCACAGTACGTCTCGTGCTATAAGAGCGATTGAGGAATTCTTGCTCTAGTTGACCCAGCTATCAACAGATCCAGCCTCGAGGTCCGTATACCAATCAAAAGCATTTACTTTTAATGAGCGAACAAACTGCTTGACGAGGTAATCTCCATAAGTCCCAGCATTGTTGCATGTCTCAACAAAGTGCGCCATATATTGCTTTGGATTTCCTTTGCCATCAAACTGTTGAAAGTTTGGAGGTTGATAGCCATCAATCATTTTCAATATATTGATCCTTGAAGTGTACGGCTTTGCATAGGTAAAGAAGGACCTGGAAGCGACTTCATATTTTTTTATAGTCCCTTCAATAAACTCCTTTGGTTGATTGATTGGAATCATCCCTTCCGAAGAGACTGGAATTTCCTTAGTGGATGCAACTTGTCTTAGGGGAGGATCAATCTCTTGAACTTCTAGGAGTTTGCCAGGTGCATGGGTGGATTCTTCTTCCATCAAGATTCCCACCCTATCTGTTAGCTTGTCGATTCTAGCACCTTGATTTTGCATGCACTTGGTCAAGCCAGCGATTGCTTCCGTCAAGTTTGTCAACTGCTCCTCCACAGATGAAGTGTTTGTCACCATGGCTTGCATGATTGTCGTGGACGTTGGAGAGTAGCATGGATTTTCAGACAGATTGATCCTTGATTGACTCACGCTATGTGGTGTAAGTGGGGAGGATCCATCACTTGAATCATCATCATCTTCCTTCACAGCAGAGTGCTTGGATCCGGAGAGGTCAAGCAGAGCAAGAGTTTTCTTGTGAAAGATCTTGCTCCTTTTGAGGATGAAGATCCAAAAACAAGGGTTGATGCGGACAACACTTGGGGTGCTTGTTGTCCTAAAGAGCTTGCTTTGCTCCTCGTAACTAGTCCAAAGCTTCCAAAAGTAACATCGAGGATGCTTTCCACATCAGCATAGAACCTGAAATTAGCAGCCTTGGTGGAAGTTGAACTGGAGTTGATTTTCTTTGAAGCCATTTCAATATTCTTGAACTTTGGTGATTTAGAAGTTGAGATGAGTGGTAGAGATTGTCCCACTGGGCGTGCCAGAATTTGTAGATAATAAATTTGCTTTAGGAAAATAATCGAGACTGAAAAATATTGCAACAATCATAGTATTTTATTTCAAATATTTGAGTGTACAATCTATATGAATCCTCTGATTCTTCTTTCCAATAATAAATAAATTCAAGGGCCTTTGAGCTTGATCTTGAATCTATATTTATTTCCACAAATGATGATCTTGAATTCAACTAGCACGAACTTTGATTTGAACTCGTACTCCTTGAATCTTGACTTGTTCTTCGTTCTTGAGCTTGAACTTGATTTCTTGAACTTGAACTTGATTGCTTGAAGCTTGCAGAGAAATTTGCGGCGTTTGATCCACGAGCTCTCTCTTGCTTCTTGTTATAACTTATGGTATTTTTTTCTGGGTTATGAAGACCCCTATTTATAGTTGTGGGAGAGAAGAGTTATGATAAGAAGAAACTCTTTCCGACCAATCAAATTGAAGTGTAACAAGACCGCATTTGATTGGCTAGAACATGTCACTTGCACACGTGGCACGATTTCATTAGCCTTTTAATGTGACTTGGCATGCCTTGTCATTTTGACACATGGCATGATCCCATTGGCTCTTCTGTTTGACTTGGCGTGCCACGTCATTTGACACGTGGCGCCAAACTAAGCCTCTAGAAAAATGACATCTTGGGCTTAATGAAATGGGTTCATCACTTTAGCGCAATTAAATGGGCTAACCCAATAGATTAAGACTTATTTATTTAATTCATATATATATTGGACCTATATAATTAATTCATTTATATACTAGCCCATAATATTTATTTGGACCAATATATCTTGAATTTAAAATATAATCCAAATTATTTTATGGATTTAATTTAATAAAATTTATATGCTTACACTTATAATTTTATCCAACATTAAGTTATTATATAAAAATAATTCATATTTCCAAGAATATAAATAGTTCGTTACAAAATTGACTTGATAGGAATAGATATGAATAATAACTTAATTTATTTTACTATAACTATATTATTTGTTAATTCCAAAGCTTTAAATATCACAATTTTATCCAACGTGAAGTTACTTATGTAAAAAATAATTTAGCTTTTAAAAAATATAAATTTAGCTGGTTACAATTTTGACTTGATATGAGTAATAATTTATTTTACTTTATTATATTTTTTGATTATTTTAGTTATTAATATTTTTTTCTTTGTTAAAAGTATAAATAATAAGTAAAATAAACATAAAATAAACTGAAGAAAACACTACCCAAAAGACCCAAATCACGGCTTGACCTAATTTTCCAATAAAAAATGTATTGCATACAGAAGTATTATGTCGTTAGAATTCCATTTTTATTCTTTTGACCAAAATAACCTGTAAATTTATGAAAAGAATAGTGTAAAAAGGATATTATTGTCCACCAATATTGTATTCATACTTTTATAATTTTCAAAAATTTTGATATTCCCTCGTACAAACTCCATTTTTGGCGCCAAAAGTTATCCCGCCATGGAGACAATGAGAAATACAGAAGAGTCGGATCCCAAAAAATAGAAGTCTATTTTCAAAACTTACCTCGATTGACACAAGGAATTGGATTGAGATTTTTGGAGAAAATATTTTTCTCGAGGTCTACTTTTTGGAAAATTAAAGTGTTTGCGAATTGATCTCTCCTATATCAAAATATAAATAGTTTATTAACGGTGCACAAATTAGGCTAAAATTTAGAGTTAATTTTATAATTTTACATGGAAAATCTAGTTCAGCGGCAATTTTTCAAATATTCAGCAATACAAAAAGTAATAAACTATTCGCGTATAATAAAACAATTAACAATAACGTCCCCCCCCCAAGTCCCAGCTTTAACGAAACCTTGAACACGACCCAATTTCCCCTATAGGCCGTGGTGGCACCCAACATCGCCGCTAGACAAGCCAACAGTGAATTAGTCATGCATTTGCTCTTTTTAATAATTTCAAAGTAATTGATTTTATTTATTAAGAGAATGATTAGTAGAAATTTATAGTAAAGTAAAGCATAAACAAACGAGAGAGTAAATACAATGAATTTAATACTCAAAACCATAAAGTGTCTAACCTGTGTCACAAATGTATGGGCAACTAGTAGAATATACAAAACCTCATATACTACTGTCTGGAATAAGATAGACAAAATAAATACAAAAGAGAGACTGCGGGCATTGCAGAACGAGCACAGAGAGCAACACCACTATGCTTCGGGGTAACGTGGGTACGCACATGAATGACCGCCAGATGCACCTGCCTCAGATCCTGCACGATTAGTGCAGAAGTGTAGCGTGAGTACATAAACAACATGTACCCAGTAAGTATCTAGTCTAACCTCGAAGAAGTAGTGACGAGGGGTCAACATCGACACTTACTATGGGCCAATAAATGAAGTACATAAATTCTAAATAGGCATGGAATACATCAATAATAATAACGCAATGATTAACAGTAAATAAGTGATTCTTTACCTAGAAGTCAATTTAAAATCTCCAATTAGCGCATACTAACTTCAACAAATACGGGACATCAAGTAAAGTATAATTTCTCAAGTCATGAAAGTAACATCAAGCGTAATCAGATTTCGAGCATTATCACGCACGATTTATGCCGAGGTCGTATGGACCGATCCAGAATAATGTGTACACTGCCTAGGGTCGACCGACGCGAACCATAGGTGCATCTATTATACTACCGAGGTGTTTGGCCCGCTCCACAAGAAGAGAGAATACTCTACGAACTTCGATTTAACGACTACTACAAGACTAATACACAAAGAGGCACAATTTATACTAATGGTCAAGTAACCTGCCAAAACTCAAAGTAAATGAAATTTGATCTTCACGAATCCTTTATCAAGTTTCAATATAATTTAAGCACTTAAATTAACAAGTAGAGTGCAATTAATACAAGTATTACATGATAGAGTTCTAAAACTATCCGGATATAAGCATGATTTATAGCTACGTACGGACTCTTGTCACTTCGTGCGTACGCAACACCCACAATTAGTAGCAAATAATAATTTAAAACACATATGGGGTAAATTTCTTCTTACAAGGTTAGACAAGATACTTACCTCGTTAGAAAATTCACTTTCCGGTCTCCAAATCACTCTAAAAGCCTCAAGTCGATTCCGAACAATCCGAAACTAGCCAAATATTATATAAATTAATCAATATATACTCAAAAGTTCATAATTTAGCTATTAGAGTAATTATCCAAACCAATTTGGAAGATTTCTAAAATTAACCCCCGAGCCCACGTGCCCGAATTTCAAAACTTTTCAAATATAAAAGTTACCCATGACCTCCCGAACTCAAATATATAATTTATTCCAATTTACACCACCAAAATCATGATCAAATCCCAATTTTACCTAAACCCTAGTTTCTTGACAAAATTCCATTAATTTCACAATTTTTCCCTTAAATCTACCTATGATTAACGTATTTTGCTAAAGAATTGATAGGGATTACTTACCTCTTGATGTTGATGAAATTCTCTCACAAAATGCTCTCAAAATCACCTAAGACCAAGTGAAAAATGAGGGAAATGAAGCTAAGTCCTGTAATAAAAAGCCCTTGCACCAGTCGCATATGTCGTATTTGCGACATCTTGTTTGCAAATGCGATGGTCGGAAATACGACAAAAGCTTAGCAAATGCGAAGACTGGCCATCTCTGCCAAGGTCGCAATTGCGACCAAAAACTTGACAAATACGAAGATGGGCAGCTCGCAAAAGCAGCAAAAATGTTCGCAAATGCGAATCCCTCAGTGTTTTCCCGAACCTCGCAAATGCAAATCCCTCCTCGCAAATGCAGGTTCACAAATGCGAACAAAACCTCGCATTTGCAAGACCTACATCACCAGACCAGAAATCGGAAAATTAAAGTTCTTCCAACACTCCGAACGCGCTCGGAACTCACCCGAGCCCCCGTGGCTACATACCATACATCCACTGTCACGACCCCAAATGTGCATGTCGTGATGACCTCTATCTCATTACTAGGAAAGCCGATAACCTCAATAAACCACGATTTCTTTTCAGTTTGAAAACTTAATAATTAAATTTAATGGAAAAAGCCCACAAATACTGATGCAAATACCTCCCAAAACCCGATGTCACTGAGTACATGAGCATCTAAATGATAACATAGTCTGACTGATAAAACACTGTCTGGAAATATAGAAAAATACAAACAACTAAAAGGATAGAGAGACAAGGTCTTGGATGCCAAGCAGCTATCTCGATAGTCTCCAACAGATAAAAACTCCAAAATCTAGCAGTCGCCGTATCCGAAAGTTTCTGCACACGAAGTGCAGAGTGTAGTATGAGTACAATCGACCTAATGTACACAATAAGTAACAAGACTAACCTTTGGGCTGAAAGTAGTGATGAGCTCAACAGGTACAGTCCAGTATAGAAATAACAGTACATAAATATAGGCATGCTTTCAAGTTCAACAGTTAACTCAGTACAGTAAAATAGATCAATGCTGAATGATATGAGGAATATGACATCTCTATGTCTACATGCCAATGTACATGCTATATGTGATACAATATAATGGAAATCTTACGTACTTACACTCTTAGAGTACTTAATCACTCAGTACTGTACGGGAAAATCCAGTCCAGGGAAGATCCATTCCTCATATAAGTAGATAAATAAGGCAACTACATGCCCTGAAAAGTCCATCCCAAATATAAACATCAACTGCACTCACTATGAGGGGTGCAGACTCCGGAGGAGCTCCTTTAGCCAAGCGCTATATAAAGCAAATATGTCCTACTACGGCGTGCAGTCCGATACCATAATAATAAATACTATAAGGCCTCCGAATGCCTCATATCTAGTCACAATTAATTCGATACAGTCAAAATACTAATGTTTCCAACAAAAATCCAAAATTCAACTAAAATATTATCAGTGGGGCCCATGTCTCAGAACCCAACAAAAGTTATAAAATATGAACGCCCATTCAACCAAGAGTCCAACCATACCAAATTTATCAAATTCCGACATCAACTCGACCTCCAATCTCAAATCTTATTTTCAAATCCCTAAGCCCAATTTCTCGTATTACACCTCAAAAATACGTAATCTAATCGGAATACTCAATGATAATTCAATAATATTAACTAACAATTATCATAAGTGACTTACCTCAAGTTTTTCCGTGAATTCTCGCTCAAAAATCGCCTCAACCCGTGTTGGAAATGACCAAAAATGGCGAAAATGTCGGAACCCCTCTGTTTTGTACACTGCCAGTGCTTTCGCACCTGCGGCTAAATTCTTCGATTCTGCAAGGCCGCTTCCGCGGTCCTGTCTCTCGCACCTGCAGACCTTCCGCTTCTGCGGAGTCGCATGTGCGACATTTCCATCACTTCTGCGAAGCCAACTCCCTTCCCTTTCTTCGCTTCCGCGATCGTCCTATCGCAGGTGCGACCCGCTTCTGCGGTCCACCTGCCCGCTTCTGCGACCGCTGGCTTCCATAGCCCAAGCCACATCTGTGACCATTTTGTCGCTTCTGCAGTCGCTCACCTGCGACCAATTCCATCGCAGGTGCGATTGCACCAGAACTGGAAATATTTCCAGAATTGTTCTAAGTCCAAATTTCGATCCGTTAACCATCCGAAACTCACCCGAGGCCCCCGGGACCTCAACCAAATATACCAACAAGTCCTAAAACATTATACGAACTTAGTCTAGGCCTCAAATCACATCAAACAATGCTAAAAATACGAATCACACCCCAATTCAAGCTTAATGAAACTAAGAAAATCCAACTTCTACATTCGATGCCGAAACCTATCAAATCAAGTCTGATTGACCTCAAATTTTATACGCAAGTCATAAATGACATAATAGACCTATTAAAATTTTCAGAACTAGATTCCGACCTCGATATCAAAATGTCAACTCCCCGGTCAAACTTCCAAACTTAAATTTCCTATTGTTTTTGTCATTTCAAGCCTAATTTAACTACAAACTTCCAAATAATTATCCGGACACATTCCTAAGTCCAAAATTACCATACAGAGCTATTGGAATTATCAAAACTCTATTCCGGGGTCATTAACATATAAGTCAACATCCGGTCAACTATTTCAACTTAAGCTTTAAATCTTGGAACTAAGTGTTCCAACTCATTCTGAAACCTCCCCGACAAGTCACATAATTATAATTAAACACGGGATAAGCAGTAAATAGGGGAATGGGGCTGTAATACTCAAAACGATCTGCCGGGTTGTTACATTCTACCCCTCTTAGACAAACGTTCGTCCTCGAACGGGTTTAGAATTATACCTGGAGTCTCAAGTAGGTGTGGATATTTGCTCCGCATCTCCCGCTCAGTCTCCCAAGTAGCTTCTCCGACTGGCTAACCTCTCCACTTCACTTTCGCAGAAGCTATGTTCTTTAATCTTAACTTTCAAACCTGCTGGTCCAAAATAGCCACCGACTCCACATCATAAGTCAAATTACCATCCAACTGCACTATACTGAAATCCAAAGCATGAGACGGATCTTCGACATACTTCCGGAGCATGGATACATGAAACACTGGATGAATACCCGATAGACTAGACGACAATGCAAGTTCATAAGCCACATCTCCAATCCTTTTAAGTACTTCAAAAGGTCCAATATACCTAGGACTCAACTTGACCTTCTTCCCGAGCCTCATAACACCCTTCATAGGCGAAACTCAGAGTAGTACTTTCTCTCCTACCATGTAAGAAACATCACGAACCTTTCGGTCGGCATAACTCTTCTGTCTAGACTGCGCCATGCGAAGTCGATCCTGAATCAATTTAACCTTCTCCAAAGTATCCTGAACTAAATCAGTACCTAATAGCCTAGTCTCACCCGACTCAAACCAACCCACCAGAGACCGACACCATCTCCCATATAAAGACTCATACGGAGCCATCTGAATGCTCGATTGGTAGCTAATATTGTAAGCAAACTCTGCAAGTGGCAGAAACCGACCCCAAGAACCACCAAAATCTATAACACAAGCATGTAGCATATCTTCCAATATTTGAATAGTGCGCTCGAACTGCCCGTCCGTCTGAGGGTGAAATGTTGTACTCAATTGTACATGTGTGCCTAACTCTCGCTGCACTGCTCTCCAAAACTGTGATGTAAACTGCGTGCCCCGATCTGAAATGAGGGACACTGGCATACCGTATAGGCGAATAATCTCGCGGATATAAATATCAGCCAATCTCTCCGAAGAGTAAGTAGTTCCGACTGGAATTAAAAGGGTGGGCTTGGTCAACCGATCCACAATCACCCAAATAGCATCAAACTTCCTCAAAGTCCGTGGGAGTCTAACTACGAAATCCATGCTAATACACTCCTATTTCCACTCCGGAATTTCAAGTCTTTGAAGCAATTCGCCTGACCTCTGATGCTCGTACTTCACCTGTTGACAATTTAAATACCGGGCTACAAACCTAACTATATATTTCTTCATCCTTCTCCACCAATAATGCTGCCTCAAGTCCTGGTACATCTTAGCAGCACCCGAATGAATGGAATACCGCGAACTGTGGGTTTCTTCAAGAATCAACTCCCACAGTCCATCTACATTTGGCACACAAATCCGACCCTGCATTCTCAATAATCCTATCATCTTTGGCATCGCCGTGCTGAATTGTGTCCTTCAGGACAAGCAAATGGGGATCATCATACTGGCGCTCTCTGATGCGATCATATAAGGAAGACCGAGAAACCACACAAGCTAGAACTTGACAAGGCTCCGAAATATCTAATCTCACAAATTGGTTAGCTAAGGCCTGAACATCTAATGCAAGTGACTTCTCCCCAACATGAATGAAAGCAAGGCTACCCATACTCACCGCCTTTCTACTCAAGGCATCAGCCACCACATTGGCCTTCTCGGGATGATACAGAATAGTAATATCATAGTCCTTTAGCAACTCCAACCATCTCCGCTGCCTCAAATTTAGATCCTTCTGTTTGAACAAGTGATGGAGACTCCGATGATATGTAAATACCTCTCAAGACACACCATTGAGATAGTGCCTCCAAATCTTCAATGCATGAACAATGGCTGCCAATTCTAAATCATGAACAAGGTAGTTCTTTTTATGTGGCTTCAACTGGTGCAAAGCATAAGCAATCACTCTACCCTTCTGCATTAAGACACATCCAATACTGATCCGAGAAGCATCACAATACACTGTATAAGAGCCTGAGCTGAAGGCAAAACTAAAACTGGAGCTGTGGTCAAGGCAGTCTTAAGCTTCTGAAAGATCTCTTCACACTCATCCGACCACCTGAATGCGACACCTTTCTGGGTTAATTTAGTCATAGGCGCTGCAATAGATGAGAAGCTCTCCACAAAGCGACGATAATAACCAGCCAAGCCGAGAAAACTTCGAATCTCAGTAGCTGAAGATGGCCTGGGCCAACTCTGAACTGCCTCTATCTTCTTCAGATCCACCTTAATTCCCTCACTGGACACTATGTATCCCAAGAATGCCACTGAACTAAGCCAGACCTCACACTTAGAGAATTTGACATAAAGTTTCTTCTCCCTCAGCCTCTGTAGTACAATACTCAAATGTTGTGCATGTTCCTCCTGGCTACGTGAGTACACCAGGATATCATCAATAAATACTACGACAAACAAATTAAGATACGACTGTAATACACTATTCATCAAGTGCATAAATACTGTTGGGGCGTTGGTCAGCCCAAAAGACATCACGAGAAATTCATAGTGACAATAACGGGTCATGAATGCCGTCTTTAGAATATTTGAATCCCGAATTTTCAACTGGTGATACCTAGATCTCAAATCAATTTTGGAGAACACCCTCGCTCCCTGAAGCTGGTCAAATAAATCATCAATACGAGATAAAAGATACTTATTCTTGATTGTAACCTTGTTCAACTGCCTGTAGTTGATGCACATCTCAAACCAAGAAGACTAGCTCTAAACCATATATATCGACTGTAACTAGTAGTCCAATTCAATTTGTCGTCCTCGTTTTTCCCCTATTGTTTCAGTGTTGCTAAATATTTTGCTACAATATTTAATCATAATTAATTAATATCTAATTTTATATTCATGAAACGTATTGTTGCACCCTATTTTGCACGATTTAAAATATGATTCAACTTGTGGTTTCTCTGTTGTTGCTGAAAGAGAGTCGCCACCTAATATTTAAAGGTATACTAGGGTACCTATTTAATTACTAAAGTCACGTTCTTTATTAGTCTACTAACCAATGAGATTTGGGTAAGGGTTCTTGTTCTTATAAGGGGAAGGTGTTAGGCACCCCTTAAAATCTACTTGAGGTAGCTCCATAAGACGTAGACTAGGTTTAAAGGGTTAGTTATTTGTATTATCCTTAATTAGTATTAGAAAGGCATAGCTTAATATTTATCTAAGTGAGAGTAGGATGTTGAAAGGGATCCAAGATTCTAAAAAGGGTACAAGTCTTGAAAACTAATGTTAGTGTAATTGAAAGAGTCCTAAAATCGAATGATTTGTATGAAGCATATAGGAAACACATTGTTTTTAAAGAATGGATGTTTATGTAATTCTATGATGTTATAAGCGAGTGAGTCTAAGATATACCTTGGCTTCTAAAATTACTTAAATCTTAAACTTAAGGGAATGTTCAAAGGTCTTTGATGGACGACATTCCTTAAGTTGGAAAGAGTCAATTTCTTTTAGAAAGCTAGTTTTGTAATTCATTTCTGGTTTTGAAAGGGGAACTACCGTCTTTGCTAAGTATTTTAGCTTCAAAATCTTCAGGAAAGAGTTAGCAAAACACAACAGATTAATGACGTGAATAGTTCATGATTAGCAAGTGGAGAATTAGTTACTAACTAATATATCTTTTAAACCCTATGTTCTTTAAGGCTTGCCTAAGTTATTTATGTAATTCAAAAGGTAAAAACAAATACTAATCAAATATTGTGAGAGAAATGTTATATACATGTAAAGAATATAGATTACAAAATATTAATAAAGTAGTAAAGGATGAAGAGTGACTCTGGTTTGGGCCTGAAAGAGGTAGGCCCAATAATCAGCAGGAATGGACAGCAATAAGTTCCAGATTTCAGTTGCATGACGCTGAGTTTGGGCCTGAGTTCCTTGAGAACTCAACAGGCCCAATGATTGTACATGTTTAAAAAAGAGAGAAAAGTCATTAAATATAACATTCTGTACATACAGCCATGCATTAAATACATAAGTAAACGACTTGAAAAATATAACAAACTAACAGTACTTAAAGATTATGAGAGGTTATACTAGTGTGGGTCACAAATGGTTAGGCAATTTATATTGAAAACCTTTCGTTGTCATTAAACACTAAACCCAAAAGGAGTAATGATTATCAATGGGTTAGAAGCTAAGGGTAGAGTTCCACTCAAGGTCAAAGCCCCCTTTGAATCTCTGATACTTCAAAGTTTTCAAGGGTCTCAAGGCCCAGGGAGATGCTTGTGTCAGGGAGAGTAGCCCAACCAAGAGTTAAATTCTACTCCCAAATACCCTCAACCACTAACGACTCATTCTTCCCTATAGGTTTGAGTGTCAATGAGGCTCTTTCAATGTAAACCAATTACCATAACATGCCCTACCACATAAAAATACCCTTTTCTTGATAGAATAATATAAGTAACACTGAAACAGTTTTATTTTTTCATGACTAGGTTTCCAGTACTAAGTAGATGACTAACACATTAAACAGGTCCAAAAGGCTGAGTTTCAGACACACTTAGAGGCAGAGACATTGTCATGTTACTACCAAAGAACCAAGCACCTGAAATTGGGCATCTTGAAGATAGAGAAAGAGCATGCAGTTCAATACTTCAACACTTAATGAATACAAATATATTTACCTTTACAGCCCCTCAATTAAACCAAGTACTGATTGTTTTAACTCAAGTCTGGTCTTTAGCACACACAAGTTAATAATACTACTGGAAGTTTTTAAAGTATCAATCAAGGTTTCAGATAAATAGTTATAGTCAGAACCTCTACAGATACTGCTAGAGATACCAAAATACACCCAGAGTTTCAATCAAGACTACTGGTTTATAGATTTAAATAGAACTCCCAAGAGTTCTTAACAGAACCTCATGCCACCAGTCTTTCTTATCTTTAACAATAGAAGGTATTCCTTAGAGTTCTCAGACTAGATTCAATTCATTTTAAAGGAGTGAGAGAACTTGATGTAGTTTCAAGACAGTGTAAACATGCACGAAATCATGAAAGACAAACAGAAGTATTGATGAACCAAAATGAGTACAAGATCACAAGAAGGAACATATACAAAGGCACTTAGCAGAGGTTATAAACTAGGTATTGACTTATATTAGATGCTGGGTTGCTAGCTTCATTTCGAAACCTCTTAAATAGCATTAGTAGAGCTGTTTGTGTTGGCTAACAGGCCAGTATTACCCTAAGGCATATGACATGACTAGATTCTCTTCAAAGAGCCCTAGGTTTCACATTCATAATATCCTTATTTGAAGGGTTAAAGCATATTGCAATATTCAGGAAACGCATATAGTCTCAAAGTCTTTTATTAGTTATGATAGTGGATTACAGTAGACACAAATAAACTCAGTCCCCAAATTAAAAATCCTTGACTAATTTTTTTTTTCTACAGACATAATCTTATTCATTGCATTAATATAACGCAATTCAAAATTTAGTATTCAGTGGATCAAGGTGTGATCAATACGGATAGTCAAACCAAAAAGTAGAAGTCCCTTGTGCTCTATCCCTAACCCATCCAAGACCAACACACAAAACAAATTTCGCTCATGATCATATTATGTTAACTATTCATATTTTGTTCGTTCCATCGGTATGCTTTGTAATTGTGATTCATTTGTTAGAACCAAAGGGTCTTTCTATAGAAACCTCCACGAGCAATCGTCACTTTTCGATGAGTTTTCTGCTTCTCACAACTGCTCTTTTCACATCTCTGGATATTTGGTGCCAAATTATCGCCCTTTTCCCCGCTTAGGACAGAAAAGGCAAGTAGCGAGATTACGATTCATTCGATTGGCAATTCGTGTGTTTGTCGCTCAAGCAATTGTGGAAGCAGATTACGTTGAAAAAGTTGTGTGCATAAAAAAATGGAAGTGATCTCCTTCTCTCTCTTGGACCTAGCTCATACATAGTTAGCACATTAAGGGCACCTTATATAAAAGACAAAAGTCATCCAAATAGCAAATAACTCAACTCCCCCCCTCCCCCGAATAAAAATAAGCATTGTCCCCAATGCTTAATCAAAACAAGAATAAAGAAGGGTAAGAATGAAAAAGACTCCCTATGTGGCCTTGGACACATCCGTGTCCATAGCAGCGTCACCGCCCTCAGTCTCCTCTAACTGGATCTCATCATCGTCGGCTCTAGGAGTAACTGGGTTGGTGAACATCTGGCACACTGCCTCAGCAGTGTTGGTAGCCAGGTCTGGCTCCTCAGACTGGCCAGCTGGTGCCACTGGAGCTGATGGTGCTGCTGGATCTGCTGGTACTGGTGGGTCTGACCTTATGAGCATATCAAATGAAAGATCACCATCTGCTGCTATCTTGGTCACCTCTCTCCTCAGCCTGTCAACTGATTTCCTGGACGCCTGGGATTTCTTCATTTTATTTACCTGCTTCCCCAGCTTAATCACTGCTCCATGTGCTACCAAGGTGTCCATGATGTTAGTCTGGTTCTCCAAGATCTTCTTAAATATATCCTCCACTGTCGGAGGAATCTGGGGTGTAGGGGTGGATGACTGTGCTGCAACAACACTGGATATGTCAGACAGCTTTGCAGTGGCTGTCTGCATCCAGTTGTTGAGGCTCGCTAGTGTTTGGGAGACTCGCAGCGCAGATAGTAGATGAGTGGGCATGGACACCGGCTTCAAAGCCGATGTGGAGGGCACTGATGCTGAAGGACCTGAAGAATGAGGTGGAGGCATAGCTGTTGCACCATCAGAAGGCTCTGCTAAAGTAGATGGCATGTCAACTGTATCTGCAGCTGCCCCGGCGGGCTCATCAGACTGGCCTGCAGTAATAGAGGGTTGACCCTTTTTCTTTGGGTTTCCACCACCCATCAAATAATATCATGAGAATGGATTCTTCACCTGTACCTTGGTATCAAAATCCCTCGGCTCCACCCCCGCATCCGTAAGGTACTCAGTGATAGTGTTGGGATACGGGTAGGAGGTGTCACCCTGCCTGGCGACCACAGACATGTTGGCCGATATCACGACACCCACATTGATTGGGTACCCGGCCATGATAGAAGCGACTAGCACTGCCCACTGAATTGGAAGATTTGTTTCATTTTGGCACGGGTCTAGTCTGCTACACATGAATGTTTGCCATCCCTTTGCCTCAAAATTTAGGGTGTTCCGCTGAATGGGAACCCCTGTTGTGATCCATGCTGGAGGCGGCCCCGGAGCTACAAGAATCTCATCTAGCCATGGTTGAACTGCATCTCCCATTGCTAACATTTCTAGGTATTGCACATGCTCCACATCCTCAAACCTTAAATACGTATTTAGGGTGCTCTGATCGAATCTCACCTTTAGATTTCTCACTTTTGTTACCTTTGTCCCTTTCTTTATATGCGCCACATTGGCGTAAAATTCCCGGACCAGGTATTCCTTGGCATCTACCACACTTTTGGTGAACCACATCCACCCCTTCCGCTCATAGAACAGTCTCAACACTGTCGGTTTGTATTTGTCAAGGTCTTTTATCATGAACTGACGCTCAAGAGTGAGCGATCTCACTGGCCACCATCCTCGGAAGCTTGTTAAAGCAGCCAGACTAACAAACCTATATTCCCAAATCTCTTTCTTCTTTGACCTCTCAAGGCCGGCAACTCTAGTATCACCCCCTCGGCCATCATCCGGAATATCATCAACATCCACTGTAATAGCAGCTGCGTCGGGGGCATGTGTGGATAAGGGCTCTGAAGCATGACTCTCACCTTCTGAACCCTCGGAAGTGCTCTCAGAGGAGGAAGGCTTGTCTCTAAGTTGGTATCTGCCATGTGGCTACTGTGGCTGTGATTGAACAGCGCGCTGCTCTTGCAATGAGTCACCCTTCGACGCTTCCCGAGATAGGACATATGAACTAGACTAGGAAGGTTCAGGTTGTCTTCCTTGACCTATTGTGGCTTTCTTACTGATTACCCTTTGGAGGGCGAGGGGTAAATTGTTTTTGCCTCTACCTCTGGAAGGTTTACCCCTCCCCTTTGATGTATCACCATGAACTCATGATCTAATCATTTTCGGTAACAAATAGCAGCAGGAGTCAGTTCTAGTTCAAGTGCAGATAAACAGGCATTCACAGAACAAAATATGCTTGCAGTGAAGGGAAGTGCGGTCCGCACAATTTCAAGTGGGGCTGCAGCCTGGGTTGTGTGAACCGCACAATTTGGACTTGCGGCCGTAGAGATGAAACTGTGGTCCGCAAAATTTTGAGTGCGACCTCACATCTGAAGTGCGGTCCGCACAATTGTCAGTGCGATCGTACTATGAGTACCTCAAAATGGCAACTCTCTGAAGATAGATATTGGCCTGATTTGCGGCCACACACACATTTCTCCGGCCGCAATGAGATTACTGCGGTCCGCACAATCGCAAGTGCGGTCCGCACATTATTGCCTTACCAATTGCCCTAGTCAACACTTATGTGGACCGCATAATTTCTTGTGCAGCCGCAGATTTCAAAATTAGGTCGGGAAGATTCTTTTAGGGTTTCGATTTATGCACAAATTGGACATGGTAATAGCAATTAAACATGATAATTAGGATACCCATTCGCCAAATAGCAATTAGGAGTCGACCTACACAATTTAAACCCCACATGGATAGAAAATTGACTTCTAATGACAAATGGTTTAAAATAACTAACAAATTGTAAACTAAACTAAGAAAATTAAAGAATCCTAGAAATTCTTTGAACATATCAGTGATGAAGCAGTGCTAAGGAATGGTCACAGATGCGTATCTAGGTGGTAGATGAGTGAACGGATGTGTGCAAAGTTTTAACCCCTTTTTTTAAGTGCTCAGAGAATGAAAAGTTTGTACAGTAGCCTTAGCATTACTATTTATACAAAAGGACGAGTGCGGCCGCAGAATTCCTTCTGCGGTCAGTACTCTGCTACCTGGAGGTTCACTTTCCTTTGATGATCTGTGGTCCGCAGATTTAGCTGTGCGGCCGCAGATTTTGGTACGGACAGTAGAATTCGTTGTGCGGCCGCACTTAAGCTATTTCTCTGACAAACAAACTTTAGAGAGTTTGCAATTTTCCATATCAATTTGTGCGGCCGCAATTGCCTGCTGTAACATTCAAAATCGTGTGGTCTGCATTTTTTTCTTACTTAGCCAATTTATTTTTAGCACAGTTCCTATAAAGCACATTCATTCCTGCAACACATTTCAAATCCAGTTAGCACAAAATAAGACCGATATAAAGAAGAAGAAAAGAGAGAAAATGAAAAAGAAACATGGGTTGCATCCCAAGAAGCGCCTGATTTAACGTCGCGACACGACGCAGATTTCCATCACTTCAAATGAATCACTGCCACCACGTGGCCATCATTAGCTTGTCCCAAATAATGCTTCACCCCGTGACCATTGACTCGGAATACCTCATCATTTTTGTTCTTCAAGTCCAATGCACCAAAAGATGTCACACCCACAATTTCAAAGGGACCACTCCATTTGGATTTCAGTTTTCTGGGAAACATCTTCAATCGTGAGTTGAACAACAAAACAAGATCGCCCATCTTGAACTCCTTATTTCGGATGTACTTGTCATGAAGGTACTTCATTCTCTCTTTGTACAAGGACGAACTTGCATATGCATGGTACCGGAACTCATCTAATTCATTCAACTGTGCAACCCCCAAGTTAGCAGCTGCATCCCAAACAAGAGTTAACTTCTTTAAAGCCCATATGGCTTTGTGCTCAAGTTCCACCAGAAGATGAAAAGCTTTTCCAAACACCAACCAGTATGGAGACATCCCGATAGGAGTTTTGAAAGCAGTCTGATAAGACCATAGTGCATCATCAAGCTTCTTTGACCAATCCGTCTGGTTAGCATACACTGTTTTGGACAAGATACTCTTTATCTCCCGGTTGGAGACTTTCACTTGACCACTTGCTTGTGGATGATAGGGAGTCGTGAATTTGTGAGTGACACCATACTTGGTGAGTAAGGTGTCAAAAGCTTTGTTGAAAAAATGCGACCCCCATCGCTTATGATAGCCCGCGGACTACCAAATCTTGTGAAAATATTCTTCTTCAAAAATGCAACCACACTTCTCGCTTCATTTTTGGGTAGAGCAATGGCCTCAACCCATTTAGACACATAATCAACCACGACCAAGATGTAGGTGTTTTCACAAGAACTCACAAAGGAACCCATGAAGTCAATACCCCACACATCAAAGATATCCATCTCAAAAATGGAAGTGAGAGGCATTTCATTCTTCTTCGAGATTCCACCGGCCCGCTGGCATTCATCACATCTTTTCACCATATCACTTGCATCTTTGTAGAGAGTGGTCCAATAGAAACCGCAATTTAGCACTTTATCATCCATTCTTGCTTCACCATGGTGGCCACCATACGATGAAGAATGAAAAACTCCAAGGATTTCACATTGTTCCTCCTCCGGTACACATCTTCTAATCACTTCATTCGTACAAATCCGTAAAAGGTACGGTTCATCCCAAAAATAGTCTTGACAGTCCCATTTGAGCTTCTTCCTTTGATTTGAAGAGAACTCATCTGGGATGATACCACTTACAAGAAAATTTGCTAGATCCACGAACCATAGCACCTCTTTCATTGAAATAGCCAAGAGTTGTTCATCGAGGAAGGAGTCATTGATTTCAAGGCCATCATGCGGCCTCCCTTCCTCCAAACGAGACAAGTGGTCCGCTACTTGGTTTCCACTTCCTTTTCTATCTTGGATGTCTATATCAAACTCTTGCAACAAAGGCACCTATCTCATCAACCGGGCTTTGGAATCTTTCTTTCTCATAAGATAATGAAGTGCCGCATGATCCGTGTGGACAATCACTTTTGCACCCATCAAGTACGGGCGAAACTTCTCAATAGCAAACACAATGGCAAGGATCTATTTCTCTGTAACGTTGTAGTTAACGTGGGCACTATTCATGGTCTTAATAGCATAGTAGACCGGGTGAAAAATCTTATTGATGCATTTCCCCAAGACAGCCTCTACCGCTACATCGCTTGCATCACACATTAGCTCAAAAGGGATACTCCAATTTGGAGTGGTGATAATGGGAGTAGTAGTCAACTTGAACTTTAGAAATTCAAAGGCTCTCATGCAATCATCATTGAAGTGGAACTTAGCATATTTCTCCAAAATCTTGCATAACGGGTTCACCACTTTAGAGAAATCCTTTATGAAACGCCAGTAAAATCTCGGGTGGCCTAAGAAACTCCGCATGCCTTTCACCGAAGTTGGAGGTGGAAGTTTAGAAATCACCTCAATCTTTGAGATCTTGTGGCCAAGGACAATGCCTTCCTCGACCATGAAATGACATTTCTCCCAATTGAGCACCAAGTTTATTTCTTCACATCTTGCCAACACTTTCTCCAAGTTTGCCAAGCAATTATCAAAGGAATCCCCGACTACCAAAAAGTCATCCATGAAGACTTCAAGGTAGTCTTCTACCATATCCGTAACGATCGCCACCATACACAGTTGAAAAGTTGCTGGTGCATTGCACAAGCTAAATGGCATCCGCTTGAAAGCGAAAGTGCCATAAGGACAAGTGAAAGTTGTTTTCTCTTGAACTTTCGGGGCAATAAGGATTTGATTGTAGCCCGAATATCCATCTAGAAAGAAATAGAATGCCCGTCCGGCCAACCTATCAAGTATTTGGTCAAGAAAGGGTAGTGGGAAATGGTCTTTCCTTCTAACTTTGTTTAGCTTCCAATAGTCCATACACACTCTCCACCCGGTCACTGTACTTATTGGAATCAACTCGTTCTTATCATTGGTGACCACAGTTGTGCCCCTTTCTTCGGAACACAATGCACCAGAGAAGTCCACGAACTGTCAGAAATAGGGTAGACTACCTCGGCATCTAACCACTTTATGATCTCCTTTTTGACCACCTCTTGCATGGCTTCATTGAGTCTCTTTTGATGTTCAATGGAGTGTTTGGCATCTTCCTCCAAGTTAATCTTGTGCATGCAAAATGCGGGGCTTATTCCCCGAATATCCGCCAAAGTCCACCCAATAACTTTCTTCCTCTTATGGAGCACCGCCAATGTAGAGTCAACCTGCACGTTAGTCAAATAAGAGGAAAGCATAACCGGTAAAGTAGAGCAAGGGCCAAGGAATTCATACCTGAGATGTGGAGGTAACGACTTCAACTCCAAGATAGGAGGCTCTTCAATTGAAGGCTTTGTAGGAGGATTTTTCCTATTCTCAAGATCGAAGGAAAGTTTCTGAGGTGCATAATTGTACGAACCCATCCCTTGCAAATAATTAACATATTTCATGAAGCCATCCATCTCATCATCATCAAAATTGAGCAAAACAGCCTCCAACATGTCACCCACATTAATCGTGGCACTTGTATCATCAATAATCACATCGGTCACCAAGTCCACGAATGAATACACTTCATTGCTATTCGGTTGCCCCATATATTTGCACACGTGAAACACTACCTTTTCATCACCCACCTGGAAGGTAAGTTCTCCGGCTTTAACATCAACTAGAGCCTTCCCCGTAGCAAGGAAAGGTCTACCAAGAATAATCGGCACCTCATAATCAACCTCACAATCAAGAATGACAAAAGTCGCCGGAAGAATGAATTTATCAACATGAACCAATACATTTTCAATCACTCCCAACGGTCTCTTTATTGTACGATCGACCATTTGTAATCTCATAGATATGGGTCTTGGTTGCCCAATTCCCAATGTCTTAAAAACTGAATAGGGCATCAAGTTGATACTCGCCCTAAGATCACAAAGAGCTTTTGAAAACTCGGCACTTCCAATGGTACAAGGAATTGTAAAAGCACCGGGATCTTCCAACTTAGGAGCCATCGAATGCACAATTGCACTCACTTGGTGAGTGACTTTGATAGTTTCAAAATTCATCGATCTCTTCTTTGTCACCAAGTCCTTCATAAACTTTGCATATCCAGGAATTTGCTCCAAAGCTTCAACTAATGGCACATTTATAGAAAGACTCTTCATCATATCAATGAACTTTTTGAATTGATTCTCGCCATTTTTCTTGGCAAGCCTTTGAGGATATGGAGGAGGAGGCTTAGGCATTAGTGCCTTAGCCTTTTGCACTACCGGTTCTGGTATGTCAACAATGTGATCCCTAGACGGGTTCACATCCTCTTGAGCCTCTACCACTGTGTCATCAATATCAATCCGCACTTCATAATTTGCTTGCACGACATTGTTCGGGGTCTCCTCTTCTTCTATCACTTGCTCATCGTCCACAAGTTGCCTTTGACTTGAGGTAGGTACATTCCAACCTTTTCCACTTCTTATAGTAACGTCCATGACATTCCCCGTAGTGTTCCCACCCTTCGGGTTCACCACTGTATCACTTGGTAGTGCCCCCTTAGGACGAGAATTTAAAGCTTGAGAGATTTGACCCATTTGCACTTCTAAGTTTCGGATTGACGTGTTGTGTGAAGCAAGTTGAGCATCGGAATCGGGATTCTTCTCCATCATTTGCTTGAACATGCTCTCAATAAGACCCATTTCATTATTGGAGAAACTAGGACTATGAGAAGGATAAGGAGGTGGGTTGCTTGGTTGTTGACACATCGGGGGGCTTTGAAAACCCGACCCCCAATTCCCTTGGTTGTTGTTCCACCCGCCTTGGTTGTTTCCTCCCCAATTGCCTTGGTTATAATTGTTTTGCCAATTCCCTTGGTTATTGCTTTCATTCCAATTGCCTTGATTGTTTCCACTATTCCAAATACCTTGGTTGTTAGAATTCCAATTGCCTTGATTATTCAAAGGTCTCCATTGTTGTTGACTAGGGCCTGGAAGTTGTTTGTTTGCCCTTGAAAGTTGTCCACATATTGGACCTCTTCTTCTTGATCATTGTACGAATCACCTTGATCAAATCCACTATCACCTTGCACAAAATTGTCTACTCTTTGTTGCACTTGTGGACTTCTTGTTCTTCTCTTGTTTACCATCATATTGACTCCCTCCATAACATTGACATGCTTAGGACTTTGCATTTATTGAAGTTGATCCTTGGCTAATTGATTCATTGTAGTGGTCAATCAGCAATGGCTTGCCCATGATCATGCAATTCTTTATGTAGGTGAATAAATGTTCGGATTACCTTGAGGAACATTTGCCCTACTTTGCCATGTCGATAAAGTGTCCGACATTTCATCTAAAATCTCTCAAGCTTTTTTCATACAACGTTGTGATGAAATTTCCACTGGCAAGTTGATTTACCACACACTGATTGGTCGTATTGATCCCCCGGTAGAAAGTTTGTTGAATTATGGCCTCCATCATGTCATTATTGGGGCACTCTTTGACCATAGTTCGGTACCTCTCCCACATTTCATGCAACGGCTCATTGGGATCTTGTTTGAATGCTAGAATCTCGTCTCTAAGAGTAGCCATATGTCCAGGAGAAAAGAACTTGGAAATAAATTTCTCCGTCAACTCATCACATATATGGATGGAATGGTTTGGCAATCTCTCTAACCAATCCAAGGCTTTCCCCCGTAGAGAGAAAGGAAATAACCTCAATCTTAAATCATCCTCGGAGACGTTTGTCTGTTTACTCCCCCAACAAGTGTCCACAAACCCCTTCAAGTGTTTGTATGCATTTTGACTCGGAGCCCCTGTGAAGAATCCCCGTTGCTCTAACAATGTGAGCATTACATTCGTGATTTGAAAGTTGCCCACCCTAATGCGGGGCGGGACAACGGCACTTACATACCCTTCATTCGGCAACACCGGGTGTAGAGCCACTCGTGGTGGAGGTGGGGGTGAATGAGTACGTTGTCTTGAGGCGGTCGGCCTCGTCTATTGGCTTGAGGTTCAAGAGGGACCTCATCCATTGCATCATCATCAACGTCCACATCCCCCACAGCTATGTTTTCGAGCTCATAGTTTGCCATGATTGTACCTACAATACTCACACGTTAGTAACAAGGAAGGAAAAAAAGATATTCCAAAAACACACCTAAATATATAGCTAACGCCGTTTTTAGCTCCCCGATAAAGACGCCAAAAATTGATCTCGTCCAATTTCACTCCTCTATTTGAGGATATGAAAACGGTCGATGCAATAGTAATACCCAACAAGAGTCGGGGTCGAATTCAGCAGGGAGCTATGTGAATGAGTGTTAGTAGTATATATCTTAGCGCGTGAGTTTGTATATCTAGATTTGCACTTCCGCAATTGGTTTTGTTTGAAAATATAAATTAAACTACGATTGCGATTTTAAAAAAATAAAACTAGAAAATTATTTTTGGTTGTTTTTTAAATGATATAAAAGGCCGAGGGCTATGACCTCCACCTAGGTGTTTGCCTAATGGGTTATAAACTTTAAAGCTTGTTTTATTGGTCGGGGTATATTATAGCTATCAACACTCAAGTACTCACTCACTACCTCTCGGTCAGAGAGTGATTTTGCCCAGTTTGGCTTTCTCAAGTACAAATGGGTATTGAACAAAATAGTTGATAATAAGCTCAAGTCGGGTTTTACTACCTCTAGGTTCAACCCTTTAATTGGGCTTATCAATCTCTCGATTGACCCAATTTCTTGCTGGCCAAGTTTTCCTAGACTAAGTCTCTCTTTCTCAAGTAGAGACCAAGTCAAATAGGCATGAAATAATATTTGCAACCATTAATTCTTCATATAAAAGCAAGAACTAGGCTAGATAATCAACACCCAACTGTAAACAAACAATAAATCAAACACCCATTAAGTTTACACACTAGGGTTGGGTGACAACACTAGTGAAAATCTAGCTACTCATGCTTAAATTGGAAGAAAAAGAAGAAGAAGTGATAATTAAACCCATATTGATAATTAAAATGATGAAATCAATATTCAAAAAGCTCAAAATAGCAAAAAATACTAAAAAGAGTAAAAGAAATCGTCTACTGTAGAAGTTGATGTCAAAACTTAACCTAAAAAGTGAAACTCTTCTATTTATACAGTGTTGGAATTTTCAGACAAAAATGCCCCTTCGGAGGTTCTGCGGCTGCACAATTCCATGTGCGGTCTGTACTTTGCTTCAGCCTGACAGGATTGGAAACTTGCGGCCGCACAATTCTGAACTGCGGCCGCACTTCTCTCTTTCTACGGACAGCACAAACATGTCTACGGTCGCACCATGCTCTTCTGCGGTCCGACAAATGTGGTTGCGGACGCATCATGCTCTTCTGCGGTCCGCACAAATGTGGTTGTGGCCGCATCATGCTCTTCTGCGTCCGCACAATGATTGTGCGGTCCGCACTCTTATTGAACTTGGGATGCAGGTTCTTTGAACTTTGGCTTTTACCTAGTTTCTGCTGCCGCCCAATTTCATGTGCGGTTCGCATCTTGCAACCTTCTCTGATGGAATTGCTTCATGGCTTGCGGCCGCATCTGGTATTCTGCGGAACGCACTTTGAGCTTTTGTGCTGTTTTTGTCATTAAGTTCAGTTTACTCCTTGAAGTGGATTTCATCTTTGGAGCTCATCTTCCAATATTCCTGCAATTAAGCATATTTTATCAGTTTTCGGGAACACAATTAAGCACTTTTGGACTAAAACGAAAGCTAAAAGGCGCTAATAAGTTGTGAAAATCTCCACTTATTAATTATTATGCTAACATTGTTAATGTTTCTTCTGGTGTAGATGCAAATGCAAATATTCCTTCAAGTTTATTTTCTACATCTGCATTCGGTGCTATGGAGGATAATGATGGTGTTAAAAATTATTTAATTTGGTCTATACTAGGAGAGCATCAACAACCTAGTAGAAGGAATATTGATGAACTCTAATTCTACTTGCAAAAGGAAACAGAGCCCCGCATAAAGGAATTTCTACCGCTGCCTTGGTGGAGAACCAACTCAAATCAATTTCCTGTTCTTTCGGCTATGGTTCGAGACGTGTTAAATGTGCAGATTTCAATAGTTGCATCAGAGAGCGCATTTAGCGAAGCAAGGCAGCAGCTAGGAGATACCCGTCACTCATTGGGTAGACACACTATGGAAGTCCTAGTGTGCTTCAGAGATTGGATAAGATCAGAGCGACGAGATCAAGGGCGTGAAGAGGTAGATGAACCGGAGGACCTTGGAGATATAATGGTTTATGGTTCCGATTCAAGCAATGCCGGAAACCAAGAACCTCATGTTGACATGGAAGAACTTACAAGAATAATGCAAAGCATGTGATGTACTCTTTCTTATTTTTTATAATTGCATTTGCAAGTTCAAAAATAAAAAAATCAAAATAGAACTTGCAAATTAATTTGAAATATTATTATGCAATGAAAATATGAAATAAAAGCCGTTGAAATTTGATCCTTACATATTGGTCTTATTAAATAATTTTATGTAGCAACTTAATTTCAATTTTCAAATTTTAAAATTCAACTTTCAAATTTAACACTTTAAACTTTAAAGTTTAAAAGTTTAATTTTATATCTTATAATAGTTATTTTATTATTTAAAAGTTTATAAACACTTAAGTATCAATTACATTGAATAAGAAAATATAATACACTAAAAAATACGATCTGGTTCGAACCGGATAGGCCCGAACCCGGACGGGCCCGCTAGAACCTGAAATTACCCAGCCCACTACCAGCCCGGAACACAAACACACTAACCAGCTCGCCCCACTAACCGGACGGGCTGTTTTTTTTTCCACGACCAGTCCCTTTCAACTCGTCCGGTTAACACCTCTACGTCCAACCGAAAGAAATAGCTTCAAAAGTATACTAGTAGTATTTCGGAATCCTTGTTCACTTTTTTTAAGATAATAGTGGAGTTCGAGTTAGATTTCACACAACTCGATTAATTTTATGGGATTCTTGCTATATTTCAATATTATAAGTATCAATTAACTCTGCACTAGCAGATAATCATGATTCTCAACTTACTTTATTAACCACCAGATCAAACCCTTGGATTCAATAATCGTTTTTAATTCACAAGCGTTTTTGAAAGAACTGAGTCACACCACATTGCCTCCCGTTCGTTTTGGTATCTTGTCTTGCACCTCAAATAATACCTCTGCCTGACAAATTTGTACTCCCTCATTCCAATTCCTAATATTCGTCAAATTTTATGTGAGATAGTTGAGTAAATAAAAAATTTATGGTTTTTAAGTAATGTATTATATAATGATAGTGGAAAAATGTTAAAATAATGATAATTCTGATGAAAATGCACAATAAACTTTAAAATATGTATAGTGAAACGAATTTGAATTTCTGTTAGTTGTAAAAGCTATATTCGTAATGTTATTAATTATTACAGAGGAGTTCAATATTTGACTTACAAAATTGAAAACTGTCCTACAACTCGGAATGGAAGACGAAACTTGAATGAGTGGCTTTGTTTACAGGAAAGGTTAAAATCATTTTCGTTATTTCTTTTTTGACATTTTATGTATAGTTGATCAACCAGAAAACGAGGAAAATCTTATTATAAAAAATATGTTCCATTTCATATTCCTCGGACTACAACTAATTCACCCCTCTTATGATCTTATTGACCTTCTATGTGCTTGATAAGTGAAATCAATATGCCTCATAACCAGTTCACACAAAGCAATTCAAGTGATTGTGCTATTATCGGATAGTTTCACATACTCGTAGGTGAAGCTACACCAGCCCCGTTTCATCTACCTACAAAGTTGAGCATTTATTTCAGCGCCCAAAAAAAATATTTTCATCGTACGAAACACATTGTCTCCACCAATGAACCTTCCATAAATCCTCGGCAGATGGATAAAGAATATAATGCACTCACTGGGGATGCTGGCCGCGCTCAATATGCAGGACTGTAACAGATTAATTGTATGCACCAACAGTTCTATAGCTTTGAACTAATGTTTCTGCTGGAAACCCTGGCAACAAGTGATCTGTCATTTTATTTTTACTGCACTTACCAAAGAAGTGGCAGCAAGAAATCTTGTGACTGCTGTATTCAAATTCTGAGATGGACTCCAGAAACTCCAGAAGAAATTGACCCAAGTTTCTTCTTCCCCCCACCCATTTTTTCTTTGACAAGAGAGTGAAGTTTGGTCACCTCAAAATCAGCAGCAACAAAGGTTATAAATACTTTCTTTGTTATTCAAGAATGTACCAAGAAGCTCCTTTAAATCCCTTCATCAAGCACTAGAATCTAGCTGATGTGAATTCCCAAAGCCTTGGTTAGATATATCATCTATATACTGCTATAGTACGTGTTGTTGGGTGTAGTTCGTAATTTCAATAGTTGCAATAAGCAGTAGGTTCTTATTATTGACATTTAGTTATAGAAGTCTAATGATTTGAGAATATGATGTGTATGATTAACCTTTGGGAGGATGGCACTGGCAACACCCTTCTCTGAACAACAATAACAATATGAGCTGCACGCTTATGCCCAAATGATACTACGGCAAATAACTCGCCAAGAGAAGGGCATTTGATCAGCTAAGATGCATGAAACAGAGAACAATTTAGCTCATTTCTGACACTAACCGATTTACTGGTTAATGGAAATATAACTACAACTCCACCTATGTGATCACACGCATAGCTGGGAAAGGCCTTAGGGGAGGCTAGCTGCTAGTATTCAGACATAAGATGCTTTTTGAAAATTCAAACGAGGGAAAAAAAAGAAAAAGCGAATAGCAAGGAGGAAGAGAAATAGCCAAAAGGTATGGCTTGACCATTAACAGCAATCAAGTGTCAGTTAAGGCAAACAATAGTACTATTCAATAAGCATTAAGCAGTGACAATCAGTCTACCACTTTTTGATTTCAAAGTGCTAATTGCGTATCCTTTGTTTAAAGCAGAGGTTATATCAAGCAGTGACCATAATGAAAATAAAATCAACTTGGAATATAACCTTTGGCTATAAAATTATACATTGACCACAAGTCATTCTCCTTCATACATAGTCTAATGTTTCAACCAAATCTTGTCCAAACACTCCCGGATTTTTACGACATATTCTTTCGTTGATTTACTCTCTTGTTGGGATTAGGGGAGTAATAGTAATTCGATTTTTCATCATTGTACTTGAAGCACAATCATTATTCCAAAGAGCGATGAAATATTTGCAGATTCTAACGATCGTGTACAATGATGAACCTAAGAAAAGTAGTGCATATTGCTTTGAATTATACGGAGTATTAGACTAATTAAGGAGGGGAAAGTCCCACATTTCACCAATTGGTAGCAATCAGAAATGTAATGATACAATCTGAAGAGAGTTTGTTACAACTTACAAAAAGTGAAGGTAAAATCATTTAGCCAGCATAGACATGGACGCCAATGGCGAGGAGGAAGATAGTGATGACGCCAAAATAAATAATGGTATGGACCAAAATGGAGGCGCCGCTAGTTTGCATATTTCCGAATTCAACCACTTTTCCACGGCCGGGAAGCTGGAATAATAGGCCCGGAGTTAACAGCACAAACAGCACCACTGCTATCAACACTGGGCCCCAGTCCGCCATTGCTCCTCACACAATTAACTTGTCGGTTTGAGCAGATGAGAGGAATGGGAAAATGGGGGTGACTGATGACAGCCAAAGATCCAGAAAAAGTGGCCCACAAGTCCAAAATAAACGAAAGTGACAGATCTCAATTTTTTTAAATATTTTTTATTGCTTTATCCTTCATGCGAGGGAAAGGGAGAAATGGAAAGTACCATACTCCTTTCAATTTAGACGAGGTAGTTTGACTCGGCACAGAATTTAAAAAAAAAAAAGAAATTTTTGAAACGTATGGTCTTAAAAGTTTAAGGGGTAAAAGCTTTATAGGGTCATGACATTTGTGTGGTTATATAAGCTTCTCATTAAGGGTAAAAATAGCAAAATAAAGAGTTTAAAGTTGAAGTATTTCCAAATTTAAAAATATGTCATTTATTTTGAAACAAAATAAAAAGAAAAGTACCCAATTTAATTTGAAATGGATGGATAGATATTATGCTAATGAATGAAGCTTCAACACTTCACTTTTTGTGGAAGGCACATGACTTAAGTAAACTAGGGTCCAATTCAAAGGGACATGGGCGGTCAATTGAATTGAAATGAGAATAATGGGAGATTATAATTTAGACCGGAATAAAGATAAAAAAGGTTGAGATAAGATGTAGTGTATTTGGTAGATTTATCAAGATGACACAAATATTCACCATAAATATTTATTCATATTCCATGTTGTACTAAATTATATCTATGTTATACTTGTTGACGGCCAATTTTGATTCTCACCTTTTTAAATTAATTTATTTATACTTAATAATTTGCAATGAATATTTAAAATATTTTCAATTAATAATACCTATTTTACAAATTAACTAAGTATTAGTAGCTTTGAATTATACTTACTATTTTAAGATTATTAAAATAACTTTATATACACCCCATAGATTTTATAATCAATATCTCATCACATCACCTGCTTCCCTATCCATGAATCCCGCTGGTATTTCCCTTTTCGTTCATCAAATCTGAAGCACCAGAACCTGAACCTTAGCATCGAAACACCATTTCATCTTTGTTCTTTTGAGTCCAAACTCGCAGAATCACTCGCTTTGTATCTAGGCTACGAAGATTGTTATTTTCCTTTCCATTTCACTGATTGGATTTCAAAATCCCTAATTCAAAACCCTAGACCACTTGGTGGTGCAAGGTCGAATCCTTAGAGATTCGTTATGCTCTATCAAAATTAGTGGCATGCATGACTACTTTACAGTGTCATCATCATTATTCTTGGTCAGAGGTCAAGCGCAGAGACCTCTAGACATTGGGCTTTTTATCCAGCGATTTTGCTTTCACACGGATAGTCTTCCTCCCTCAAGTAAAAGCTATCATTATTCTCACTCTCTTATGAATTAGGATATAATCGTATCTACTGTGACTAAGTATCAATTACTATGTCAATAAGTTGAATGGAACCCCATCATGTTTAGACTACCACTCCTTAATCTGTATAACTAAGTTAAACCTACTTAGTATAGAGTCTCTTTTGTTCTGAACTTCTCTAATGATATTATTGACCTGACTTTAAAATGATTGAAATCCAATCCTGTTTGTAAAATCTTGGCTGGAATATCTCATGTATGTACTTGAATGAGAATTTTATGTCCACCTATGTTTGTCCTCTATATCCATGTTTGTGTATACAATATCATTAAAACCTGCTGATATTGTATATATTCTCTCTTTTCCTCTCTCATTATGTATATTCATTATGCTTTCAGTAGTTTGCTTTTTAGCTTATTTATTCTGTTTTTTTATTAGTCTATGTTTAATCTAGTAGCTTCTTTTTAATTTTGTAGCTTCTTTTTATGTTTTAGTGAACAATAAGCCTTTGATTTTTTTAATTCCACGGTTCTTTCCAAAGGTAATTTTTGTGTGAACCGGGCGACTCTTCCCAACGATAGATGGCGACCTTTTTAAGGGATTGAATCCGTTTTTGGTGTTTAGGTAAGAATAGTAGTAATAATAAATAAAAAGACCTAATTGAGTCAGGCTCGAAGAGTCAAACATGGTTCACTTGTTACCAACACACTTAACTACATGCTTATGGTTAAAAATAAGGTTTTTGGAAAGAAATAGCTCTAGTTAGTGACGTTGTGACTCTTGTGTTGACTTAGGCAATCATCGAGTGGTTTAGTCGAACCATAGTGATTTTTAATTTTGAATATGGTCGTTGTGGGTGCTCGACTCTATCCTCTTTAACAATCCAGCTGCGTGAGAGGTGAGATGTTGTTAGTGCAAGTCCAAGTACCCGTGAAAATGGTCTAGAACTTGTCCCGAATGTGTTTCTAGGCAAAATTTTAAGTTTTGCTTGGCTTGAGAAGTGATTGTAGGCTCTCTTTGATCCGTTTGAAATTTTTCATAGCCCACCAAAGTTGTTATCCCTAGTCAATCCAATTGAGCCTAAAACTTTTCTCATTTGATCACCACGTTAAAGCCTTTACCTGTTTTGTTATGACCCTATCTTGGCACCCGAGCTTTCCTTAACACTCTTGTGAAACAATTGGCTAAAAATGTAAGTTTGGGAGGAGTTTGAAAAAAAAGTAGCAAGGCAAAAGAGAAAATAAATGAATAGAAGGAAAGGCAAGAAAAAGAAAATACAAAAATAAAAATGTAAAAAAAAAGGTGAATAAGTTGAAAAGTTGAAGTGATTCAAAGAAAAGTAATGATGCAAAGCATGGAAAAAGCGAAGAAGGAAAAAAATGAATAACATGGCCAAGAAAGAGTGATGTTAAGTCTCTCTAGTTCCCTTAATAAAAAGAAAATGCTTCAAAGAGTTGGCAAAAGCATGAGCCGATAAAAGTAAATGGAGTGCTTAAGGAAAGATGAACCTGTTCTATCATAGCTTATCCAACCTTATTCCAAAAGTCTTCATTGCATCCCGAAAAAGCCTTACGTGATTTAAAGCCGAGTAAGCTTACATTAGTAGTGATTTACATGAGGGAAAAGCCTATAGTACTTAAAGCCGTACTTGCGACATTCTTTTGAGAGAGATGAGTGAACCTTTCACAAATCTGTGAATTGAGTGCTATATTCTTAAGTGAGATAGGCAAAATGAGAGTAGAGGAGGAGGTGTTTAGGATCCACAATGACCTACATAAAAGAGCGAGCTTCCTTGATGAATAAAGTCAACTTTTGATGCTCAAGTATCACATTAGAACTATTTGTGCTTAAAAGTTTAACTTGTTTAACTTGTTTCCTTGTTGATAATTCATAAGTGTCGTGGGTAATTGTTGGTCCCAATTGATGTGTGATTGATTTACCTTTGATTAGCTGGAATGGCTCTTAACTTGTGGAGGTGGGAATTACCTTATTTGCTTGAGGACAAGCAAAAGCTTAAGTTTGGGAGAGTTGATAAATGGGGATTTTGACTAGTTATTAGCGCCTTTTTGCTTTCGTTTTAGTCCAAAAGTGCTTAATTGTGTTTCCGAAAACTAATAAAATATGCTTAATTGCAGGAATATTGGAAGATGAGCTCCAAAGATGAAATCCACTTCAAGAAAGAGTAATCTGAACTTAAGGACAAAAACAACACAAAAGCTCAAAGTGCAGTCCGCAGAATACCAGATGCAGCTGCAGGTCATGAAGCAATTCCATCAGAGAAGGTTGCAAGATGCGGACCGCACATGAAATTGTGCGGCCATAGAAACAGGGTAAAAGCCAATGTTCAGATAACCTGTATCTCAAGTTCAACAAGAGTGCGGACCGTACAATCATTGTGCAGCCGCAGAAGAGCATGATGCGGCCGCAACCATATTTTTGCGGACCGCAGAAGAGCATGATGCGGCCGCAATCATATTTGTGCGGACCACAGAAGAGCATGGTGCAGCCACAAACATATTTATGTTGTCCGCAGAAAGAGATAAGTGCGGTCGCAGTATAGAATTATGCGGCCGTAGGTTTCCAATCCTGTCAGGCTGAAGCAAAGTGCGGACCGCACATGGAATTGTGCGGCTGCAGAACCTCCGAAAGGAAATTTGTCCGAAAATTCCAGCACTGTATAAATAGAAAAGTTTCACTTTTTTTAGGTTAAGTGTTGACATCAACTGCTACAGTAGACAGTTTCTTTTACTCTTTTTAGTAGTTTTTGCTATTTTAAGCTTTTTGAATATTGATTTCATCATTTTAATTATCACTTCTTCTTCTTCTTCTTTTTCTTCCAATTTAAGCATGAGTAGCTAGATTTTTCACTAGGGTTGTGACCCAACCCTAGTGTGTAAGCTTAATGGGTGTTTGATTTATTGCTTATTTATGGTTGGGTGTTGATTATCTAGCCTAGTTATTACTTTTATGTGAAGAATTAATGGTTGCAAATATTATTTAATGCCTATTTGACTTGGTCTCTACTTGAGAAAGAGAGACCTAGTCTAGAAAAACTTGGCTAGCAAGAAATTAGGTCAATCGAGAGATTGATAAGCCCAATTAAAGATTTGAACCTAAAGATAATAAAACCCACTTGAGCTTATTATTAATTATTTTGTTCAATACCCATTTGGACTTAAGAAAGCCAAACTGGGCAAAACCACTCTCTGACTGAGAGGTAGTGAGTGGGTATTTGAGTGTTGATAGCTATGATACACCCCGACCAATAAAACAAGTTTGAAAGTTTACAACCCATTAGGCGAATACCTAGGTGAAGGTCATAGCCCTAGGCCTTTTATATCATTTAAAAAACAACCAAAAACAATTTCCTAGTTTCATTCTTTAAATCGCAATCGTAGTTCAATTTAGATTTTTAAACAAAACCAATTGCGGAAGTGCAAATTTAGATATACAAACTCACGCACTAAGATATATACTACTAAGACTCATTCACATTGCTCCCTGCTGAATTCGACTCCGACTCTTGTTGGGTATTACTATTGCATCGACCGTTTTTATATCCTCAAATAGAGGAGTGAAATTGGACGAGATCAATTTTTAGCGCCGTTGTCGGGAGCTAAAAAACGGTGTTAGCTATATATTTAGGTGTGTTTTGGGAATATCTTCTTTTCCTTCCTTGTTACTAACGTGTGAGTATTGTAGGTGCAATCATGGCAAACAATGAGCTCGGAAACATAGTCGTGGGGGATGTGGACGTTGATGATGATGCAATGGATGAGGTCCCTGTTGAACCTCAAGCTAATAGGCGAGGCTGACCGCCTCAAGACAATGTACCCGTTCCACCCCCACCTCCACCTCCACCACGAGCGGCTCCACACCAAGTGTTGCCGAATGAAGGGTATGCAAGTACCATAGTCCCGACCCGCATTAGGGCGGGCAACTATCAGATCACAAATGCAATGCTCACATTGCTAGAGCAACTGGGATTCTTCACCGGGGCTTCGAGTCAAAATGCATACAAACACTCTAAGGGGTTTGTGGACACTTGTTGGGGCAGTAAACGGACAAACGTCTCCGAGGATGCTTTAAAGTTGAGGCTATTTCCTTTCTCTCTACGGGGAAAAGCCTTGGATTTGTTAGAGAGATTGTCAAACCATTCCATCCATACATGGGATGAGTTAGCGGAGAAATTTATCTCCAAATTCTTTTCTCCTGGACATATGGCTACTCTTAGAGACGAGATTCTAGCATTCAAACAAGAGCCTAAAGAGTCGTTGTATGAAATGTGGGAGAGGTACCGAACTATGGTCAAAGAGTGCCCCAATAATGACATGACGGAGGCCATGATTCAACAAACTTTCTATCGAGGGATCAATACGACCAATCAGTGTATGGTAAATCAACTTGCCGGTGGAAATTTCATGACAACGCCGTATGCGGAAGCTTGTGAGATTTTAGATGAAATGGCGGACACTTCATCGGCATGGAAAAGTAGGGCAAATGTTCCTCAAGGTGATCCGAACGTGATTCACCTACATAAAGAATTGCATGATCATGGGCAAGCTATTGCTGAGTTGAACACCACAATGAATCAATTAGCCAAGGCTCAACTTCAACAAGTGCAAAGTGCTAAGCAAGTCAATGCTATGGAGAGAGTCAATATGATGGTAAACAAGAGAAGAACAAGAAGTCCACAAGGGCAATAAAGAGTAGATAATTTTGTGCAAGATGATAGTGGATTTGATCAAGGTGATTCGTACAATGATCAAGACGAAGAGGTCCAATATGTGAACAATTTTCAAGGGCAAAGAAACAACTTCCAAGGCCCTAGTCAACAATAATGGAGACCTTCGAATAATCAAGGCAATTGGAATTCTAAAAACCAAGGTATTTGGAATAGTGGAAACAATCAAGGCAATTGGAATAAAAGCAATAACTAAGGGAATTGGCAAAACAATAATAACCAAGGCAATTGGGGAGGCAACAACCAAGGCGGGTGGAACAATAACCAAGGGAATCAGGGGTTGGGTTTCCAAAGGCCCCCGATGTGTCAAGAACCAAGCAACCCACCTTCTTATCCTTCTCATGGTCCTAGTTCCTCCAACAATGAAATGGGTCGTATTGAGAGCATGTTCAAGCAAATGATGGAGAAAAATGCCAATTCCGATGTCCATCTTGCTTTACACAACACATCAATCCGAAACTTAGAAGTGCAAATGGGTCAAATCTCTCAAGCTTTAAATTCTCGTCCTAAGGGGGCACTACCAAGTGATACGGTGGTGAAACCGAAGGGTGGGAACATTATGGGGAATGCCATGGCCGTTACTACAAGAAGTGGAAGAGGTGGGGATGCACCTACCTCAAGTCAAAGGAAACTTGTGGACGATAAGCAAGTGGTAGAAGAAGAAGAGACCCCGAACAATGTCGTGCAAGCAAATGATGAAGTGCGGATTGATATTGATGACACGGTGATAGAGACTCAAGAGGATGTGAACCCGTCTCGGGATCACATTGTTGACATACCGGAACCGGTAGTGTAAAAGGCTAATGCACCAATACCAATATTCATTATCCCGATAATCCGATACCAATAAGAGAATAAGCCATCGGTTCGGTTAACGGTTTCGGTTAACGGTTTCGATTAGATTTTGAATAGCCCTAGGTATATGACAGTATGATAAAGAAAGAAACAATGGAAATACTACATAATGAAGAAATATCACAAGAATAGCTACACTGAACTAAAGCAATTAAGACATTATGGAAGGAAAACACATAATAAGAATGCCAAGGAAGCAATGCAACTAAATAAAAGTGAGGTAAATGAAATGTACCAACAAGAATCAGAATATTCCGCTTCTGCGGACCTAATCGCGCACCTGCACGTCTTCTCCTGCGGAACCTGGGCGCATCTGCGCTCTCGCTCCTGCGGAAGGGCCTCCGCTTTTGCGATCCCAGGTCTGGCTAGTCTTTTCTGCATCTACGACCAATTCCATGCACCTGCGGCCAAACCCTCTGCAGGTACGATGACACCAGAACGACAATACTTCAGCAAAACACTAAATCAAAAAATAATCCGATTTCAATTCGATTCACACCCGGGCCCCCTAGGACCCCGTCCGAATATACCAACAAGTTCCAAAGCACATAACGAACCTACTCAAGGTCAAAAATCATATCAAACAACATCGATTCTACGATTCGCCACCCAATTCAAGCCTATTGAAACTATGAACATCCAACTTCCAAAACTAACGCCGAATCATACCAAAACAACTCCGATTGACCTCAAAGTTTGCACACAAATCATAAATGACATGACTGACCTATTCCAACTTCCAAAATCAGAATCTGACCGCGATATCAACAAAGTCAACTCCCGGTCAAACTTCTCAACTTTCCAAAGCTTCAAATTCCTAACTTACGCCAATTCAAGCTGTAACGACCTACGAACCTCCAAATCAATATCCGGACACGCTCCTAAGTCCAAAATCACCATATGGAGCTATTGGAACCGTCAAACTCCATTCTGGAGTCGTCTATACAAAAGTCAAACTACGGTCAACTCTTTCAACTTAAGCCTCCAACTTAGGGACTATGTGTCATATTTCACCTCGAAACTTACCCGAACCATAACAAATACCCCCGGTAAGTCACATAACCACATTACAACATAGACAAGGCAATAAATAGGGGAACGGGGCTAAAATACTCAAAATGACCGGCCAGGTCATTATAATTTCAAGATTATCAGGTGACTAAATAGCATCTAAATTATCATCTATACCATAATCTTCTTGAAGTTGCTCATAATCTATATTTAAATTTTCAGGTGAACTTTCAGAAATATGTATAAAGCTACTAGAAGAACCAGCACCACCTCTTGATCTTTCAGTATTTTTACTCTTACTAGTACCACCCCTACTAATACACATTTTTTTGGCTAATCTAAATACATCTATTATGTAAAATAAATTAAAAATACTAAATTAAAAAATCTAAATAATAAAATAAAAATAAACACCAAAGAAGAGAAAGAGATGGAACAAGTGTAACGGGAGTCCGGATGCTGCACTAAATTTGATAGCACACTTCAATTAATATTTGATGATACCACACTTTACTTGATAATTGTAATTTTGTAGTGGCTACCATAAATAATTGATAAAACTTTAAATAATAATCAATTGAGAACTTGAGAGCAATAAGCAATTCAATAATCAAGAGGGAATTGAGAGAGAATTAAAGTAGAAGAAAAGAGCAAGTTGAGAGAAAAAAAGAAGAAGAGGGGAGGGGGAGGGGGAGGGCTATTTATAGTTTTTATTAGGGGTGAGGGGCTATTCTATTAAGGGGGTAGGCCGAAATAGCTATTGAATTTGACTATTGGCAACGATCCCCAAAACAAAAAGGTAACCGAGCTGGAACCCAATAATAACCCGTGACAGGTTACCATGCTAGTCGAGTTCCGGTGCCCCGGTAGCCAAAAAAGACCTAACCCCGTCCGGCACAACCCTCCTACCCTAACTAACCCGTCCACCCCTTATCGGATCGGGCTGTTCCAGGCTAAACCGAGTCGAACCGGACTGATCCGGGCTGAACCGAGTCAAATCGGGCTGACCCGGACTGAACCGAGTTGAACCGGGTTGTCAGTGGGCTGACTCGACCCGTCTAACACCTTTAGTTGGACGTGAGAGCACAAAAGAGGACAATGGAATTAGGTATACATGTAATACATGCCTTTTTTGGCTAAAAGGACTAGGGAATCAGTTTGCATCTGGATGTCCTTTGTATTGCCCCATAGGATCAACCAATGGAAGTTCAGAGGACTACTCCTAACCAGAAAAAGAATTTCCAATAATTCATTTTAAAACAGGCCATGCAATCTTGTTACCAGTATTATAGGCCGTACGAATTAATAATTGTGAAATGTTACAGTACTACTTGATTGGGTTGCGACGTATTAAGAGAATCTAGCAAGTATTCTACCGAGAGGTTGTGGTGGGATAGTGGTAACGGCCTGAAAACAAGATAATTCGGAAAAAGGACCTTCTGTCTACACACTTTTGAGAATAAAATGATTGACAAAATATGGGAGGTAAGTCTTGTGTAAAACTTTCTTTAACCATATGCAAAAATCTAGTGTTCTAGTACGGAAAATGAAAACTATTATGCCTAGGAGGCACTTTACCTTCCCTCAGTGGATCTATTTGAAGTGAATATGAATTAATCAGATTAGTTTGCTTCAAACTTTGAATAGTTAGAAAAAACTACTTTAATGGCAGTATGGCACACCATTACGGATTTAAAATAGGCACTGCACTAAGAGATCCAACGTGATCTTCCTTCTTAATTGTTTTCCTTTTTTACTAATGTGATCTTTGTTGATCATTGCATCACTTAATTTCTAGTTTTTGAAATGTTCTGCAATTTGCACAAGCAATTGTCACGATATTGCTAGCACGGAAATACCCTTCATGCATATCTTCACCTTCTCTCAAGTACGGTAACACCCTTCGTGCAATAATACTGATATATAAAGAAAGTACGAAAATACCCTTCACGCACAATCACTCCCTCACAAGTACGGAAATACCCTTCGTGTAATTCACTCTTCCTCACCAAGTATCACATATAACACGGTACCTAGCTAGGCGAGAAGCATAAAAACATCAAGGATAGTATTTGGACATAACTTGCCATATAAGAATTTACCAACACCTTTGCACCAATAACCAAATCAATAATTCAATAATCTTAATGCCCAGTATCTCAATAAGCTCAACATAGATAATAACATGGATAAGAGAAATCGAAGAGTTTCACAATCTATCTACAGCATGGATACATAAAGTAACATGGCACAAATAATGCTAACTCTACCCGCCTGCTTATCCCCTGGCCAACGCATATACACTCGTCGCCTTGCATATACGCCGCCCCAATATATAGATCATGTAGAAAATAGACTCAACTACACCCTAATTCCCTCAATCAAGGTTAACCAAGATAATTATCTCTTTTCAAAACACGATAAACAATCTAACACTGCCTTCCCTTTAGAATAAGCTTTCAAACTACCCGATATTACTCAAATAGGTCAAAATAAGCTTTAGAAACTACTCTAGTATCAAAAAGGTTCGATCTTTAACATATTTGAAAAATTCAATAAAAAGTTAACCCGACCCACATGTTCGAAATCCAAAATTAAGATAAAATCCCAATTACCCGTTCACCCTTGAGTCCAAGTATGTGATTTGTTTCGATTTTCGGCCTCAATTCGAGGTCAAAATCTCGAAATTACAAAATCCTAAATTTCTACCCACAAACCCTATTTCTATTCTATGAAATCCTAGATCTAATTGTGAAAATCTATGAAAAAGTAATGGAAATTAAACAAAAATAAGTTAAAGTTACTAACCTATGAAGTTGGGAAGAAATTGCTCTCCAAAATTACCTCTATGTGGAGTCTAGGTCTCAAAGACGGAGTAAAATGTGCTAAGAACCAAAATCCCATCCTTTTACGCAGCTACAGGTATCGCAATTGTGAACTGTTGTTCGCAAAAGCGAACCACTGATTGCAAATGCAGACAGTGCCTGAGCCCCTTTGATGTCGCAAATGCGAGCACTGGGACCCTCGCAAATGTGAAATGAGCTTCACAAAAGCGAAGCAGTCCCTTCTCCCCGAGAGTCGTCATTGCGACATGATCTCACAAATGCAAAGGCAGCCCCCTTGCAAATGTGAACTAAGCCCAACACCTCCTCAGTATTAGAAATGCGAGCTAGCACTTTTGCGAACATACCATCGCAAATATGAGGCCTAGTCTGCAGTACCAACAAATCTCAACCTTGCCAAAATAGTCTGAAACTCATCCAAAACTCACCCGAGCTCTTCAAGCTCCAATCCAAACACCCACATAAGTATAATAACATCATCTGAACTCGCTCGTAAGATCAAATCATCAAATTAACATTTAAAATCAAAAATCATGCACCAAAGCTCAAAGAATTTCATAGTTCAAACTTCAAAATTTTAACTTTTCACATTAAGCAACGAAACAGCCCTGGTTCACCCGTGACCCCAACCAAATGTGCGTAAAAGTCAAAAATCATCATATGAACCTAGCAAAATTTGTCAAAACACTGATTCTAGGTTGTTTACCAAAAATATTAACTGTGGTCAACTCTAGCCATTTTCATGTTCAAAAATCAAGTTTTCTTTAAAAAATTATATTTAGACTTTCCAGAAATTAACACGGACCACACATGCAAGTCATAAATCATCATATAGAGCTATGAAAGGTCTCAAATCATAAAAAAGGGAGATAGTACTCAAAATGACTTATCGGGTCATTACATTCTCTACCTTTAAAAGAAACGTTTGTCCTCGAACGGACATAGAAATGTACCTGGGCTAGCAAAAAGGTGCGGATATCTACACCTTATGTCAGACTTGGACTACCAAGTAGGCTCCTCGATCGGTTGACCTCTTCTATGAACTTTCACAAAAAGAATATTCTTAGATCTTAACTTTCGAACCTGTCGATCTAGAATTGCCACCTACTCTTCCTCATAAGTCAAATGCTCATCAAGTTGTAACCGTGCTGAAGTCCATAATACGTGACTTATCTTTATGGTACTTGGAGCATGGAAATATGAAATATCGGGCATACCCCAGCTAGGCTAGGAGGCAATGCAAGCCTATAAGCGACATCTTAAATTCTCTCTAAGATCTCAAATGGACCAATAAACCTTAGGCTCAATTTACACTTCTTTCCAAATTGCATCACGCTCTTCTTAGGGGAAACTCAGAGAAGAACATTCTCACCCTTCATGATAGACACATCACGAACCTTCCTATAGGCATAACTCTTTTGCTTGGACTGTGATGTATGAAGCCGCTCCTGAATCAATTTCACTTTCTCCAAAGTATCACAGACTAAATCTGTGCCCAATAATCTAGCCTCACTAGGCTCAAACCAGCCAACCAGAGTACAACATCGCCTCCCATATAAGGCCTCATATGGAGCCATCTAGATACTCGATTGATAGCTGTTGTTGTAGTCAAACTCCGTTAGAGACAGAAAATGGTCCAACCGACCCCCGAAATTAATCGTGCATGCCCTCAACATATCCTCCAAAACTTGAATGGTCCGCTCGGACTGCCCATCTATCAAAGGGTGAAATACAGCACTCAACTCAATCTGCATGCTCAACTCACGATGCATATCTCTCTAAAAGCGTGAAGTGAACTGCGTTTCACGGTCTGATATGATAGAAATGGTCACACCATGCAGGCGAATGATCTCCCTGATGTAAACTTAGCCAACCCCTCTGAAGAGTAGGAAGTCATCATCGGAATGAAATGTTCGGACTTGGTCAACCGGTCCATAGTGACCCAAATAGCACCATACTTCCTCAAGGTCTGTAAGCCTACCACAAAGTCCATAGTGATGCACTCCCACTTCCAATCTGGTATCTCCAACTTCTCAATCAAGCTGCCCGATTTTTGATGTTTCACTTGCTAACAATTCAAACACCAAGAGACATGTCGAACAATGTCTTTTTTCATTTTTCGCCACCAATAATGATCTTTCAAGTCATGATACATCTTCGTGAAACCTGGGTGAATAGAATACTGTGAGCTATGAGCCTCCTCAAGGATCAACTCTCTCAAACCATCAATATTCAGAACACAAATCCGACCTTGAAGTCTCATAACACCATCATCCCCAATCACAACCTTCTTAGCACCGCCCCGCTACACCATGTCCTTCAACACCACAAGTGAGGATCATCAAATTGGCGAGCCTTGATGTGTTCCAACAAAGATGACTATGCCACAAAACAAGCAAGAATCCTACTAGGCTTCGAAATATCCAACCTCACGATCATGTTAGTCAAAGCATGAACATCCATGGCCAATGGTCTCTCCATCGCCGGTATAAATGCCAAGCTACACATGCTCTTCGCCTTCCTACTTAAGGCATCAGCCACCACATTAGCCTTCCCCGAATGATACAATATGGTGAGATCATAGTCTTTCAATAACTCCAAGCATCTCCGCTGTCTCAAATTAAGATCCTTTTTCTTGAATAGATGTTGGAGAGTCTGATGATCAGTATAGACCTCACATGGCACGACATATAAGTAATACCTCTGAATTTTGAGCGCGTTCACAATGGATGCTAACTCCAAATCATGCACAAGGTAGTTCTTATCATGGATCTTTAACTGACGAGATGCATAAGCAATCACTATACTATGCTGCATCAATATCGCGCCAAGTCCAATACTTGATGCATCACAATACACAGTGTAAGACCCCGAACCTATGGGCAACACCAACACTGGGGTTGTAGTCAAGGTAGTATTGAACACTGGGGTTGTCAGGCCATCTAAAATGAGCGCCCTTCTGAGTCAACTTAGTCAATGGGGTTGAGATAAATGAAAACTTCTCCAGGAAACGGCGATAGTAAACCGCCAAACCCAAGAAGCTCCAAATCTCTATAGTTGAAGTAGGTCTAGGCCAATTCTGAACTACCTCAATCTTCTTAGGATTCATCTTGATACAATCAGAAGACACAACATGACCCAAGAAGTCAACTGAGTCTAACCAGAACTCATATTGAAAACTTGGCATATAGCTGATGATCCTTCAAAGTCTGAAGTACAATCCGCAGGTGCTGCTCATGCTCCTCCCTACCACGGGAGTAAACTAGAATATCAACAATGAAGACAATCACAAAGGAATCCAAAAAAGGCTTGAACACTTGGTTCGTTAAATTCATGAAGGCTGCTGGAGCATTAGTCAAGCCAAATAACATCACCAAGAACTCCTAATGACCATAACGAGTCCTAAAAGCCATTTTCAGGACATCCGATGTCCTAATCTTCACCTTATAGTAGTCATATCTAAAATAAATCTTGGAAATTACCTTGGCACCTTGAAGCTGGTCGAATAGATCATCAACATATACTTGTTCATGATGGTAACCTTGTTCAACTGTTGATAGTCAATGCACATCTTCATTGATCCATCCTTCTTCTTAACGAACAACACTGGTGCACCCCAAGTTGAAACACTCGATCTAATAAATCTCTTATCAAGCAAATCATTCAACTGCTCTTTTAGTTCCTTTAACTCAACTGGAGCTACACGGTACAGTTGACTAGAAATAAGGACATTAAGAGAATCATGAGGCATACTCAAGTGGGAAGAAAAATATAAAGGCACATAAGAATATGTAGAACCCAGATCAAACAACATAGAAGCATCTCTATGACAAACTGAGATAATACCTTTGATAACTGCATCAGACAACTCTACCTCGGGCCTACCCAAAAATGCATAACAACGAGGTTGAGCCCCATCAACCTGTCCTACAGCTCTAGGACGACCTCTCGTTGGCTGACCTCTACCTCTAATTAGTTGGCCTCCACCTCTAGCTACCTATCCATGCCTTTAGCTGGCTAGCGGGTGGTGGAGAAACCGGTGTCGGTAATAATGTGAGTACCCTGCTATGGCATATTACTCTACGACCTTGGGCAAACCTCGCGACCTACCTCAAATCCCCATACACATAGCAACTCCTCTACTGACATTGTTGTTGTACCTGAAACTGTCCCTAACGACTCGTATAACCACCATGGTAACTTTGTATTAGAGGTGCACTAATGGAAGCTAGAGGTGTACTTAATGATAGCTGCTCGAAACGAGGTTGATAAGAACTATGGTTGCCTGATATACCATGTAACCTGGAGTGTTGACTGAACCCGCCTGATAGAATGGCCTCTACCAAGGGAACCCATGCCTTCAGGCGAGGCACCACTGAATTGTCCAAAATGATGAGGCCTATTGTCAGAGGTTGTCTCTATCGCCTGTCCTCTAATGCGCTCTATCCTCCTAGCCATCTCTACCACCTGAATAATAGAAATATCATTCTCGGCTTCTCTGGCCATCTGAAGTATGATTCCATATGTAAGAACCTCTATGAACATCTGCACCTTCTCCCTCTCAGTAGGGATCAGGATAGCTACATGGTGTGATAAACCTACAAATTATATCTCATACTGAGTAATGATCATGCTACCTTGCTGAAGGCGCTCGAACTGGCTACACAGTCATCTCTCTGAGTGTGGTGAATAAACCTCTCTGAGAACAACTACGAAAGTTGAGCTCATGTGAGATACCACCACCTCTTGGCGGAACAATGCATTTGAAACATGATGAAATCAACTCTATTGGACTCCACTATTCCCAGGTTTTGCAAAATCTTATGGCAACCGTCCAAGAAGTCCTAAGCATCCTCTGAAGGTGCACTGCTAAAGTGAGGGGTGAACAACTTGGTGAACCAGTCCAACCTTTTCAGTTCATCAGCTAACATCGCGGGCCAGTCTTTGAGCTGTGTAGAAATAATAGGCTGAACCACCCCGACTGGTAGAATTCTCGAGGTCTGATAACCATGGGCCATCTGCTCTGGGGTATGAGTAGCGGGAGTCTGAACTCCTCCCTCGGCCTTAGAATCGGCTGTTTCCACAGGAAACACTCCGACCTGAGACATACTCTATATGAAGCCAACCATGTGGACTAAGGCGTCCTAAATTACTAGGGTAGCAATGAACCCCTCTAGGACCTGAGTTGGTCCTACTTGCTCGGTCTAAACTGAAATCTCATCATCCTGTGCTATTTGAGGCTCGACTACAGGTGCCGTTGTGCGTGCTTTAGGCTAAGCTTTGCCTCTTCCCTAGCCCCGAGCCATACCTCAGATAGTGACTATAATTTGGGGCTCCGGCTCCTGATCAGCTGTAGACGAAGCACGTGTCTTAACCATCTGTGAGAGAATAAGAGAAGAAAGATGATATTTGGCTTAAAGTATGTATATTTATATACATATTGCCTCATATTTCACTCATATTTTGAAGATTTTGGATGTGTAATGTAATGATTTATTCTAATTCACCGTATTTTTATGTGTGGGAGTCACCCGATGGAAATGTGGAATGAAAGTGCATGATTTGAAGCAAAAAGAGAACAAAGCAAAAAAATGGGTCAGTGTAGCGCCAAGGTAAGGCATCGCGCTACCCGAGGCACAAATTAAAGACTTGAATTGTTTGGCCAACATGCCAGCACTAGGTCTAGCGTGACGTGCTACCCTGGACGATGGGTGATAGAAAACTCTCCTACGTTGCTCGGGACAGGGATTGATGGCCCTACACACACCCAACTCGTATAAAAAGAAGTCTAAACATATTTTGGAGGGGGGGATGTTTTTGAGAGTAGCTTTTGACCAAGGGAGAGCACGGACCGGAATTTATTAGATTCCATCTTTCTTCCACCAAACTTAGTAATTTTTATGTTTCTTTGGATGATTTGTTGTTTGGCTACCATGTCTATGTGGAGCTAAACTTCATATTCTAGGGTTGTGGTTCTTTCATGACTATTGTTATTCAAATATTGATTTTGATTTCTTGATTTATCATATTGATTTATTTATTCACTCTTGCACTTAATTATTAGATTGCTTGATCACCAATTGAATACTATCTATGAATCTAGAATTGAACTCAAAAGTGAGAATTCTAGATTGCACATAGGATTGAGTAGAGCATGTTCTTGAACTCGGACATCGGAAAATGGATTCGCGGTTAGGATAGACATATGCTAATTGCCTTGCTTGGTTATTATACGGGAATTATAAATGCATTTTTGTTGATTCTAACTCTATAGACATATAGGCGTTAGGTTAGCTTGAATAGGCGAGTAGGAGATCGACAGATTCTTATGAGCAATATTAACCCCGTCAACCAGTAAATTAGATAAATTAATTAGTCAATTCACTTGAAGAATATAGTAGGATTATTAGATAGCCCATGACCCTAAATCATTTTCATTACATTCATATCATAAAAATATATTTTTCCTTTATTCAGAGTTTGCTATTTGTTTTTCTTTATTTTAATTAGTTTAGAATCAAATATTTCTGAGTTTAATTCTTGTTTAGATAATTATGATAGTATAATTTAGCTAATAGTTGATAACAAGTCCTCGTGGGTTTGACATCCGACTTCTAGTCACTTTATTACTTGACGACCGTGTATACTTGCGTGTGCGTTTAGCCACAACAAGTTTTTTGCGTCATTGCCAGGGACTTAGAATTAGCTATTTTTCTATATTAGACTTTTACTTTTATCTTTACAAGTTTTTTTTTTTGTAAATATTTTTATTTTTATAACTATTTTATTTTTTTTCTTAGTGTGTTTCTAGTTCTCTTAACATGACATCTCGGGATGAAATATACTGAGGTCAGGTTATTGTTGAAAATGCTTGGTTGGCGGAAGAATTTTATGGCCCGTCTTTTTGGGCTTGTCATGACCTGAACTCTAGGAAGTCTGAATTTGAATATGGGGTACGGTTTGATATTGAGACAAATATTCTCGATTAAGGGAATATGCGGAATGACATTGTCTTCTAACAAAGTTGGTGAATGATTGGTAGAAGGAGAAAGTTGATCTTGCACAAGAAATTGACATGTTTGGCTTGGCTTTGCACAACTTGGATACAAATTTGAGTGCAAAGGTTGAAGCGTATAACGCCCGACAATTTAATGATGAGTTGTGTGAAGCTGAAAAAAATCTTCTAGACCAAATTTAGGAGCTAAAACGAGAATACCAATCATTAGACCTCATTCTAATCATTTTGTCCACATTGTGTTTAGATAATAAGATAGTAATCGAGCCATCTGAGCCTTTGGGGAATTCAAAGGGTGAGGATGAGAGTGCCTATATTCTTGAATTTGTTGTGCCAAAAAGAAAAAATTACATTCTTCATCTAAAGGTCGGGAAGTTTAGAGTGAAACATTTATTACTTGGCCTGGTTATCTTTGTAGCCCCACCAAAGGAGCATTGTCTCATATTGGATGTCATATTAGGGGTACAATTCATAAGCTCAAGGTGGAGAAAAACGGCATTCACATCATGTCGCGATGTTAAATTAGGCGATTGTTGGGAGGCAACCCAGCTTTACTGCTTTCTTTTATTTTTGCTTATTTTTTGTTTTTTATTTTTTATTACTTTTGTAGTGTTGTTTTATGTTGTAGGATTATGAGTGTAGGAAGCAAGACCATGTGCCAAAGTGAGCCAGATAGTTGGAACTAGTGTGATATACCCGCACAAAGGACCATCCTTGGGAGAAGTTTGAGTACCCCGTGAGCTGTTATTGCTTCGGCATTTGGTCTCTCTGGGAATTTTTTGTCCACTCTAGTTATTTTTGCTTTAATTGTGCATTGAGAACACTGCACTCTTTAAAGTGTCGGGTGGAAGAATTTCTCTGGATAATTGGTAGTAGTATGTTAGTAAAAATGTGAACTTTTTAATTTGATTTTAGCTTCTAATGTTTGTTTTCGTAGTTGTGTAGTATATTAGTAGTAGTTTTAGTAGCTTATTTTTTATAACAAAATGTGAAAAATCGAAAACAAATCAGTAAAATCTCAAACGTTTCCCGACGATGGATCTCATGGACAGCTTTCTTGAGGGATGAAGGTCCGATTAAAAATACCAAAAATAATTCTCTTTTGCTTTTATTAGGATAGTTAGGTAGTAATTCCCTTGGTTTTTCTTTGGGCACTGGTTCGTTTTCAAGGGTGTAGCTTTAACCGAGTATATTGCTTTTATCTTTTTAGGAATATATATCACGACCTCAGTTTTTCTCCGTAGGATGTCGTGATGCACCTAGTCTCCAATACTAGGTAAGCTTAATATACATGCAGAATATAACTGAGATAATGATAAAACTCTCAAATAACTCAACAACTATCATAAAAGAACTCTGCAACTCAACAGAAACAAACTCCCCAAAATCCAGTGATATCAAGCCATAAGCTCTACAAGAGTATACCGAACATCCCTATACAACAATATCTATAAAGTGGGAAAATGAAATAGAACTAGATAGAGGGTGACTCCGAGGCCTGCGGACGCCGGCAGATATACCTTGAAGTCTCTAAATCCGAACTCGACTCACTGGTGCCTGGGCTAATAAGAAGTACCTGGATCTGCACAAAAATATGTGCAGAAGCGTGGCATGAGTACACCACAACGGTACCAGGTAAATATCAAGCCTAACCTCAGTAGAGTAGTGACGAGGTCAGGTCATACTGGAATAAATAAGAAAACTGAACAGATATATAACAGTGTGATAATAATAAATAATGGAAATGAGACAATGAAGACATATACCAAGAATAACTACACTGAAGTAAGGCAATTAAGGCATTACGGAAGGTAACAAGGAATAATATGCCAAGGAAATAGAGCAACCAAAACATGAGTTATGTAATAGAAATGTACCAACAAGAATCACTACCGAAGTACCGCCTCGTAGTCTCATATCACAAAATAAATTACAATCTTTCCTTATATTACCACGGGAGACTTGCATTTAATTTTGAAAATTATTTTTTTCGAAATAGCTTCCTGCGTTTTAGCCCACCTTATCACACTGAGTGGCTTCAAGTAGTCCCCCTACTAGCAAAACACGTATCAAGCCCACCTTATCTCACCACATGCGTTTCAACCCCAATCCTTATACCACCGCATGTATATCAATATCATAACGTATCACAAATCGCACCTTAACTGTCCAATAATACAACTTGCCAAAGAAGTCAACAATAATAGTGTTTCCATAATAAATAGCCCAAGGACCAACTACAATATGCACAAGAGTCATAACAATAGCAATCGAAGGTGAATAACTCAACAAGAGTGGTATTTCAACAATTTACAACTTTGCCTCAATGCGAATTACGGCCTTTATAACTCAATACCAAATTCTACAATAAGATATTCCAAGAAATAGAAACTTCAAGTAAGAGACTAAGCGGTTGAATAAAGAATAAGGAATAGAGAGAACAATAACTTCAACTAAACATGTAAAGACAATTAGCAAGTAAGAGTTAAGACAAGTATTAACGATGTCTAGTAAAGCATGTGAAGATAGACTAAAGATGATGAATATAACATGTTATGGTAACTCAATTAAAGGAATGAAAGGAGTCTACATAGCTAAAACTGGTCAATTACTACATTTAGCTTGTGTACACACTCGTCACCTTGCGTGCACAGCTTCCACATATCACAATTAACATAAAATAACACCAATCTTAAGGCCTAATTCTTCCACACATAGTTAAGCAAGCCACTTACCTCAAAACACGCTAAATCAATTCACTAGTAAGCCTTTTCCGTGATTATCCAACCCCAAACCGCTCGAATCTAGCCAAAACAACTTCATACCAAAAATATAAACTATAGGAAGCTATTCCGAACAATAAAGTCGCAATCTTTAAAGAGAAACAAAAAGTCAACTCAAAAAGTCAACCATGGGCCCACATCTTGAAACCCGACAAAAATTATAAAATCCAAACATCCATTCGATAACAAGTCCAACCATACAAGAATTACTCAAATCTGACTTCAAATCGCCTTTCAAATCCCCAAACTTTAGTCTAAGAAGTTTCACAATTTTCCCCCAAATTTTTCAATTCAAATCAATAATTAAATGACAAAAATAACGATGGATTCATGTAATATATCCAAATCCGAGTTAGAATCACTTACCTCGATGATTTCCTTGAAAACCCTCGAACAATTGCCACAGCCGAGCTCTCTAGGCCTAAAGATGCAAAATGAGATGAAACCCTTGTTTGAAATTCTTTTAACATTGTTGCGCAGCGATTTTCGCTTCTGCGAGCCAATCTGTCGCACTTGTGACCCCGCACCTGCAGAAAATTCAACACAGGTGAGGTTCCCACTAGGATAAGAAAATTTCGCTTCTGCGGACCAAATCGCGCACCTGCACGTCCGCTCCTACGAAACCTGGGCGCATTTGCGCTCTCACGCCTGCGGAAGGGCCTTCTCTTCTGTGACCCCGGGCCTGGCTAGCCTTTTCCGCATCTGCGACCAATTCCACGCACCTGCATATACACATATGTAGCCAAACCCTCCGCAGGTGCGATGACACCAGAATAACAGGACTTCAGCAAAACACTAAGTCCAAAAATGATCCGATTCACACCCGGGGCCCCGGGGACCCTGTTCAAATATACTAACAAGTTCTAAAATACATAACGGACCTACTCGAGGCCAAAAATCACATCAAACAACATCGATTCTACGAATCACAATCCAATTCAAGTCTATTGAAACTATGAACATCCGACTTCCAAAACTAACGCCGAATCATACCAAAACAACTCTGATTGACCTCAAATTTTGCACACAAGTCATAAATCACATGACGTATCTATTCCAACTTCCAAAATCAGAATCTGGCCCTGATATCAATAAAGTCAACTCCCGGTTAAACTTCTAAACCTTCCAAACCTTCAACTTCCTAACTTATGCCAATTCAAGTCGAACGACCTACGAACCTCCAAATCAATATCTGGACACGCTCCTAAGTTCAAAATTACCATACAGAGGTATTTGAACCGTCAAAACTCCATTCTAGAGTCGTCTACAAAAAAGTCAAAATACGGTCAACTCTTTCAACTTAAGCCTCCAACTAAGGGACTATGTATCCCATTTAACTCTAAAACCCACCCGAACCATAACCAAACACCCCCGGCAAGTCACATAACCACAATATGACATAAAGGAGAAAATAAATAGGGGAACGGGGCTAAAATACTCAAAATGACCGGCCAAGTTGTTACATCATCCCCCTCTTATAACAAGAGTTCGTCCTCGAACGAGTATAGAGACATACCTGAAGTGGTGAAAAGATGAGGATAACGGCTACACATATCATTCTCGGTCTCCCAAGTCGCATCCTCAATTGGTTGACCCATCCACTAAACCTTCACTTAAACAATGCTCTTTGACCTCAACTTTCGGACTTGCCTGTCTAAAATGGCCACCGGCTCCTCAACATAAGACAAATCCTTGTCTAACTGGACTGGGCTTAAATGCAACACATGAGACAGATCACTGTGATACTTCCAGAGCATAGAAATATGGAATATTGGATGAACCACAGCTAGACTAGGTGGCAATGCAAGCTTGTAAGCTACCTCACCAATCCTCTCAAGAATATCAAAAGGTCTGATATACCTGGGGCTCAACTTGCCCTTCTTCCCGAATCTTATAACACCCTTCATGGGTAAAACTCGGAGCAAGACTCGCTTTCCAACCATGAATACAACACCGCAAACCTTCCAATCCAAATAACTTTTCTGTCTAGATTGGGCTGTACAAATCTGATCCTGAATCAACTTAACCTTTTCCAAAGCATCCTGAACCAAGTCAGTACCCAATAACCTTGCCTCACCAGGCTCAGACCAACCCACCGGAGACCGACACAGCCTTACATACAAGACCTCATACAGAGCCACAAGAATACTCAATTGGTAGTTATTGCTATAGGCAAACTCCGCAAGTGGCAAGAACTGATCCCAAGAACCCCCCGAACTCCATGACACAGGCGCGAAGCATATCCTCCAATATCTGAATAGTGCGGTCAGACTGTCCGTTCGTCTGAGGCTGGAATGTTGTACTCAACTCAAACCATGTGCCCAACTCACGTTGTACGGCTTTCCAGAAGTGTGATGTATACTGCATACCCCGATCAGAGATGATGGATACCGGCACTCCATGAAGTCAGACAATCTCGAAAATACAGACCTGAGCCAGCTGCTCTGAAGAATAAGTAGTCACCACTGGAATGAAATAAGACAATTTGGTCAACCTATCCATAATCAGACATACTGCATCAAACTTCTTCTGAGTCCGTGGAAGCCCAACAACGAAATCCATGGTAACTTGCTCCCATTTCCACTCGGGAATCTCAAGTCTCTGACGCAACCCACCTGGCCGTTGATGTTTCATACTTCACCTGCTGACAATTTAGACACCGAGCTACATTCTCCACTATGTCTTTCTTCATCCTCCTCCACCAATAGTGCTGCCGCAAGTCCTGATGCATCTTAGCGACACCCTGATGAATGGAGTATCGCGAACTGTGGGCCTCCTAAAGAATCAACTCATGCAACCCATCCACATTGGGCACGCATAGCCGGCCCTGAGTCCGTAACACACCGTCATTCCCAATAGTAACCTCCTTGGCATCGCCGTGCTAAACTGTGTCCTTGAGGACAATCAAATGGGAGTCGTCATACTGACACTCTCTGATGCAATCATATAGAGAAGACCGATAAACCATGCAAGCTAGAACTCAACTTGGCTCCTAAACATCCAATCTAACAAATGGGTTAGCCAAGGCCTGAACATCCAATGCTAATGGCCTCTTCGCTGCCGATGGAATGCTAAACTGTTCAAGCTCTCCACCTTTCGACTCAAGGCATCAGCCACCACATTGGCCTTCCCGAGATGATATAGAATGGTGATATCATAGAACTTAAGAAACTCTAACCACCTCCGCTGCCACAAGTTAAGATCTTTCTGTTTGAATAGATGTTGTAGACTTTGGTGGTCGGTATAGACCTCCCAAGGGACACCATAAAAATAGTGCCACCAAATCTTCAAGTATGGGTGTCAAGGGGCCGGTCCGGGCTAGTGTAAAAGGAGATCGGCCGGTCTCCGTACCGGTCTGGTTACTGGTTTCAAAATACCAATTTTACCGGTTTAGTATCTCGCCGGTGAAAATTTGAACCGGAACGATTTCGGGCCTAAGAGGCCGGGTTGGGCCGATTTTATTTTTATTTTTTTATGTATTTTGTATAACTATATAATTTATATTAAGATAAAGTAAAAATATAAAACATAAAAACAATCTTATAAAAAGAGTGTTTGAATAAATTTCAAAGGCTTTAAAAGCCTTATATTTGAATATTTCATTAAGAATTTAAGATAATACAATGAAGATGGAAAAAATTTAACTTATAATTTGCAAGTTCTTTTTTTAATTCAAACATGCAAATTAAAGTTTACATTTTACAACAACTAAATTAAAGAAAAAAGAGTAAATTCAAATTTGAATTAATAAATATAAATCAAGAACTTCAAATGTTTTGCATTGCCTTAGTAAGTTCTTCATAATCAATATGAACTTCTTGGCTATCTTTTGGAGTGTTAACTTCAGATGGGTTACCATGTGTTAATATATCTCCAAGTTCCTCGTCTTCTGGTTTATCAACATCTTCATGTCCTTGATTTCTTCGTTTCGATCTAATCCAATCTCTAAAACATACTAAAACTTCCAAAGCATTTCTTCCCAATGAGTGACGGGTGTCTCCTAGTTATTGTCTTGCTTGACTAAATGCACTCTCTGATGCAATAGTTGAAATTGGCAAATTTAGCACGTCTCGAGCCATAGCGGAAAGAACAGGAAACTGTTTTTCATTCTTATGCCAACGGCGAAAATTCCTTTGTGCGAGACTTTGTTTGCGTTTGCTAGTAGAATTGAAGTTCATCAATGTTCCTGCTACTGGTTTGAGTTGAAGGAAATGTAGACCAAATATTAAAACCATCAAGGCCTTTAACTTCATCCATAGTAGTAGATGTAGTATAAGTAGTACAATGAATAGTGGGATTAACATTGCCTACATATGTATGTCTGTCTGATATTGTTCATGAAGTCTAAAGATATCAGATCTACAAGTATTTCTAGGGATACCTTTAAATAAAGGATTATAAATCCTTTAAATATACATAATAATATATGATGATGAAGCAAAAGAAAAAGGTAAACAACCCAAAGCAATCATTTTTGCTAACTCCTCACGATCCTTCATTTTATCATATTTCATAAGTCCTCCAGTACTAGGGCTTAGAGTTCCTTGATTTTCATCTAAATCATAGCCTCATTCTATAGGATGAGTAATTCTCATATGTCTACTAAGTGTCCTAAGTGTCCCAGTCCCCCCAAAACTTCCTCCAGTTTTATGTTTAAAATCATCTTTACAAATTTTGCATCTAACTCTATCAGTATTCTCTATTTCGTCAAAATATTTCGAAACTTTACTTCTCCTTCTCCGATTACTAGTCGGGGCCACAAGTGGTCTACTACTAGTGCCACGACCACCACCCCTGCTACCAACTCCAACACTACTAGTAAGTGGTGTCTCATCTTCAATTTCTAAGTCATTATCTTCTTTACCGTAATCTTTCTGTAATTGTTCATAATTTATATTATTATCAGGTGATATTTCAGAAACATGTTTAAAGTCATATAAATTACTACTAGAAGTTGAAGTAGTACCTCTTTTTCTATTTCCCTGATTATCCCGATTAGCAACCTTATAACAAACTCGTTTTGCAGCATTAAACATATTATAAAAATTTAACTACTAATAAAAATTAAATATGCAAATAAAATATTAAATAAGAGAAAGAGTTGGAATGAGGGCACCGAATTTCGCAATAAATTAAATTCTTAATAATTTTTGAAGTCTTGAAATTGAATTTCGCAACTCCGTTGTTACCACGAAGAAACGTAAGAAATGTCAACTTTTCAAAGTTCAAACTTCAAATAATACCATAAATACAATTCCAAAAAAAATGAGAGCCAAATAGTTGATTGCAATTTAGGCGAAGAATGAGAAAATGACAATTGAGAATTTGGGTTTGAGAATTGAGAGATGAGTGAAGAAATGAAGAAGAGGGGGGGTCTATTTATAGTTTTTCAAGTGGCTAAATTAGTAAATAATAAAAGTGTTATTTTTGAAAAAAAGGGCCAAAGAATGGCTATCCTTGCAAATTAGCCGTTGGGCAACGGTCAAAATGGCAGCTGACAGTTTCCAATGGTCAACTTTATTAAAAAAATAAATTTAAACTAGCCATTAAACCAGTCCGGGCCGGTCCGGTTAACCTGTTCCAAATTGACTTGACAGTAACGGGTCATACCTGTCCGGTTAACCGGTACCAAAATTCTACCCGGCACAGGCCGGTTCCCATCCCAACCTAGCCTTGCCCGCCCCCTTACTACCGGGCTAGTTCGGTCCGGTCTAAAATCGATTAGTGCCGGTTCGGAACCGGTCTAGGCCGGGCCGTTTGACACCTTTGACCTCAAGGCATTAACAATAGCTTCTAATTCCAGGTTGTGGACATGATAATTCTTCTCATACACCTTCAGTTGTCTAAACGTGTAGGCAATCACCCTAAGGTCTTGTATCAACACCGCGCTGAGGCCAACACATGACATATCACAGTATACCGTGTAAGACCCCAAACCCATAGGCAACACTAACACTGGGGCTATAGTCAAAGCAGTCTTGAGCTTTTAAAAGCTCTCCTCACACTCCTCAGTCCATCTGAACGGAGCACCCTTCTGGGTTAATCTGGTCATAGGTGCAGCAATAGATGAGAAACCCTCTACAAAACGACTGTAATACCCTGCCAAATTAAGAAAACTCCGGATCTCAGTAGCTGAAGACGGTCTGGGCCAACTCTGCACTACTTGAATCTTCTTCGGGTTTACCTTGATCCCCTCACTCGACACCACATGACCCAAAAACGCCACTGAATCAAGCCAGAATTCACACTTTGAAAATTTTGCATACAACTTCTTTTCCCTCAAGGTCTGGAGTACAATCCTCAAATCCTGCTTATGATCCTCTCGGCTCCGGGAGTACACCAAGATGTCGTCAATAAACACAATGACAAATGAGTCAAGATAGTGCTAGAATACACTATTCATCAAGTGCATGAATGTTGCTGGGGTGTTGGTCGCTCAAATGACATCACAAGGAACTCGTAATGACCATACGGAGTCTTGAAGGCAGTCTTCGGAATGTCCGGATCTCGAATCTTTAGCCGGTGATAACCTGGCCGCAAATCAACTTTTGAGAACATTCTGGCACCTTGTAGATGATCAAATAGGTCATCAATGTGTGGCAATGGATACATGTTCTTCACTGTAACCTTGTTCAATTGTCGATAATCAATCGCATAGAACCATCCTTCTTTTTTACAAATAAGACTAAAGCACCCCAAGGTGACACACTGGGCCGGATGAAATCTTATCAAGTAACTCTTGCAATTGTTCCTTTAACTGCTTCAACTCCGCTGGGGCCATATGATATGGTGGAATATAAATGGGCTGAGTGCCCAGCAACAAGTCAATACCAAAATCGATATCCCTATCGGGTGACATGCCTTGAAGATCCGCCAGAAATATATCTGGATAGTCTCTCACTACCGGAACTGACTCAAGGGTAGGAGTATCAACACTGGCATCTCTCACAAAGGCTAGATGTGCATCACACCCCTTCCCAACCATTTGTTGTGCCTTAAGGAAAGACACCACCCTGCTAGGAACATAATCCAAAGTACCTCTCCACTCCAACCGCGGTAAACCTAGCATAGCCAACATCACCGTCTTGGCATGACAATAAAAAATAGCGTGATAGTGCGACAACCAGTCCATGCCTAAAATAACATCAAAGTCTACCATATTGAGTAACAATAGATCAACTCTGGTCTCAACACCACTAAGAACAACTAAACACGACTGATACACACGGTTAACAACAATGGAAACTCTTACAGACGTAGACACATAGACAGGAGAACTCAAAGAATCATGGGATATACCCAAATATAGAGAAAGTAAGATGATACATATGAATAAGTGGAGCTTGGATCAAATAAGACTGATGCATCTCTATGACAGACCAGAACAATACCTGTGATAATTGGGTCTGATGCAACCGCCTCCGTCCTCCATGGAAAAACATAACATCTAGCATGGTCTCCCCCTCTAGGGAGACCCCTACCCGCCTGACCTGTACCCTAGCTGGCTGTGCATATGGAGTGGAAACTGGTGCGGTAACCATAGCCTGAGAAGTCTGGGAACCCTATGGAATTCGTAGAGCCTGAGTAGTCTGTGGAGGTGCACCCCTCCTGAGTCTGGGGTAGTCCCTCACCATATGATGAGTATCACCACATGCAAAACAAGCTCTCAAAGGACATGGCTGCTGAAACTGGCTCGGGCCTGGTCGGCTAGACTGACAGCTGAAAGCACCCCATGCAGGAGGTGCACTAGACAGTGGCGGTGCATAATGGGCAACTGGAGTACCACTAGAAGCTGGAAGTGTTGAATAAACTGGACGACTCGCATAGTCTCTACCATGATGGGCTGCAACTAGGGTACATGCACCACTATATGTTCTACAATCTCGAGGCCTCTTGGCCTCCCTGTCCTCTCTCTCCTCGCCTCGTATACCCTCCAATCTCCGAGTGATCTCCACCACTTGCTGATATGGGGTATCAGTCTCAAACTCTCGAGCCATGCTGAATCTAATACCATAGTTGAGCCCCTCGATAAATCGACGGACTCACTCTCTGACTGTGGAGACTAATGCAGGTGCATGTCTGGACAACTCGCTGAACCTGATAGCATACTCTAACACGGTCATAGCACCCTGACACAACTACTAAAACTCTACGCACCATGCATCCCAAAGGCTCTGGGGAACAAACTCTCTCAGGAACATCTCTGAAAAGTGAGCCCATATGAGAGAAGCTGCCTCAACGGGGCTACCCTCCTCATAATCCCACCACCACTGGCATGCTGGTCCCGACAACTGGAAAGTAATAAAAGCAACCCCGCTCGTCACCACTATGCCCATCATGCAGAGAATGAGGTGGCACTTCTCCAGAAAGCCCCGTGCATCCTCTGTAGCTAGGCCGCCAAAAGTTGGAAGGTGGTACTTGTTGTACCTCTCGAGTCTGATCTGCTCCTCCTCAGACGTTGCTGCCCTAAGCTGGGGCTGAAATGGGACAACCGACTGCACTGGTATAACCTCTGGGATCTTGTCAGCATGGACTCGCTGCTCTAGGGTGCGGACTGCGGGAGTCTATGCTCCTCCCGCAGCCTGAGATGTGGCTGGTGCAAGTGGAATCAACCCCGCCTGAGCTAGAGTATCAAACATGCTCAGGAACTGGGCGAGAGTTTCCTAAAGTGCGGGGTAAGCAACAAGTGCCTCAGGTTCCTGCCCCCAACTGACGCTACTAGTGACTCCTCTGTCATAGCTCGGGCAGGTGCTCTGGCTACACTACGTGCCCGTCCTGGGCCTCTACCTCGGCCTCTCGCGACTCTAGCAGGGGGTGCGCGTGTCTGATCATAGGATCTAGCGATGCATGTCCTCACCATCTATGAGAGAATAGAAAGATAAAGATTCAAAATTTTGAAGTCAACAAACTCGCACGATAAGGAATCAAAGAAATGAAGTTTTTCCTAACAGTTCCATAGCCTCTCGAAGATAAGTACAGATGTCTCTGTACCGATCTGCGAGACTCTACTAAACATGTTTGTGACTTGTAACACCTATGAACCTAGAGCTCTGATACCAACTTGTCATGACCCCAATTTCCTTCCAAAGGATCTCGTGATGACACCTAGTCTCTAAGACTAGGTAAGCCTAACATACATGCAGAATATAATAGAGATAATGATAAAAATCTCAAATAACTCAACAACTATCATAAAAGAACTCCGCAACTCAACAGGAACAAACTCCCCAAAATCCGATGATATCAAGTCACAATGTCTACAAAAGTATACCAAACATCCCTATACAACAGTATCTATAAAGAGGGAAAATGAAATAGAAACTAGATAGAGGGTGACTCCGAGGCCTGTGGACATCGGTAGGTATACCTTGAAGTTACCAAATCTGAAGTCGACTAACTGGTGCCTGGGCTGGTAAGAGGTACCTGGATCAGCACAAAAATATGTGTAGAAGCGTAGCATGAGTACACTACAACGGTATCTATGTAAGTGTCAATCCTAACCTCGGTAGAGTATTGACGAGATCAGGTCAAGGCCCTACTAGAATAAATAAGAAAACTGAACAGATATATAATAGTGTGATAATGATAAATAATGGAAATGAGACAATGAAGACATATACCAAAAATAACTACACTGAAGTAAGGCAATTAAGGCATCACAGAAGGTAACAAGGAATAATATGCCAAGGAAATAGAGCAACCAAAACACGAGTTATGTAATAGAAATGTACCAACAAGAATCACTACCGAGGTACCGCCTCATAGTCTCATATCACAAAACAAATCACAATCTTTTCTTATATTACCGAGGGAGCCTTGCATTTAGTTTTGAAAATTATTTTTCCCAAAATAGTTTCCCGCGTTTTATCCCACCTTATCACTTCACGTTGCTTCAAGTAGTTCCCTTAATAGCAACACGCGTATCAAGCCCACCTTATCTCACCACATGCGTTTCAACCCCAATCCTTATACCACCACATATATATCAATATCACAACGTATCACAAATCGCACCTCAAGTGCCCAATAACACAACTTGCCAAAGAAGTCAACAATAATAGTGTTTCCGTAATAAATAGCCCAAGGATCAATCACAATATGCACAAGAGTCTCAACAATAGCAACTGAAGGTGAATAACTCAACAAGAATGGTATTTCAACAATTTACAACTTTGCCTCAATGTGAATTACAGCCTTTATAACTCAATACCAAATTTCACAATAAGATATTCCAAGAAATAGCAACTACAAGTAAGGGACTCAGCGGTTGAATAAAGAATAAGGAATAGAGAGAACAATAACTTCAACTAAATATGTAAAGACAATTAGCAAGTAAGAGTTAAGACAAGTATTAACGATGACAAGTAAAGCATGTGAAGATAGACTAATGATGATGAATATAACATATTATGGTAACTCAATTAAAGGCATGAAAGTAATCAACATAGCTAAAATCTGAACACTCATTCGATAACGAGTCCAACTCCAACCATACAAGATTTACTCAAATCCGACTTCAAATCCCCAAATTTTCCAACTCAGATCACTAATTAAATGACAAAAGAATCAATGGATTCATGTAATATAGCCAAATCTGAGTTAGAATCATTTGCCCCGATGATTTCTTTGAAAATCCTTCGAAATATCGCCACAAACCGAGCTTTCAACGCCCAAAGATGGAAAATGATATGAAACCCTCGTTTAAAATTCTTTTAACACTGTTGCCCAGTGATTTTCACTTCTGAGAGCCAATTTGTTGCACCTGTGACCTCGCACCTGCGAAAAATCCATCACAGGTGTAGTTCCCACTAGGATAAAAAAAATTGCTTCTGCGGACCAAATCGCGCACCTGCGCGTCCGCTCCTGCGGAACCTAGGCGCATCTGCGCTCTTGTGCTTGTGGAAGGGCCTCTGCTTCTACGACCCCAGACCTGGCTAGCCTTTTACGCATCTGCAACAGATTGGTTGCACATGCGGCCAAACCATCCTCAGGTGAGATGACACCAGAACAACAGCACTTCAGCAAAACACTAAGTCCAAAAATGATCTGATTTCAATCTGATTCATACCTAGGGCCCCCAGGACCCCGTCCGAATAAATTAACAAGTTTCAAAACACATAACGGACCTACTCAAGGCCAAAAATCACATCAAACAACATCGATTCTACGAATCGTAGCCCAATTCAAGCCTATTGAACCTATGAACATCCGACTTACAAAATTAACGTCGAATCATACCAAAACAACTCCGATTGACCTCAAATTTTGCACACAAGCCATAAATGACATGACATACCTATTCTAACTTCCGAAATTGGAATCCGACCCTTATATCAATAAAGTTAACTCCCGGTCAAACTTCTCAACCTTCCAAACCTTCAACTTCCTAACTTACGTCAATTCAAGCCGAAACGGCCTACGGACCTCTAAATCAATATTCGAACACGCTCCTAAGTCCAAAATAACCATATGAGGCTATTGGAATTGTCAAAACTCCATTTTGGAGTTGTCTACACAAAAGTCAAACTACGGTAAACTCTTTCAACTTAGGGACTATGTATCCCATTTCACTCTGAAACTCACCCGAACCATAACCAAACACCCTCGTCAAGTCACATAACCATAATACAACATAGAGGAGGCAATAAATTGGGGAATGGTGCTCAAATACTCAAAACTACTTGTCGGGTCGTTACAATATGATAGGAAGAAAACTGAGTTACTCTAAATAACCATGACATGTTTGATGGCTGGCACATTCGGCTATGGTATGCACTCTGTCTTCCTATTATATTTGATTTGAATTATGATTCTTAAGTGAAATAAATAGCCTACTCTGTGACTCATGTTCTTAGTTGTTTGATTTGTATGTCACCTAATGCATTATTGCTTGAAATTCTCAACTATATGTGCTTGCTTGACTTGAGAGTTCAACATAACCGTCTTAATTGAGTCATGTGAAATGTGTGTGTGAGGATTTATGATATTATGTGCTATCTTTTGTAGTCTAAAACTTTCTCTGTATGCTAATCGATGCAAAATCATTAAGTTGTGCTAGTCTAGGAGATGACGTAGGCAGTTCGTTGCTCGATCATAGATGTGCTTGTCACTTACAACTAAAATTTCTCCATTGTTAGCCCCTTTGAACTTATTGACCTTTTCCTTGGTACCCACATTGCAAGTCGTATCCCTAATTTTGTTCTTAACTTAAGCTTGTTGAATTTTTACCTCTGAAGGCACTTAGGCTCTAAAAGAAGTAAGGTGAGAGATTGGGAAGTAGCTTTCAAATGGAACCATGGAAGGGACCATGGAAGGGCCTACAAGGTGCACTAAAGTTATAAAAAGGCCACTAGCCGATGAACCTTAATGTAATGGGTGTGTATAGAAAAATAATACACAGCTTCTAATCTTACTAATTCATGCTAGTAGGGATGTAGAAGTGCTTAATTGAAAAATAAAGGGGGGGGGGAATGTTGTGTATGGTTTGTGGCGAGTGAATTGGTTGAGAAGAATATGTGCATGATTTTTGAGTGTAGTGTACTAAAGTGTTTAGTAGGCTTAGTCCTAAATGTATCCTACCCGTCCCTTAGCCTACATTACAACCCGGAAAGACATAATTGATCCTAGACTTGGCTAGCTTAGATTAGTAGAGATGTACATTACAGGCAAGCTTATGGTACAACTATGGGATGCACATGAACTTCTTTGTGAGAGTGAGTGCCGTTTTTCACTTGTGTGTTGTCCTTAATTTATGTTCAAAGTTATACTTGAATGTGTGGACTATTTTTATATTCACTCTCTTGTTTGTTAGCGAGGGCACATGATCTCATGACAGATTGGTAATGTTGATAACTTCTCTTGTTGGGTGAGTGCGCGAGTTGAGGGAACTTAGTGGTAACAAGTCGGCTCTTGAGGTAGGGTGGTTATGGGTAGGTTGTTTGAATGGGTTTAATTGAAATATTTATAGTTGGGTGTGTTGAAAATGGTAAGAATGTGAATTTTGTATGTTAATGCTTGATTGACGGTATCGACCATAGTCCAAGGTAGAGTGTATGATTAAAAAATTCAATTGCTCATCCATAGTTTATGTGTAAGTTGCCGGGGTGGAGTTGATAATCCCATTGCTTGAGGGCGAGCACGAGTTTAAGTGTAGGGTATTGATATTCATCTCAAAGTATGTATATTTATATGCATATTACCTCGCATTTTACTCATATTACATGAATTTCGGATGTGTAATGTAATGATTTATTCTAATTTGCCATATATTTATGTGTAGGAGTCACCCGGAGGCAATGTAGGACGAAAGTGCACGATTTGAAACAAAAAGAGAACAAAGCGAAAAAATGGGTGGCGCAAATTACAGACTTGAAGTTTTTGGCCAACATGCCAGCGCCAGGGCTAGCACAACGCGCTACCCTAGACGCTAGGAGATGGGAAACTCTCCTACTTCGCTCGGGACAAGGTTTGACGGTCCTACACACCCCAACTCATATACAAAGAAGTCTAAACCTATTTTGGAGGGGGGAGGAAGTTTTTGAGAGTAACCTTTGACCAAGAGAGAGCACGGAGCCATCGTGGAGGCCAAAATTCATCATATTCTATTTTTCTTCCACCAAACTTAGTAATTTTTATGTTTATTTGGATAATTTATTGTTTGGATACCATGTCTATGTGGAGCTAAACTTCACGTTCTAGGGTTGTGGTTCTTTCATGACTATTGTTATTCAAATATTGATTTTGATTTCTTGATTTGTTTTATTGGTTTATTTACTCAATCTTGCACTTAATTATTTTATTTTTTGATCACCAATTGAATACTATCTATGAATCTAGAATTGAACTCGAAAGTAAAAATTCTAGATTGCACATAGGATTGAGTATGGCATGTTCTTGAACACGGGCATCGGGGAATGGATTCGAAGTTAGGATAGACATATGCTAATTTCCTTGCTTGGTTATTATACGTAAATTATAAATGCATTCTTGTTGATTCTAACTCTATAGATATATAGGCATTGGGTTAGCTTGAATAGGCGAGTAGGAGATCGACAAATTCTTATGAGCAATATTAACCCCGTCAACCAATAAATCAGATAAATTAATTAGTCAATTCACTTGAAGAATACTGTAGGATTGTTAGACAGCTCATGACCCTAGATCGTTTTCATTACATTTATATCATAAAGATCCGTTTTTCCTTTGTTCAGAGTTCGCTATTTGTTTTTATTTATTTTAATTAGTTTAGAATCAAATACTTTGGGGTTTAATTCTTGTTTAGATAATTATGATAGTATAATTTATTTAATAGTTGATAACAAGTCCTCGTGGGTTCGACATTCGACTTCTAGTCACTTTATTACTTGACGACCGCGTATACTTGTGTGTGTGTTTGGCTGCAACAAAAGATTCAAACTTTATGATATAAAAAAGACGCATATTAGAGAAAGAAAGAAAGTGAATTTTCTTAAATCCTTATAGCCTCCAGAAGAAAAGTACAAATATCTCCATACCGATCCTCAAGACTCTACTAAGCTTGCTCATAACTCGTGAGACCTATGCAACCTAAGACTCTGATACTAACTTGTCAAGACCAAATATCCCAACCCACGGGGTCGTGATGGCATCTAACACCACTTGCTAGGCAGAGGCGGACCTACACAGGGGCTTAGGGGGTCATGGGAACCTGTTAGCCTAGACAAAAACCCTGTATATATATTTTATATATAGCTGTATATACTTTGGAGACCCTTTAAATATTGTTTTTGCTACCTCAATAATGAAAGGCGGGCTGGAGCAATGGTCTTTTGTGTTGCTTGAGTTCCGTCCATGAAGACTCGAGTTCGAAATCGGCCTCCTGCAAATTCAGTTTTTTTAGTTGCTTTTCTTTTTATAACAGGAATTATGTACTAGTAATATTGTACAATAATACTATTTATTAGTCAGTAGTCAAAAATTGACTGATTTATATTTTTTATTTTTGCTTTTCTCAATTTACTTATATTGTAATTGTTATACATAATAGTCAACTATATTATATTATTCTTCTCCAAAATCCCACCCCCAAAATCAAAAATCCCAAAACGCCAAACCATTCGCTCCTCACTCCAAAATAGAGAAGGTAATACTAACTCTTCTTCCTCAATTCCTCTCAGTACTTTGAAAAAGTAGCAGGCATCAAATATCTTGTTAGTGCTTCTCTTACTTTGAAACTTATTTTTTATTTATAAGAGAATGGATAATTGGAGATGGAGCTTATATGATTTTATTTAGCTTTCAAATTTTTAGTTCAACAATCGCCAGTAAAAGAATTCTTGGTAAACCCCAAATTTATCCAAATAATTTTTTTAGGTTGAGCTCCCGTTTTCTCTAAAACTGAGTGGTCTCTTGATTTATGGACCATATTCTTGTGACGATCCGGCAGGTCGTCTCGAGAGGGGTAGCCTCGTGTCCCAATTTTCTACTTCTATTGTGTTCTACAGTTGTTATATGAATTACCGGGTTGGTCCGGGTCCGGGTTCGGAGTGTTGTCATAGTGGATTGAGACACTTAGTCTCTTATTTTTGAAGCTTAAGTTGGAAAAGTCGACCGGACGTCGACATATGTGTAAACATCCTCTGATTTAAATTTTGATGGTTCTGTTAGCTCTGTTAGGTGATTTTGAACTTAGGAGCGCATCCGAAATATAATTTGGAGGTCCGTAGTAGAATTAGGCTTGAATTGGCGAAAGTTAAAATTTTGGCAAATTTGACCGAGAATGTAAAATTTTGATATCGGGATCGGATTGGATTTACGGGAATTGGAGTAGGTTTGTGGTGTCATTTATGACTTGTGTGAATAATTTGAGGTCAATCGGACGCGGTTTGATAGGTTTCGGCATCGTTTGTGGAATTTAGAAGTTTAGAAATTCATTAGGCTTGAATCCGGGTGTAATTCATGTTTTTATGTTGTTTAGGGTGATTTGAGGGTTCGACTAAGTTCGTATTGGGTTATAAGACTTGTTGGTATGTTTGGTTGAGGTCCCAGGGGCCTCGAGTGTGTTTTGGATGCTTAATGGGTTGAAATTGGGACTTAGGCAATTGCTGAGTTTTCTAGTATTCTGGTGTTTCGCACTTGCGGTAGGGAGACCGCAGGTGCGGACCCATAGAAGCGAAGAGGAGGCCGCAGATGCGGGCAAGGCCAGGAAGGGCAAGGGGCACATGTGCGAGAAAGGATGCGCATCTGCGGACGAAAGGGAAAGTTTGGGCATTTCCGCAGAAGCGGACGAAGGGCCGCATAAGCGACTCCGCAGGTGCGAGACCTGGAGCGCAGGTGTGAGCCCAGTGTTTTTAGTGGGTTCCGCAGGTGCGTATATTCTTGCGCATGTGCGGAAATAAGGCCGCATGTGCGAAAGGCCTGGGCAGAACATATAAATACGGGACTTGGAGATTTTTCACCATTTTACTATTTTGAACTCGGATTTTGGAGGAGTTTGAGAAGGATTTTGAAGTGATTACTGAGCTAAGCTCCTTGTGTTCATTTATCTTCAATAAGGATGTTTCCCCACTGATTTGTTACCTAATTGGTGAGTTTTTGAGGTTACATTTGGGGGTTTAGGGCTAGAGAATTGGAGAGTGAATTTTGGGAATTTGGATGACCAAATGGTGTCGGATTTTGATAAATTTAGTATAGTTAGACTCGTGAGTGAATGGGCTTACGGGTTTGGTGACTTTTGTCGAATTTAGAGACGTGGTCTCGGGGGGTTGATTTTAGATTTTGGCTTGTAATTGAATTGATTCCTTTAGCCTATATTAATTATACTGTACTGCTTGTGGCTAGATTCGGGGTATTTGGAGACTGATTCGAGGGGCAAAGACATTTTGGAGTAAGATTTTTCGCGGTTTGAGGTAAGTAACAGTCTTAAATCTGGTCCTGAGGGTATAAAACCACGGATTTTGGTATGATGTGATTATTTTGGAGGTGACGCACATGCTAGGTGACGGGCGTGTGGGCGTGCACTGTGGGGGATTGTGACTTGGTTCGTTTCGTAGGACTGTAAAGTCGAATAGCTTATTGTTAATTAGATGTTCCCTCTATCTTCTAGAAATTTGACTGCCATTCATGTTAGAAACCATGCTTAGGCCATATGATATCACGGTTGGGACCTGTTGCGGTCGGGTACTTGTTGAATTAGCTGCTATTTGCAGTCTTGTACTCAGTCACAATTTTACTTGCGTGTCATATCTATGTGTTCTCTTGTTTTCTTGTTGATACTTGTTATTATTTCTTTTGGGCTGATTTGTATGATTTCTGAGAGACCGAGAGGCTGGAGAGGTTAGTGATTGAGATAGGGCCTTAGTGCCAAGCTGTTAGCTATGTGAGTGTATATGGATCGGGTTGCACGTCGCAATGAGCCTGAGGGCTGAATGTATAAGGATCAGGTTGCACGCCGTAACGAGCCTTATGGCTATTTATGGACTGTAGATTGGGTTGCATGCCGCAACGACCTTATGGCTACTTATATGATTGGATCGGGCTGCACGCCGCAGCGATATAGCACTTGGGCTGAAGGAGCCCCTCTGGAGTATGTACACCCCCAGTGACCGCAGGTACCTATTGAGTATGATTATTGAGGGTTGAGAGCCGAGTGTTTGAGCTATTGAGAGCTTGAGTGATTGCTACCCTAAAAGGTTACATTTGTTTCCTTTGTTGTTGCACTTAGTTGAATTATGTCATTGTTCTGAACTTCTGAAAAAATATTGTATTCGGTTTATCTGAACTGAGTAAATGTACAACTGACTTAATTTATATTGCCGGAATTGATTCATGTCTACTTTCATTGCCGAGACTACTGAAGTGAACAGTAATTGTATAGCTCGTCACTAACTCTATTTATCATGTTTCTTAATGTGTTGTCTTGTTCCTATTATGTTCTCTATTTCATGTTTTACTTATCCAAGAATCACTTAAATATTGTAGTATTTGCTTTATTCTTGATAAAACGGGTGTGATTCCTCTATTGATATTGTGTTTTCTTGTAATCTTGGTGGACTCTTAAATTTATTGGACTCGTTATTAGGAAGTTCTTAGTCTTGTGAATTGAGATTGACGTATTTTTGATGAATTTTAATTCTTCTCAATCAAATTCTTGTCTTAGAAACTATTCCTTCCATCCTATAGATGAGTTTGATGAGAAATTGCTTAATCTCGACCCTAGAGAGCGACTGCCCATTGATAAATATAGTCCTAGAATACGGGATAAAGTAAGAACACACTACACTCAAGAAGGACCTTGCCAACTAGTTGATTACAAATTTTCTAAAATTTTATTCGAAAAGAAAATGCGTCAATTTAGTCCGGTTTGGTTTAAAGATTTGTATTATATATGGATAGAGTATAGTGTGAAGAAAGATTCCATATTTTATCTAAGCTGATGTTTATTCAAAATTGATTACGTTCATCGAAGCACGAGTGACTCTTTCACAAAAACCGGCTTTAAAGCTTGGAAAAGGTTCGAAAAGACTTGCTTTACATGTTGGTGAAGTAAATAACCTACACCATAAGTATTTCAACAAGATGCTAGACTTGTCAAATCAATCTCAATCAATTCAAGTTGCTTTTGACAAGCAATTCCAGAAACAAAGAAGTGACCACTTAATATATTTAAATGCCTCAACAATGTTGCAAGGTTCCTCTTGTACTTTGGATTGTCTTTTCGAGGTCATGATGAAAGTGAATCTTCAAAAAATAAAGGCCTTTTTCTAGTGATTTTGGAATGGATTGCAAAGAGACTCCCTCATGTAGATAGAGTCATATTGAAACATGCTTCAAAAATTGATATGATGGCTTCACCGAAAATTCAAAAAGATATAGTGAGTGCTTGTGCACAAGAAATCATGGAAGCTATAATTAATGATTTGGGTGGAGATTATTTTGGGATATTAGTTGATGAGTCCAAGGACATTTCGTACCATGAACAAATGATCCTTGCTTTGCGGTATGTTGACAAAAGAGGCCAAGTGAACGAGCCATTTATTGGCCTCGTTTGTATTGGTGATACATCTGCAAAGTCATTGAAGGAAGCAATATTTTCTTTACTAATGAAACACTCATTACGTCCTTCCAAAATATGTGGACACAGCTATTATAGAGCTAGTAACATGCAAGAAAAAATAAATGGTCTTAAAGCTTTAATTTTGCAAGAAACCACTTCGGCCTATTGAATTTATTATTTTTCTCATCAATTACAATTGACTCTTGTAGAGGTTGCTAAAAAATATGAGGTGAAAACTTTCTTTTCTATAGTTGCTAACATGTTGAATGTGATTGGAGTATCTTTTAAACATGGAGATCAACTTCGGAATCATCAAGCAGAATTGTTGGATCAATTGCTAGAGAGTGGTCAAGTTCAAAGTGGGAAAGGATTAAATCAAGAGCGAGGGCTTCAAAGGCTAGGTGACACTCGTTGGGGATCATATTGTAAAATATCAGATAACTTTATTGTTTTATTTGCATCTATTGTTCATGTGCTTAGGTTAATTGAATATGAAGGTTCTGAGGATAATGATAGATTGTAAGCAGAAACTTTTTTGAGTAAAATCAATGCATTTGAATTTGTGTTCATGCTTCACTTGATGTTGAAGTAGTGTTGATATCAAACGAACTGAGCAAAGCTTTACAGAAGAAAGAGCAATATATTATCAATGTCATGATATTTCTTGACCTTACAAAGGAAAGTTTGAAACTAATGAGAGATGGAGGATGGGAATCATTAATGGATAAAGTCTCGTTATTTTGTGCTAAACATGAAATTTTGGTACCCGGGATGGAAGAATTCTATATTCCTGGAAAGTCGAAGTGTAGGCCTTCTAGTGTTAATTATTCATATCACTTATGTGTTGAGATTTTTTATGTAGTGATTTATTTGCAATTTCAGGAGCTTAATAGTCGTTTTGATGTTGTTAGTGATAACTTGCTTCTTAGTATGGCTAGCTTGAATCTGTAACGACCCGACCAGTTATTTTGAGCATTTGCATTCAACTCGGTAGCTTGAGGTCTTGAGTAGCTTCATATGGTGTATTATGACTTGCGTGTATGGTCAGTTTTGTTCTTCGAGTTATTCAAAATTGATTTGGAAGAATGGTTCTTAAATAGGAAGTTTTAAGTTAGAAGAGTTAACCACGTTTGTGTAATGACGCGGCCGGTTATTTTGAGTATTGTAGCCTTGTTTCTCCATTTATTGCTTATTCTATGCTCATTTGTTATTATGTGACTTGCCATAGTGGTTGGTTTGGTTACGGGGATATTTCGGAATGGATTAGGACATTAAGTCCCAAGATTGGAAGCCTAAGTTTGAAGAGTTGATCGGATGTTTTCTCATGTGTAAATGACTCTGGAATAGAGTTTTTATGGTTTTGATATCTCCGTATTGTGATTTTGGACTTAGAAGTGTGTCCGGATATTGATTTGGAGGTCCGTAGGTGATTTTTGCTTGAATTGGCGATAGTTGGAAAAGTTAAAGTTTGGAGAGTTGAGAAGTTTGACCAAGAGTTGACTTTGTTGTTACCGGGCTCGGATTTTGGTTCCTAAAGTTGCAATAGGTCCGTTGTGTCATTTATAACTTGTATGCGAAATTTGAGGTCAATCGGAGTTGGTTTGATAGGTTTCGGCATCGATTGGAGAAGTTGGAAATTCATTAGTTTCATTAGGCTTGAATTGGGGTGCGATTTATATTTTTGATGTTGTTTCATGTGATTTGAGGCCTCGACTAAATTTGTATAGTATTTTAGGACTTGTTTGTATGTTTGGATGGGGTCCCGGGGGCCTCGGGTGATATTCGGATTGGTTTGAGACTTGAGTTTAGCCTTATGGGATTGCTGATGTTCAGGTATCTGGTTTCTTTTTACGCGATCGCGTGTGAAGGTCCACGATCGTGAAGGCTTGTTTGGGTGACTGGTGGAGTTGGTCTATGTGATCGCGAGAATTGGTCTGTAATCGCGGAGCTTTTGTTGTTCATGCATCGTGAACAGGGATGTTGGGGTGCGTCCGCGAAGAAGGAAGGGGGAGGCCTGGGAAGCCCACGCGATGGTTCTTCACGATCACGAGAGGGACTCCGCGATTGTGTAGGTTTGAGATTTTGTACATCGCGTTCGTGACTGGTTTTCCGCATTTGCGTAGGTCATTTTGAGCATAGAAGCTTTTTTGTTCTTCGCGATCACGAGGGGCTTTTCGCGATTGCGAAGAGGAGGCGATTATATAATTTCAAAAATGAGGGTTGAAGTATTATTTCACATTTGGACTTAGGGAGTTTGGATTGAGGCGATTCTTGAAGGGATTTTTAAGAAATTTATTGGGGTAAGTGATTCTAACTCGGATTTGGTTAATATACATGAATCTATCATTATTTTTACCATTTAATTAGTGTTCTGGGTTGGAAAAATTGGGAAACATTATAGAAACTTCATAAACTTTAATTTGAGGATTTGAAGGTCGAATTGAGCTATAGCACGTCGTTCGGCGGTTTGAGGCCTTGGGTAGCTTCACTTCAGTTATTATGACTTGTCCGTAAGGTTGGAATTGCATTTCAGGAAGTTCGGAGTTGATTTGGAAAGAAAATTCTAATTTCGAAAGCTTTAAGTGGAAGAATTGACTAAGGTTTGACGTTTGAGTAAACGACCTCGGAATAGTGATTTGAAGGTTCCACTAGGTTCCTATGATGATTTTGAACTTGGGAGTATATTTGGGTTGAGTATTGGGTGGATCGGGAGTATTTCAGCACTTATTATGGAAAGTTAGCATTTTGAAAGTTTAAGAATTTCTTAAGTTTGATTTGAAGTGGACTTCGGTGTTAACAATGTCCGTTTGAGGTTTCGAGCCTTGGAATAGGTTTGTATCATGATTTGTGACTTATACGCAAAGTTTGGCATCATTTCGGAATATTTTGGTATGATTCGGATGCGTTCGTCGAAGTTTGAAATGTTTGAAAGTTTAAAGAAAGGTTTGGATTGTCAATTCTAATTTTGATGTTGTATGGCGTGGTTTGAGGCTTTGACTAAGTCCGCATCGTGTTTTGGGATGTATTGGTATGTTTGGATGGGGTCCCGGGGGCCTCGGGTGCGAATAGGATTGGAAACGGATCGAGTTTGGACTTGGAAGGATAGTTGAGGTAGCTGAGACGGGGTGCAATCGCACCTGCGTAGAAAGGGCCGCAGGTGCGAGCTCGCAGAAGCGGCCAAAGAGGTCGCAGAAGTGGAGGGGACTGAGGTTGGCTAGATTCGCAGGTCCGAGGAATTTACTGCACATGCGAGCTCGCAGGTGCGGGCAGTGGAGCGCAGAAGCGGAATGGGGCCTGGGATGAAGACGCGCAGAAGCGGAGAAACATCCGCAGAAGTAGACTAGCAAAAGTGAACCCTTGTCCGCAAAAGCAAAGTACTGGAGGAAGTGGGGTGTTCACAGATGCGATGGTTGCACCGCACCTGCGGGACCACAGATACGGTCAAGTGGTTGCAGGTGCGATGGTCGTTGGGCATAAGGCTTGTTAAGTACGTGGGTTTGGATCATTTTCACTTTATTTCTTCCATGGGAGCGAACTTTGGAGCGATTTTGGAGCGCCATCTTTGTCGTCAATTATGAGGTAAGTGATTCCTACAACTTGTGAGTTAAATATATGGTTTATATATGGATTTAAACATGAAAATTAGTAGAAATTTGGGATTTTGGTAGAAAACCTAAAAATTGGTATTTTTGGATTTTGACCACGAAATTAAACATGGAATTTGGAATAAATTATATATTTGAGTTCGTGGTGTTATGGGTAAAGTTTATCTTTGAAAACTTATAGAATCCGGGCAAGTGGGCATGAACATTGAATTTATCGACTTTTCGAGCGGAGTTGGGAATTGTTATAAATTGTAAGCACTGGAGTATATTTCGATTGATTTCCATGTTGTTTGACTAGTTTCGGGACGTTTGGCTTTGAGTTGAGGTGTTAGAGAGGCGTTGGAGCCGGTTATGGAACTTCGGAGCGAGGTAAGTCTCATGTCTAACTTTGTGAGGGGGAAACTACCCCTAGGTGATGTTATTGTTATGTGCTAATAGTTGTGGATGCTACGTACGCACGAGGTGACGAGAGTCCGTATGTAGCTAAAGCATGTTTATGTTCGGGTAGACTTAGGACATTACCATATAATACGTGAAATATTTGAATTCATTCTGTTGGCTTAATTAATTGAAATTAATTTAGAAATAAATATATGTATACTAGGTCGAGCCTGATCACCTTGAGTTGTTGGCTAGTTATTTTTGAGAAACGGTAAATATTCTATTCACTTTGTACTCATGTACTGTATTGTAAGCATATGTCTCATAATTTGATAACTTCCTTCCTTTTCTTGTAGAGCGGGCCGAACGCCTCGGCAGTATATAGATACATCTATGGTTCATGTCGCTCAACCCTGGCAGTGTACACATTATTCTGGATTGGGTCGAATGACCTCGGCATAATCGTGCGTTATATCGCTGGCAGTCCAAACATTCACGAGATTATCTTTCCATTGATGCCCGGCATTTTATATGGTATTCCTTATTCATTTGATATTTGGAACTTGACATTTTCTAACTTGTTAATGTAGAATACAATATTGAGAAATTCATACTTTAAAAAGAAATATTTGGAAGATTATGTACCTTACAGATTTACCCCATTATGGTTGTGTGCTTCACATCTGCTTATCGTTTTATTATATTGCTTTGTTGGACCTCTAGTAAGTGTCGATGTCGACCACTCGTCAATACTTCTCCGGGGTTAGGCTAGATACTTACTAGGTACGCGTTGATTTACGTACTCATGTTTCACTTCTACACTAAATATGCAGGATCTGACAAGTTCATTTGGTGATCATTTTGGCGCATAGGCGCACCTGTTGCTTAAAGCTAAGTGGGGGAGCCCACCGTCTATGATTGGATCGCGTGGTTGTCTTCTTGTGCAGCTTCTGGTTATCAGTGCATTGGTGAATTACTTATGACTAAGAAAAGAAAACATTAGGGGTAATTCGAGCAAAGGATTTGATGAATGGGTGCTATATTTCGCCTTATCGATTCTCGCACAGATTTTGGGGAGACTCAAAGTTTATGCTTCTGATAGATGTGATGTACAAGGAAAATAATTCATCTGGTTGCTTCTTTGGGAGTGTTCATGTGTTGACGGCGCACTAGAGTTTGGCTTATATTCGGGATTAAGTCAGAGTGGATGACTCTCAACAGTGGTTCTAATGGGTTCGTTATATGACTGGAGACCGCGATTTTGCAGTAGAGTGTGAAGAATACTTGGGGAATTTTATATGTTATCATTGGGTCTACGGGGCAGTATTGGAAAAATAGGAGAAATAGTTTCGAATTCGTGGAATATCTTTCAGAATGGGTGTACCGGTTGGAGATGCTATTGTGCGCATGAGGAGATGGTTCATGGATACTGAGACGATGTGGTCTCGTGAAGTGGGTCACTCGGGAGGAGTGTTGTTGAGTTTCGTTATGATTCTTGAGTGCATCTACTATTATTCTAAGGCAAGTCATGAGTTAATTGGAAGAAGTTGGTTCGGTTATTAATGGTTGAATCATCATGATTGTTGCAATGATTAGTTCCTTTGGCATGTGAAGTTATACATGTGGTTTGTGGTTGTACGTGTGGGCTCGACAGCCACCATAACTTGATTGATTGGGGAGGTATTGGATTCAAATAGCCTTGTGGTGTAAATGGATTCCGGAAGAGTCATGGCGGTTTAGATCACGACTTGAGGTTTGTATTTTCTGCGGTTTGGGAATTCAGTTGCGTGTTGCATTGGTTCTTCTGAAATGAGCTAAGTGAAAGGTTTTTAGCCAATGAAGTGTTTATTCTACTGGTAATTCAGGGGTTATGATGAATTCTTGTATTCTCGCGTAGCGGCATGATAGGTGCAGTGAGCGACATGGGAATGTGAAAGTTGAGGATCAAGGTTGTGATTTGGTGTTGATAAGAATGTCAGCTCGAATGAGCCGGGAATAATTTAAATGTTCAGAGTAAGCTGACATTATCCTAGTGTCACTTGGGAATGGTGTTTTGTGTAAGGAGCATTGTGTATTGATTTGCGGGTTCTTGAATTGCTTTACAGATTAGTACGGCTGGTGGTATGGAGGTGCATATTTTGCTACCTGGGTGGAAGGTCATGGGAGCGTACCCCACGGGGAGATTTGTATAAGTGTGACATATTAGTCAGTTGATTGTTAAAGATTGAAACCAAGTATGGAGATTTTTTATATTATCGTTAATGTGAGAGTTTATGCCTGAAAGGCTCTCTATTCCTTTGGTTGTGAACTGTGGGAGTTTGGTCCGGAGTGGACGGTTGCTTGTGTGTGTCATGAATGGGGCCATTGTGGATCCTTGGAAGGTTATTGGACCAGTATGGTACGATCAGAATATTTGAGGTCTGTTGGCGGGTCTAATGTTAATGTGTGCTCTACGTCAGGTCGGATGTGTTCATTCGTCATAACATTTCTTATAGAGGAGTAGTCAGGTATTGGATGTTATTCCCGTTGTCAGCTATTCTGTGTAATCTCTATTGTGCCATGTGGGTTGTGAGACGGCTTGATTATTCGCATATGTGTTGAGGTCCCGTGTAGCTTGTGGTATTATATGAGCAAGATGGCTCTCGAGATGCAAGTCATTTATCACACCTTAGTTGTGCTTGGGCTTCGTAGCGTATTTTGCTATCCGTCTCCCCGAGATTTGTATTATGCACTTGGCGTGCTTGTGGTCAATATTCGGTCATTTCGTAAGTATAAGAATTACGGTTTGTTGGGTGTTTCCTTACTGATTGTATGATTGTATCGGGGGGCACGCCGCCACGGATACATTGTTTGATCGGGTGGCATGCCGCTACAAGTATGTTGTGTGGATCGGGTTGTACACTGCAACAGTTTCATGCTTGGATAGGGCTGCACGCCTCAACAGTGTCATAGTTGGATCGGGTTGAACGCCGCAACAGTGAGATGTTGAGCACGGTTCCCTTTACTTATTTTTGTGTATTTGTTTCTCATTCTTTGAGAAAGGTTCATAGAGTCTCTTCGGCCATTTTATTCGTTACGCGGGCCGGGTAGTTCTTTTTGTCCAGAGATCGTTTTCCCTTATGTGCCATATTCAAGTTGTAGCTTGTCGGTGCATTGATGGCATCATATGAGATCTGGATCAGTGTTTGCAGTGTTTGAGGTGGCTTATTGCCTGAGCAGCTTGTACTAGGTGAGACGAGACTATTGGACCTGAAATCAGTGCAATCAGGTTTATATAAGGTATATTAAAGAGAAAATATCGTTATTCAGACAAAATGAGGTAATGGTCCTGTCAGGAGGAGAGACTCCATGATTTGTTGATTCGACAGGTGGTTATTAGTTTCTACACATATCTTCCGTCGTGGCAGTATTGCGAGAGCTGGATCAGGGCTTATATGTGTTATGAGGGTTATTGCGGGCACCGAATTCTTGAAATGGCAGCTATTATGGTCGGAGGACGTTATTATGGTCAAGTGAATTATGTGGTACATGGTGTGATTTTAGCGGAGGAGCATGGTCAAGTTGGGTACAGTGTATGGTGATTGATGCGGTGTTTGTATGTTAGTATCGGGTCTCGTGGAAATTTCGAATGTTGGAATTTAATTCTGAAGCTTGTTAGCTAAGGTTATAGGAAAGATCTTTAGTTTGGATCAAGCTAATATGCTCAACTGGGTCGTGGTGGCACGGTTAGGTGCACGAGGTGTTAAACAGTGATTTTGGACAACTTCGGAGCAGTTCTTAGCATGTTCGAGGATGAACGTATGTTTAAGTGGGGGAGAATGTAATGACACGACTGGTCGTTTGGAGCTCAAGCACGTCGTTCGGCAGTTTGAGGCCTTGGGTAGCTTCACTTCAGGTATTATGACTTATACATGTGGTCGAAATTGAATTTTGGGAAGTTCGGAGTTTATTTGGAAGGAAAGTTCTAATTTTAAAAGCTTTAAGTGAAAGAATTGACTAAGGTTTGACTTTTGAGTAAACGACCTCAGAATCCGGATTTGAAGGTTCCAATAGGTTCGTATGATGATTTCGGACTTGGGCGCATATTCGGGTTGGGTATCGGATTGGGCGCATGTTCGGGTTGACTTGGGTGCAGGATCTGACAAGTTCATTTGGTGATCATCTTGGCGCATAGGCGCACATGTTGAGGAGACTTTATGTGAGCTGCATTTCAGGCTACACATCGCAGTCCACGGAGTTTCCATCATACTATTTATTTTATCTTATCTTATTTATATTCTAGACAGATGATGTATTATTATTGTACTCCTTAGTATATGCTCATGCACTTGTGATACTGGGTTTGGGGTTATACTAGTTGATGCTCACGGTTTCGTATATTATTATCGCCTTTCATTTCTTTTATAAATTACAAATGTTGCACGTTCTCGTGGATTTAGAAGTGTAAATCTCTTTCCTTATTAAAAATCTATGATTTCGAAAGTAATAAAATGAGTAATTAAATTGATAAATCACTATTGGCTTGCCTGACTGCGGCATTAGGTGCCATCACGACCTATAGTCCATGCAACTGTGTAGATACCTAATCTTGTTATTATTCATGTATTCTCCATGTGTTAGAGAAATTGAGTTGTGATTCATGTTAGAAATCATGTTTAAGTTATATGTTGGTACTATTAGGACCCACATAGGTCATTTTTGTTGTTGAGTTATTTGCTTAAATTGCAGATATGTACCCGGTCGCATTCATCATTTGCATATCATATCTCAGTCTCTGTTAGTAATCATTTATTGTTCCATCATGTATCATGGTTTTGGGCTGATTGGCATGAGTTTTGTGAGCCCGACAGACTGGAGAGATTGATGACTGAGTGAGGCTGAGTGCCTGATTGTGAGTGATATTTATGGGATCGGGTTGCACGCCGCAACATGCTTTATTGATTCATGATGGGATCGGGTTGCACACTGCAGCATCCCATGATTGGCTTATATTTAGCACTTGGGCAAGATCCGTCCCTCCAGAGTCTGACGTACCAGCAATGAGCGCAGGTACCAATGAGTACGAGTGCCAAGTGCAAATGCTGAGTGATTGGGAGTACTGAGTGATTAAGCGTGATGAGTGAGGTTGAATACTCCGAGAGTATGAGTATATGGCTTTATCACTGTGTTGCATTACAATTGACATGCATATTTGACGTGTAGATATCGAGATGTAACATACCTTACACTAGTCATACTTGGCATATTTTATCCATGTTGAGCTCAAACTATTAAATACTTGAAAGCATGTCTACATTTATGAGCTGGCTACAAACTGATTATGAGATTTTCTCTGAGTTATTATTTTCATTTTCCTGTCATATATGTGTTGTTATTATCTTGACTTGGATTGTACCTTTCTGATCTCGTCACTTCTTTCAGCCCAAGGTTAGTCATGTTACTTATTGAGTACATTGGGTCGGTTATACTCATACTACACTTTGCACTTCGTGTGCAGATCCACGTACTTCTGGGCATGGCGGTTACTAGATTTGGAGCTTCATTTACTTGGAGACTTTTGAGGTAGTTGCTTTGGTGTCCGCAGACCTCGACTCTCCTTCTTTTCAGTTATTTAGCATTGTTCTATCTTTCTAGACAGTTGTATTAGTAGTTTGATTGTGTTGACATTTTAGTAGCTCATGTACTCAGTGACACCCGAATTCTGGGGATTTTGTATCTGTGATTATCGGCTTGCTTAGTTCTGTGATAGGTGCCATCACGACATGTTGAGTTTGAGTCGTGACAAGTTGGTATCAGAGCCTAGGTTACATAGGTCTCACGAGTTATGAGCGGGTTTAGTAGGGTCTTGCGGATCGGTACCGAGATGTCTGCACTTATCTTCGAGAGGCTACCGAATCATTAAGAAAACCTCACTTTCTTATATTCTTGTCGTGCGGATTTGTTGATTCCGGAAACTAAACTTCTATTATTATATTCTCTCACAGATGATGAGGACACATGCTACTGGATTGGGCGGACAGCCACAAGTACCACCAGCTAGGGCTGCGAGAGGCTGGGGGGGCTGCGGTAGAGGCTGAGGTGCAACTCGTACAGTAGCTAGGGAAGCACCTGTAGATCCACTTGTTGCTCCAGCTCAGGAGCAGATTCCATATGGGGTTGAGCCAGTGGGACCATCTCAAGCACTAGTTGTGCCCCTTGTGATTTTAGGCCTTCATGAGGCTCTGGCCCAGATATTGACTTTATGCACTAGCCCTGCTCAGGCAGTTTCAATTCAGGCCGCACCAACCACTTCACAGACCGGGGGAGGTGTTCAGACTCCCCCCGCCCGTACTCTAGAGCAGGTGGTTCAGGGACTCCAAACACCGGGGGTACTACCAGCCCAGCCGGTTGCAGTGGCTCAGGCCCTGATTGGTCCATTGATGAGTGATGGGGAGTAGAAGAGGCTTAGGCCTCCATCATTCAGTGGGGATGAGTCAGAGGATACTCAGGACTTCTTGGACAGGTGCCAGCAGATTCTTCGCACGGCAGGTATTTTGGAGACTAGTAGAGTCTCATTTACTACTTTTCAACTATCGGGGGCAGCCTTCAAATGGTGGGAGGCCTATGAGTTGAGCATGTCAGCCGGTTTTGTACCACTTACATGGCACGAGTTCTCCATTCTCTTTTTGGAGAAGTTTGTTCCATAGACCCGTAGGGAGGAGTTGCGAAAGCAGTTTGAGTAGCTACGCTGGAAGGGATGTATGTGACCCTGTAGGAGATGAGATTTTCAGAGTTGGCTCGTCATGCGATCTGGTTGATTCCCACATAGAAGGAGAGGATTAGGAGGTTCATTGATGGCCTCAACTATGGACTACGCTTTGTCATGACTCGGGAGATCGTATTAGGTGCTAGGTTCAACGAGGTAATTGATATTGCTAGATGGCTAGAGTATGTCCCTAGTCAGGAACGTAAGGAGAGAGAGGCCAAGAGGCCTCATGGTTCGGGTGGTTTCAATGGTGTTTCTTTTGGAGGGCAGTCCCACCACAGCAGGGGTCGTCCTTATAGGCCCACTCAGATGACTTGTCTGGTTCATCGTGGTGCATCGGCTAGCCATGGTTCACATAGTGCTTGTCCGGGTTAGTCATCTCTCAGTGCCTTCCCAGCTCATATTTCATCTCATGCTCCATCAGTTCAGGGTTCATCTATACCAGGTCCTTCTAGTAGTTATTCCGGCTCTCGAGGTCTGATTCAGTCTCCACCACCATCGGGGAGTTACTTCGAGTGCGGGGAGTTTGGATATATGTGGAGGCAGTGACCCCGTCATTTTGGAGGTCAAGTTCAGTAAAGGGGTCAGGTTATGACTTCCGCACCATTTACTTCACCACCCGCTCAGCTAGCTCGGGGTAGGGCTCAGGCAGTTAGAGGTCGCCCTAGACGGAGAGGCCGATCAGGTGGCGGTTCTGCTCGATGCTATGCTTTCCCTACCAGGCCAAAGGTCGTTGCTTCAGATGCACTGATCAAAGGTATTGTCTAAGTATGTCATAGTTCTATCTTTCTAGACAGTTGTATTAGTAGCTTAACTGTGTTGACATTTTAGTAGTTCATGTACTTAGTGATACCCAGATTCTAAGGAGTTGGTACTGAGTCGCAGTATTTCTTATTGGTTATTTATGAGATATTTAATTTTTAAATTTATTTCTTCATGTTTTCAATTGAAAAATGCATAGTTATTTGTGATTATCGACTTGCCTAGTTCTGTGATAGGTGACATCATGACATGTTGAGTTTGGGTCGTGACAGTTTGACTTTTGTGTATTTGACCTTGGTTGGAGTTGTTATGTTTTTGTTAGGTTCGGATGATGATTTTGGACTTGGGCATATGCTCGGATTTGTATTTGGATATTTCTAGAAGGTTTTGGCACTATTTGGTAAAAGTTGGTAATTTAAAGGTTTAGAATATTCATAAATTTGATCGGGAGTTGACTTTAATGATATCGGGTTCGGATTGTTGTTTTGGGAATTGGAATAGGTTAGTTATGTCATTTGAAACTTGTGTGCAAAATTTGAGGTCATTCTGGCTTGAATTGATGTGGTTCGTCACGAGTTTTGGAATTGCAAAGTTCATTAAATTTGATTTTGTCACGACCCAAAATCCAACTAGTCGTGATGGTACCTAACCCAATCCGCTAGGTAAGCCAATTAACAACCATCCAATTCAATTGATATTTACTGAGAAAAATAAATTATGAAATAACTGAACTTTTATACAAAGGATTCCCAAGGACTGGTAGTATAAATCATGAGATTCTAAGATTTAGAGTTTACAAGGCTAGTATGAAATAAATACACCATATGTTCGAAATGTACATAAATAGATTTTTTTAAAATCTAAAGCTACCATGAACAAGAGGCAGCTACAACCAAAACGCAGGTTTATCTTCAATGCCAGCTCACGCCATACACAGCAACATCAGCTCCAAAATCTGCACAGAAGGTGCAGAAGTGTAGTATGAGTACAACCGACCCCATATACTCAATAAGTAACAAACCTAACCTTAGGTTGAAAGCAGTGACGAGCTTGGACAACAGTTAGAGTCCAACACCAATAGCCAAGAACAACTCGTAACAATATAGCGAAAATAGTACAAGTAATACTCAAAGATATGATGCTCAACTCGTTCACAATTATGGAAAATAGGCATGCTTCTCAGATATAATAGTAAAAACCTAAATCTTTCACCGAAATATGAGTATATCAGAAAACTGTGATTTTTTCCAAAAACTTTCAACAACAGATAAGATGTTTCATTATCAGATAGCATGAGGAAACTACTTCTCTATGCCTACATGTCAATGTGCATGTGAAGTCATGAATGTCACAATACCGTATAACATGAGAAAATGCATCTCTATGCCTACATGCCAAGTATGCATGTCAAATGTAATGCACCACAGTGATAAACTCATGTGCTCATACTCTCAGAGTACTCAATCTCACTATATCACACTCAATCATTCAGCACCTCCCAATCACTCGGCACTCGCACTCAAACTCAGAACACTCAGTCACTCAGCATTGTATGGTACCTATGCTCACTGCTTGTATGTCAGACTCCGGAGGGGCGCATCCTGCCCAAACGCTAATATAAAGCCAATATAGCCCGATGCGGCGTGCAACCCGATCCCATCAATAATAATAAATCCTATAAGGTCTGTTGTGGCATGCAGTCCGATCCATATAATAATAATATATATAAAGCCAATATGGCTTGCTACGGCATGCAGCCTGATCCCATCAATAATAATAATATATATATAAAGGCAATATAGACTATTGCAGCGTGCAGCCCGATCCTATCAATATCACTCACAATCCGACCCTCAGGCCCCAACTCAGTCATCAATCTCTCCAGTCTCTCAGGCTCACAAATCTTATGCCAATCAGCCCAAACAATGATAACATGATGTAACAACAAATGATAACAGAGACTAAGATATGATATGCAAATAAATGAATATGACAGAATATGTAAATACAATTTAAGCAAATAACTCAATAGCAGAAATAACCTTAGTAGGTCCCAACAGAATAAGAATATATCCTAAACATGGTTTCTAACATGGATCACAGCTCAATAACTCTAGCACATAGAAATTTCGTGGATAAAAACAAGATTAGGTAACTACACGGTACCACGGAATCAACTAAGTCATAACTCACACAGTTTATGCTCATTCGCCCGTCACCTAGAATGTATGTCACCCCAACACCGAACACATAACACGTATATTCAGAGGTTTGTACCCTCAATATCAAGTTTAGAAGTGTTACTTACCTAGAACAAGGTAAATCTAATGTCGAGCAAGTCAAACAATACTCTAAAAATGCCATCTCGCGCGTAACGACCTCCGAATAGCTCGAAACTAGCCAAAAGCAACTCAAGAACATCAAATAATACCAAAGAAAATAAATCCAATCGATAAAGGTGGAATCTTTAATGAAAAGCCCAAAGTCAACCAAAAAGTCAAACTCGGGCCCGCACCTTGGAATTCGACGAAACTCACATAATCCCACCCATTCAATTACAAGTCCAACCATACTAGTTTCACTCAAATTTGACTCTGAATCGATGTTCAAAACTTAAAAATTCACTTTATGACATTTTAGACAAAAAAACCCCAAATTTCACTTTGAAATCATCAATCAAAATGCCAAAAACGAAGATTGATTCATGAAATATAACCAAAACTGAGTATAGAACACTTACCCCAATCCATAAGGTGAAAAATGCCTCCCAAATTGCCCAAATCCGAGTTCCCCAACTCAAAATATGACCAAATGAACAAACCCTCGATATTATATCCATCAACCCAGCTGTTCTGCTTCATTTCTTGTGCCAAATGATCCTGAAACTCGCTTTTGATGCTTCCAATTAATTTCTCGCGATATGCTAGTCAAGTTGGGCTTTTGAATCACTCCATTTGATCTTACAATGAAGGATATATATTGGTTTCAATATTTGGAAATAGTGCAAATTTTTTAATGCGAATTCAGTGACAATTTCGTAATTAATCTGACAAATCTGGCAACTCAATTCTTAGTAAAATGACCATAAATTCCTCATACGATGTCGGAACTTAATGATTTCAGTTGTTATGGTTACAAAATTACGATACGGATCTAATGCTTTAATAAAAACAAAAATGGGAGCTCATTTGCTTAATGTGGTACCATTTATGCTTGAAGTAACATCATCGAAACATAAAAAAACGAGTGCAACACAACCCAAACCTATTCGAAACTCACCCGAGCTCCTCGGGACCCCATCCGAACATACTAGCAAGTCCCATAACATAACACAGACTTTCTTGAGGCCTCAAATCACGTATAACAACCTCAAAACCATGAATAGCACCTCAAATCGAACTTAATGAACTTTTAAATTTTTAACTTTCAAAACTCGTGCTGGACCATATCAAATCAACTCGAAATGACCTCAAATTTTGCACACAAATCCCAAATGATATAACAAAGCTATTCAAATTCCCGAAACCACAATCCGAATCCGATATCATAAAAAGTCAACTCCCGGTCATATTTATGAACATTACAAACCTTCAAATTTTCAACTTTTGCCAATTAGTGTCGAAACCTTCTAGGAGCATCCAAATGCAAATCCTGGCATACGCACAAGTCCAAAATCACCATCCAGACCTAACGGAACCATCAAAACTCTATTCCAAGGTCAAATACATAAAAGTCAAACTTGGTCAACTCTTCCAACTTAAAGCTTCAACAATGAAATTCACTCTTCCAAACTAATTCTGAATCATCTGAAAACCAAAACTGATGATACACACAAGTCATAATATATCGAACGGAGCTACTCATGCCCTCAAACTATCGAGCAAAGTGAAAATGCACAAAACGACTAGTCCGTCATTACAAATTTGAGGTACGATTCATGGTTTTGCTGTTATTATGTGTGATTTGAGGCCTCGAGTATGTATGTATTATATTTTGGGACTTGTTGGTGTGTTAAATCGAGGTCTCGAGGGGCTCGGGTGAGTTTCGTATAGGTTTTGGACCATTTTAGATCATATGGGTAAGTGTTGGTTTTGGCAGGGATCTGGTGTGATCGCACCTGCTGAGCATGGGGCATAGGTGCGGTGTCCGCATATGCAGACGAGAGGAATAATAAGCGGAAGAAGTGGTATGGGAACAGAGTCCACAAATGCATATGTTGACCGCAGAAGTGGAAGCGCAGATGCGCTAGAGGGTTTGTATATGCGATGTTAGCGGGGGTTGGACGTGTGCGCAGATATGATGGTTGTTCCACATCTGCGAGTCCGCAGATGCGAGGTGTTGTCTGCAGATGTGACTGGTTTGGGTTTCAGTGTTTCTCGCATATGCTAGATTTCTACCGCAGAAGAGGCTGTCTCAGATGCGACTAAGTGACCGCAAAGCGGATTCACTGGCAGAATGTATTTAGTTCGAGGGTTTGTTACTTTTATCACGTTTGGAGATTTGGAGCTCAGTTTTGTTTGATTTATGGAGAGGATTTTCACCACATATATTAGGGTAAGTATTTTTGACTCGGTTTTTAATATTGTACATGATTTTATCATTGATTTTGGTATTTTGATTATGAATCTAAAAGAGAAATTGGGGGGTTTTGTCTAAACTCTCCCAAAGTGAATAGTTGGGTTATGAACATCAATTCAGAGGCAAATTTGAGTGAAATTAGTATGGTTGGACTCGTATTCGAAAGGGTTATCAAAAGTTGTTAGTTTTGTCAGGTTCCGAGGCACGGGCACGGGTTGACGTTTTGGTTGATTTTGAGTATTTGATTAAATATTCGACCTTTATCACTTGGGATTGTTTTCTATGGCATTATTTGATATTTTTTAGTTGCTTTTGTCTAGTTTCGAGCCGTTCAGAGGTTGATTCGCACGAGATAGCATTTTTAGAGTATTGTTTGGCTTGCTCGGTATTTGATCTGGCTTGTTTGAGGTAAGTAACATATCTAAACTTTGATTTGAGAGTAATTATCCTTGAGTTCTATGATATTTGAGATGTGTTTGGGTGATGCACGTTCTATTGATGGGTGTGTGTGCGTGCACCGGGGTATTCATGATCTGGATAGTTCTTAGGCTAGTATATGTCTTATTTTGCTATCATGCTTCTTTCATATCATATTTTCTCCATTTATATGACTACGTGAGATATTATCCATGCTAGAAATCATGTCTACGCCACCTGCTTTATTGATGGAGACATGATAGGAATATTTTTCCCATGTTGAGCTATTTTCCTTAACCATAGTCATATTGTACAATCATGACAATTACATATGGATGTTATATCTCTGTCTCTGTGCACTTTTGATATTATGTCTCGCATGTTATTGGTGTCCTTGTACGTGACACGAGTTTGAGTTGTATTTTAGGCATATTGTGATATAATGTGTTATATAATTGGATTATGGTTCTATGAGATGTTGGCATATGGAGACTTGAGTGGATTGATGATTGATATGGGCCATAAAGCCGTGTTGTGAGTGATATTTGGATCGGTTTGCATGCCGCAATGATTATTTTGATATTGAGGTGGCGCGTACGCCAGGCCCCATATTGGGCTAAGTGGTACTAATTATGAGGCTACGAGTGCACCAGGCCCTACGATTGGGCTATGTGATATTGATTAGTGCTTGGGCCGGGATCCACTCTTTCGGAGTCTGACATGCCAGTAGTGACCGCAGGCACGGTGATATATATACGTGCTTTGGTGAGGGGCATTTATGTCAGGCACCCGTACAGTGTTGAGTGTAGTTGTGTGTGAAGATAAAGGGCCTTGTGCCAGACACCGTGAGTGTGCTAAATGAGGTTATTCTTGATGGTTTTACTACGATGATATTGAGTTGACATGCAGTCATAGAGATGTATCTTTCTCATGCTAGACGGTAAGATGACATTTGATGACTTGACATGTATATATGACATGTAGACATATAGACGTATTTTCCTCATGCTTGACGGTATATGACTTTCGATGACTTGATATATATATTGACATGTAGGCATAGAGATGTGTTTTTTTCATGCTAATTGGTAAACGAAAAGTCTTATTTGATGTTGGGAATTAAAAAAAAACACAATTCTTTTGATAAATTCATTTAAAATTAGTTTCAATGGTAAGATTTGGACTTTGATTGTTATACTTGAAGAGCATGTCTACTTTCCCGTAACTGTGAACAAGCTGAGCAGAAAAAAATTTAAGTTATTCACTTTTACCGTCTTCATTATATTATTACGAGTTGTTATTGGTTATTGGTGTTGGGCATTGACCATCTTCTGAACTCTTCACTGCTTTCAACCTGAGGTTAGGTTTGTCACTTATTGAGTACATGGGTCGGTTGTACTCATACTACACTTCTGCACCTTGCGTGCAAATCTTGGAGTTGATATTGCTGTGTATTGCGGGAGCTAGCATTGAAGATATACCTGCTTCCCGAATATAGCCGTCACTTGTCCTTGGTAGCTTTAGATCGTAATCTTTTATGTACATTCCAAACAAATATTGTATTTATTCCATACCAGCCTTGTAAATCTAAGTCTTAGTAGCTCATGACATGTACTACCAATCCTTGGTATTTTTGTATAGAAGTTCAGTTATTTTACTCTTTGGCTCTTATTATTCTCATTTGAGTTCTGTTGAATATTATTTGGCTTACCTAGCGGGTTGGGTTAGGTGCCATCATGACTAGATGGATTTTGGATCGTGACAGAATCCGTCTAATTCATTTGCTAATTTTGATAAAGAAAGAATAATGACATTGGCCAAGCATTATTCAGCTAAGTTTGGTGAATTGAAGCTTCGAGATCTTAGTCACCAACTTGACACTTTCATATTGCACATGTAATGTGGTGATCCTAGATTCTCGGATTTGAAAGGAATTGGTGATTTGGTAAAAGTATTGATTGAGGAAAATCTTGTAGAGACAAATTCACTTATTTATTTACTTGTGAAGTTGACCTTAATTTAACCTGTCGCGACTGAACGGTGGAAATAGCATTTTCAGTCATGAAGTACATCAAAAATGAATTGTGTAGTAGTACTAATGGTGCATTTTTAAATGATGTTTCGTTTGTTACATTGAAAAAGAAGTATTTGCAAGTGTAAGCAATGATGCTATTATTGACTGTTTTTAAAATATAAAAACTGTCGAGTTCAAGTATGAGTGGATGATATACTTTTTTTATATTAATATCAAATTAGATATTCTAAAACATTGAAGTTTGTATTTTAATGTAAGTTGTACCTTCTTTAGTTTTCTTTTTGGGACAACCGTTGATATTATTATTAGTATGTCGTGAATTGCTATTAAGGCCACTAAGCTAGTTTTATATTTTTAAAGTTTATTCCAGTTTAGTCCATGTGTGCGCAAGGATATGCAGGAAAACATTTTATTGGAAAACTTATTTTAAAATTTGTGTTCGCAGGTCAATTGGGGATTCTGATGAAATCGAAGCATAAGATCTTCTTACTTTTTTTTTTGCTTAGCAAGTTTATATTATATAGTGGATTATGCTGCTTATTTACTAGTCTATCCTAGAGTTTATATGTATTATTTTTGTAATGACCCGATCAGTCATTTTGCTTTCAAGATCCATGTACCCCTAATTAAAACATCCCGTGTGTACCTTTACTGTTTCATAACTTGCGGGGATGGTTGGTTCGGGTTTGGAAGGGTTCGGGTTGAAATCTAAACACTTAGTTCCTTAATAGTGGCCTTAGATGGCTAAGTTTGACTTGAGTCAATATTTTGAGTAAACAATATCAGAACCGAGATTTGATGGTTCCAATAGATTTGTATGATGATTTTGGACTTGGGAGTGTCTTGGGATCGAGTTTTGGATGACCCGGGAGCATTTCGACGCTTAAGGTTGGAAGTTCGCGCATCGAAGGTTTTCAAGTTCTTTAAATTTGGCTTGAAGTAGACTTTTGGTTTAATCGAGGTCCGTTTGGGACTCCGAGCCTGGAAATAGATTCGTATGGTGATTTATGACTTGTACGCAAAATTTGGCGTCATTACGAGTTGTCTAAGTATGATTTGACGCATTCGGAGCTAGTTGAAGAAGTTTGAAGTTTATAAGTTGATTAATTTGGTTTTCGGGTGTGATTCTTGGTTTCGATCTTGTTTTATGTGTTCTAAAGGTTCGACCATGTCCGTATTATGTTTATGGACATGTTGGTTCAGTTTTACGGGGTCCCGGGTGCCCGAGTGAGTTTCGGACCACCCGGAGCTAATTTCAAATTTCTGCAGTTTGTTGTTTTGGTCTCCTTCTTCACGAACACGGAGATTCCCTCGCATTCGCGATGAAGGATTTAGGTAGGGGTGATTTGTTCTTTGTGTTCACGATCATGTGGTCACGCTCGTGAAGGTTTGAGGCCCTAGGTCTTCGCATTCGCGAAGACAGTAACGCATTCGCGTAGAAGAAAGGGGCCGAGAGGGGTCAGCTGCCTTTGCTCTTCGCGTTCGCGAGGGGTTGACTGCGTTCGCGAAGCTCAGGCTGGGCAAGCCTTCGCGATCTTGATTCTTCCCTTGCGTTCGCGATAAAGCGTTCTGGTCCTGAGCAAGCTTTGCCTTCGCGATCGTGAGGCTCCTTCCGCGATCGCGAAAAAGGTATCACTAGGCAGTGTCTTAATTAAAAACGGGACTTAGGCCATTTTCTCTCATTTTCATTTCCCTTGGCCGATTTTGGAGCTCTACCCAATGTGAGTTCAATACATAGATTATGGGTAGATTTTAACATGTAAATTGTGGGAATTTTAGGATTTTGTTGGAAAACCTAAGTTTTGATAAAAATGGGATTAGACCACGAAAATGATTATGGAATTGAGTAGAAATTATATATTTGTATATGTGACGTTATGGGTAATATTTATTTATGAAACTTTCTGGAATCTGGGCACATGGTCCTAGTGGTGAATTTTAGAAACCTTCCAAACTGGGTTGGATAATTACTTTAGTGGTTAAATTATGAACTTTTGAGCACTTATTGATTAGTTTAGACGACTTTTGATTAGCTTCGGATTTCTCGGCTCCGTTTGAGGAGTTCTAGTGAGGTTAAAGAGCCGGATAATGGACTTGAAAGCGAGGTAAGTCTCTTGCCTAACCTCGTAAGAGGGAATTTATCCCCTTAGGTGTATTAATTGTTATGTGCTACTTGTTGTGGGCAGCTACGTACGCATGAGATGACGAGAATCTGTACGTATATATATTTATATTATGTCCGAGTAGACTTAGATTCACATCATGCCTTAGTTGTACTATTTGTATCTATCATGTGTATTGATTTCCTTGATTATGACTGAGATTGAGGACTAGAATAAACATATTGATTTAGACTCTTACTTTGGAAAATTTTGGGAAATATTTGATGAACTATGGATTCATGTCTTCTCGACTCGCATGTATATCCGCGAGCGAGGCAAATTTCTCTAATCTTATGGGATCGGGTTGTTCGCCTCGCCAATGTACTAATTACTCTTATGAGATTGGGTTGTTCACCTCGGCAATGTATTAATTACTCTTATAGGATCGGGTCTTTTGCCTCGGCAATACTAAGTATCATTAGGCAAGACCCCAAGGCCGTTCAACTCGGCAGATTCGTGCTTAATACTTGAGACTGGATTTGGTTTAATAACCGTTGAGTAGCGCCTTCAAGGCCGGTTATGACATGTTTAGTAATTTTATATAGAATCATGTGGGGAAATACTGTAAATGTTTTTAATTGTTTTGTTGCTACTTATTGTACATTCCTCCATGTCTACTTTATGTATTTTTATTACTGTTTGACCACTAGTAAGTGTCAACTCCACCCTTCGTCACTACTTCTTTGATGTTAGACTAGATACTTACTAGGTACACGTTGTTTTACGTACTCACATTACACTTCTGCACTGAATATGCACGTACTGAGACAAGTGCTACCAGTGGTCACACGGGGCGCGTAGCCGCACTTCTACAGAGACTTAGTGGTGAGCTTCTTGCCTTACTTTAATATGCAGCACCAGAGTCTCCCTCTACCTTGTTTACTATTTCTATCTATTATACTTCAGACAGTAGTTGTATTAGTTTTTGTATATTCTCTAGATTGCTCATGCACTTGTGGCACCGGGTTTGGGGGCTTTTAGCATTTATGTACTGTTGTACTTATCATTACTATCACTATAGTTTATGTATTTCTCACGCTTGATATTTTGAGAAAAGGGTATGAACGGTTGCATGAGATCTTACTTATTTCGGTATTTTAAAAAGAAAACTTATGTTTCAAAAGTTAAAAAGGGATAACTAAACTGGAGGTTCACTTGTGGACGTGCCTAACGGCGACGTTAGGGGCCATCACGGCCTATGACAGGTTTTGGGTCGTCACACTTTTATTGGCTAATAAAGTTTTGGGTAAGTCACTCTAATGGCAGTGGTGCCCCGTTATACTCAAATCCTGGGTTCGCCTATGTTGCTAGGCAAGCCAATACATAACGATAAATACAAAAGGAATGAAACTAACGGTTAACACCAAAATAATAATATAGAGTAAAAATAACTCAACAACATATATAATAAGTCTAAATATCAACACCGACGATTGACCATCCCAAGATATGAAGTCACGAGTACAAGAACTGCTAGAGTTTGCTAAATACATTGTCTTGAAGGAAATACAATATTGTCTGGTAAATAGAAACAGTACAAAATAAATGGAAAAATGACTCTAAGTCATGCGAACGGTATGCAGCTCTACCTCGAATCATCTATTTGGTATCCACTAAACACGTCTTAGAACTCCGCTGGTACCAATGTCTGGATCTGCACAAGAGGTACAGAAGTATAGTATGAGAACAACCGACCCAATATACTCTATAAGTGTCGAGCCTAACCCCGATAAGGTAGTGACGAGGCTAAGACAATATACCTATGTATAAACCTGTGCAGTTAAGAAACGAGAAATAACGAGATGACAAGTAAAATATCAGGTAAGATGACAAGATAACGACATGTGAATGAGTCAACAAGTATGTAAGCACAAATATATAGAAAGATAAAGTAAAAGAAGGTACTACTAAAGTAAATCACAATTTATGCTTCTACAAAAAACTCCGAACAAACCTTTCAAAGGTAAATTACGAAGTAACATAGCCAATTCCTTAGTCCGAATAGCACAATAAAGAATAACAATACCAACAAATGGCACGACATCACCCTTCGTGTTTTTACTCTTATCCTCACAATATAATATAATAGCTAGCACGAAAATACCCTGTGTGCATACCTCACCTTCTCTCAACCACGGTAACACCCTTCGTGCAATGATATTGATATATGAAGAAAGCACGGAAACACCCTTCGTATACAATCATTCTTTCTCTCAAGAACGAAAACACCCTTCATGAAATTCACTCTTCCTCACCAAGCATCTTATATAAAACAGTACCAAGTACGGTGGGAAGCATAAACAACATCAAGGATAGTATTTGAACATAACTCGCTATATAAGAATTTACCAACAGCTTTGCACCAATAACCAAATCAATAATTCAATAATCTTAACGCCCAATATCTCAATAAGCTCAACGTAGATAATAACATGGATAAGAGAATCAAAGAGTTTCACAATCTATCTAGAGCATGAAAGATATAATACGCAAAGTAACATGGAAAAATAAAGCTAACTCTATCTGCATACTTATCCTATGGCCAACGCATATACACTCGTCGCTTTGTATATGCAATTCCCTAACACGTAGATCACGTAGCAAATAGACTCAATTACACCCTAATTCCCTCAATCAAGGTTAACCAAGACACTTACTTTTTTTCAACAAGATCAACAACCCAACGCGGCCTTCCCTTTAGAGCAGTCCTCTAAACCACCCGAATCAAGTCAAATATACTCAAATAAGTTAAAACAAGCTTTAGAAACTACCTTAGTATCAAAAGGGTTCGATATTTAACATATTTGAAAAAGTAAACAAAAAAGTTTACTCGGACCCACGTGGTCGAAATCCAAAATTAAGACCAAATCCCAATTATTCATTCACCCTTGAGTCCAAATATATGATTTGTTTCGAGATCCGACCTCAATTCGAGGTCTAAATCTCAAAATTATAAAATCCTAAATTTCTACCCAATACCCCTATTTTTATTCTATGAAGTCCTAGATTTAATAGTGAAAATCCATGAAAAATAATATAAATTGAACAAAAACAAGTTAAAGTTACTAACCTATGAACTAAGTTGGAAAGACATTGCTATCCAAAATTGCCTCAATATGGAGTCTAGGTCTCAAAGATGGAGTAAATGAGCTAAGTCTAAAATACCAACCTTTTACCCAGTTGTAGAAATCGCAATTGCAAATACGGACAGTGCCTGAGCCCCTCTGATATCACAAATACGATATATTCATCGTAAATGCGAACACTGGGACCCTTGCAAATGCGAAATGAGCTTCGCAAAAGCAAAGTAGTACCTTCTCCCCCAGAGTCGCAATTGCGACATGGGTCTCTCAAATACGAAGGCAAGCTCCCTCGTAAATGTGAATTAAGCTTCGTAAATGCAAAGTTGTCCAACATCTCCCCAGCATCTCAAATGCAAGCTATCACTCGCAAATGTGAGGCTCGCATTTGCGAACATACTATCGCAAATGCGAGGTCTGCTGCACCAACAAATCCTAGCCTTGCCAAAAAATTCTGAAACTCACCCGAGTCCCTCGGGTTCTAATCTAATTCTGAGACCGATCAAATACCGAACTCGAAGTCATTACCGAGCTCGAATCCAAATAGAACTATGATGTGAAGCGGCGTTATCGAGCTTTAGAGCCAAAGACCGGCCAATACTGAGCCCAAGTCAATACCAGGCCCCGAGTCAATATCTAGCCCAAGTCAAATATCGGGCTCTAAATCTGGAAACCAACCAATACCAAGTCCGATCAAGATCGAGCCATGGCACAAGAGTCATTACAGACGCACTCAGGAGAGAGAATCTCGGTGGGAATTTGGGAAAAGCTATTTTATCATAGGTTTTCCACTATGTATTTTTAACTATATCCAAAGCAGGATCCCTCCACTATAAGAGGGATGGTCGTTATTTCTGTAAGGAGCCAACATTAAGTCATACATACACTCTTATATTCAAATATTACTATTGACAGAGAAATACATTAGAGATTATCCTCTTGTGAGCTTTATACATTGATTCATCTTGCTAGTACATAAAATCGCTTTCTAATTCAATATTGGTTCGTATTTCATTCTTTACAAGTTAATATTCGATATATTTCTATTTACTTTCCGATTTGTGCCAAGTTGTACCATATATCCTTAAAACTACATATAAATTCAACTCTATCCGTTTTTCAGGTAAACAATCATAATAGTAAAGTTTCAATTATTTAAAACATTGTATTGATTCAAATAGGCCATCTAATATACAAAAGAGCATACAAATTTTATAGTAGGTTGTCGTTGTCTTTCTCCTCACATTTCTATATTTTCATTTTGGTAAAGAATAATATTTTGGGTTTCCATTATTCTATGTAATATATGCTTTTCCGTTATCTTAAGAGTAAGAAAATATGATAAACCGCTTTTAGTGTCTCCTCAGCAAGCAAAGAAGCCATCTCTTTTTCCCCTTATATGCACAGTTGTATGTCAGTATGAGAATTCAATTCTATGGAATATATTGGGTCAATTATTCAACAATGCATTTTATGCTACAACATTTTAATAGAATAGATACATAGCCTTAGAGTTTGAAATTTGAACCAATTCTTAACCTCTAGAGTGTAACATTTTAATAGCATGGTTACGAGATAAGCTTCTTACTTTGATTGTAACGACCCGATCGGTCGTTTTGAGTATTTACACTTCGCTCAATAGTTTGAGGGCATGAGTAGCTATGTATGATGTATTATGACTTGTGTGAATTGTCGGTTTTGATTTTCATGTTATTCAGAATCGATTTGGAAGAATGAATTTCACAATTGAAGCTTTAAATTGGAAGAGTTGACCAAGTTCGACTTTCTAGTATTTGACCTCGCATTGGAGTTTTGATGGTTCCATTAGGTCCGGATGGTGATTTTGGAATCGGTCGTATGCCCAGATTTGCATTTGGATGTGTTTAGAAGGTTTCGGCACTAATTGGCGAAAGTTGAAAATTTGAAGGTTTGGAAAGTTCATAAGTTTGACCGAGAGTTGACTTTGAGGATATAGGATTCGGATTGTAGTTTCAGGAATTGGAATAGCTTTGTTACATCATTTGAAACTTGTTGCAAAATTTGAGTTCATTCCAGATTGATTTGATATGTTTCGGCGCGAGTTTTGAAAGTTGAAAGTTCAAAGGTTCATTATATTTGATATGAGGTGTGATTAATCGTTTTGATGTTGTTATGCGTGATTTGAGGCCTCGAGTAGGTTTGTGTTATGTTATGGAACTTGTTGGTATATTTGTACGGGGTCCCGAGGGGCTCGGATGAGTTTCAGATGAGGTTTGGATTATTTTGTTGCATCTTGCAATTTGCTGAGGCTGCTGGTTCTGGTGTAGCCACATTTGCAAAATATTGGTCGCAAAAGCGACTTCGCAGATGCAGGGTTTTCTTCACAGAAGCATAAAGGGGAAGTAGGCGAGAAGGGCACATATGCAAAGTGCAGACGCATCTGCGAGGCCGTAGGTGCGGCATCTTTCACGCAGAAGTGCCATCGCATAAGTGATTCTGGGCGTTGCAGAAGCGACCACTGCTGGTTGAGGCTGTCTCGTAGGTGCGAGCCTTTTCCACAGAAGCAAAGGTCGCAGGTGCGAGCCTTTTCCACAGAAGCAAAGGTCGCAGGTGCGAGCCTTTTCCACAGAAGCAAAGGTCGCAGGTGCGACCACTGGTTCGCAAATGCGAACGACGCTGGGCAGACTCTATTAAATTCCATTTCGAGGGTTATAGTCATTTTATCATAATAGGAGCTATGAAGCTCGGATTGAGATGATTTTTGAAGAAAGTTTCACCAAATGGATTGGGGTAAATGTTCTCTACTTTATTTTGAGTTTATTCCATGAATCTATCTTTGTTTATAACATTTGATTGAGGATTTCAAGAGAGAAATTGGGGGGGGTTTGACTAAAGTTTTATAGAGTGAATTTTTGAGTTTTGAACATCGATTCGGAGTCGGATTTGAGTGAAACTTGTATGGTTGGACTCGTAATTGATTGGGTTATCAGATTTTATGAGTTTTTTCGGGTTCCAAGGTGCGAGCCCGGGTTTGACTTTTTGGTTGACTTGGGCTTTTGATTAAACATTCGACATTTATCATTTGGAATTGTTTCCTTAGGTATTATTTGATGTATTTGAGTTGATTTTGGCTAGTTTTGAGCCGTTTGTATGTTGGTACGTGCGGGATGGTATGGTTGGAGTATCGTTTGGCTTGCTCGGTATTGGATTTGCCTTGTTCGAGGTAAGTAACACTTCTAAACTTGGTGCTGAGGGTATGGACCCCTGAATATACGTGAAATGTGTTTGGTGTTGAGGTGACAGGCGTGTGAGCGTGCACCATGTGAATTGTGACTCGGTTATTTCTGTGGTACTGTGTAGGTACCTAAGCTTATTTGTATCTATGAAATCTCTACGTGCTAGAGTAATTGAGCTATAATCCATGTTAGAAACCATGTCTAGGCTATATGCTTATCCTGTTGGGACCCACTGAGGCCGTTTCTATTATTGAGTTTTTTGCTTCCATTGCAATTACATACTCAGTCATACGCATTCATTTGCATACCATATCTCAGTCTCTGTTACCATTTATTGATACATCACATCATCATTTTGGGGCTGATTTCATGATATTGTGAGCCTGAGAGTCTGAAGAGATTGATGACTTAGTGAGGCCGAGGGCCTGTTTGTGAGTGACATTTATGGGATCGGTTTGCATGCCGCATCATGCTCTATTGATTTATGCTAGGATTTGGCTTATTATAGCGCTTGGGCTGGATCTGCCCCTCCGGAGTCTACACACCCACAGTGAGCGCAATTGCTATTGATTCATTTGCCTTTGGGCTGGATCTACCCCGGATTTATTTGAATTTGGGTTGGATCTGCCCTGGATTCATTTACATATGGGCAAGATCTGCCCTGGATTTATTTGCATTTGGGCTGGATCTGCCCTGGATTGATTTGCATTTGGGATGGATCTGCTCTGTACAGTACTGAGCGTGAGTGCTGAGTGACTGTGAAGATTGAGCGATTGGGAGGACTGAGTGCATTGATACTCCGAGAGTATGCACATGACTTTGTCATCAAATTGTATTACAGTTGGCATGCATACTTGACATACAATCATAGAGATGCATTTCCTCATACTGTACGGTATAGTGACACTCATGACATTCACATGCGCATTGACATGTAGGCATAGAGATGTACTTTCCTCATGCCATATGATAATGAGACTTCTTAAATCTTGTTGAAAGTTTTTGGGAAAAATCACAGTTTTACAAACTTACTCATTTTTTGGTGATTTCGGTAAAAGATTTGGGTTTTCACTGATATACTTAAAAAATATGCGTATTTTTCGGAACTGTGAACGAGATGAGCATTATATCTCTGAGTTAATTCTTTTAACACTTTTATCATGTTGTTGTGAACTGCTGTTGGCTATTGGTGTTGGACTACGACCTTTGTTCCATCTCGTCACTACTTTCAACCTAAAGTTAGGTTTGTTATTTATTGAGTACATGTGGTCAGTTGTACTCATACTACACTTCTGCACCTTATGTTCAGGTGTTGGATGGTGATGTTGCTATGTACGGTGGGAGCTAGATTTGAAGATGTACCTATGTTCCGGTCATAGTTGCCTCTCGATCTTGGCAGCTTTAGAATTTTAATCTGTTCGTGTATATTTCAAACAGATAATGTATTTTATTTCATACCAGCTTTGTAAATTTTAAATTTTAGAAGCTCATGATTTGTACTACTAGTCCTTGGGAAATGTGTAAAGGTTCAGTTATTTTATCATTCATTTGTCTCAATAAATCTCATTAAATTGGATAGTTATTAATTTTCTTACCTAGTGGGTTGAGCTAGGTGGCATCACGACTACTTGAATTTTGGGTTGTGGCAAGATGGTATCAGAGCTCTAGGTTCATAGGTTCTACGAGTCATGAACAAGTCTCTAATAGAGTCTTGTGGATCGGTATGATGACGTCCATACCTATCTTCGAGAGGCTACAGGGCATTTAGGATATACTTCCCATCCTTCTATCCTTATCATGTGACATTGATTCAGCTTGAAGCGTAACTCTTTGAATTCCTTCCATGCACTCGTATGCGCATGTGAGTGCTCGGTATCAGCTATACATTGATGGCTTGTGATTCCATGGATGAGGTGCGAGATATGACTTCTATATGTTGATGATGGGCCAGTCTGGAGGACTTGAGGCCGGGTTTTGACTGTAGCTTGAGCACGGGGATTTCAGTTGTGTGAGCACGTGCTTTTGGACTTATATGTCCAATAGTGCCCCTATGAGTGGAATTTGTGGCTCGATGAGTGACTGGATGGCTATATGATAAGTATGATGTAACTGCGGGATGTGTTCAGATGGTTTGAATGTGACGGGAAGAGTTTTCTTGGGATGTGAAAAGGACAATTGGGTGCTTGATTTTGTTTTAGATGTGACGTATAGTATCGAGTTATGAGTGTATTGAATGATCTTTCATATTGCCTAGCTGTGGAACAAATTAGATTCTCATGTCTTATTGATGAGTTCAGACTTAGGAAGATTAAGTGATTGCATAATAGTTGTGATTGTGAAAAGGGTATAGAGACATGTCAGTTTGAGACTAAGCAGGTGGGTTATAACCTGCGGGGTAATCTATGGATGTGTGGTCTTTATGATGATGTATGGAAGCTTTCTTTCCTACCAGTGTGATATATGTTTTGCGATTTGAGTTTGGATCGATTGTAATAGTTCACCTGGCCATCACGAGGATGAATGCAAGATTTGCATATGATTTGAGGTATTAGATGGGTTGTGTTACATGAGCTTATGAAGGATTTAGTTGAATTTCACCGTGGTATTCTGGCAGTAATAGAGTATGGGCATTGTGAGTTATCGAGTATTTTGATCTATGGCTTTGAGCCAAGTGGGGGAGTCTGCTATCAATGATTTGATTGCATGGTTATGTATTGTATTGGTTTCGGTCTGAGGCATACTTATGGATCGGTTATGACTTGCAGAGACTAGTTTTGAGGATGATTTAAGAAAGGAAATTTATGGGTGCATGGTGTACTACACATGATGGATATATAGTAATCTTAGAATGATTCGGGTTTGTTGTTCGTGGTAGATGTGATGTACTAAGGAAAAGGGATTCACTTAGTTGCTTAGAGGTGTAGATTACTTCTTTGGGTGTTATTGAGCTAATGAGGCACAGATCGTTCGGCTCGTTTGGGCGGTGCAATTGAGATGTGAGCAGAGTAGATGACTCTCGAGAAGGTTCTAATGGATTCAAGAGTTATATCTGGCATTTGAGAATTTTCTGGATTCGTACATGGCTAAGATCTGAGATTTGCGTTGGATGGTGTCGGGACTTGCGGTATTTCTGTATCATTATGGATTCTACATTTTATTATCAGGAAGGTGAGGGAAACGACTTTAGATTCACAGAAGGTCTCTTCAGAGTGGGTGTCTCAGTTGTGGTACTTTTGGGGTGCTTAAGAGGGAATGCAGAGGCTTATGGGCCTTAGGGCGGTGTGGTCTATGCTAGGATCTCTTGTGGTGAGCTCGGGGTAAGGATCGCGGTGTTATGAAAAGGAGGTGTGCCAACTTGAGGGTAATTCGAAAGAATCTCAGAGAAATAGGATAGATTGGTAGAAGGCTAGATCAGCATGGTAAGGAATATGATCGGTTCTTTGGGTACTTATGATGAGGTGATTTCTACAGGTGTTTTGTGGCAATACTCTTGGGTTTAGCAACTCGCGTGGCTTGGTTGAGTTAGAGAGATTTAGTTTTGATGGATTGGTTATGTGCAAATGGGTTTCGAAGAGTTTTCGATGGTTTCTACCACAATTTGAGATGGATATTTCCTACCGGCGTGATGAGCATGTTGTGTATTATGATTTTCTCCTAGATGATATCAAATGGAGGGTTTTTGGATGAACGGGTATGTATTCTGCTTGTGAGTCAGAGCTGATTATGAGATTCTCATACTTTCATATGACGGCATGATAGATGAGGTGTGGTTTGAGATAGGGATTTGCATGTCCAAGTATACGATTCAGTTCCAAAAGGAAGATCATGAGTTTAAGCAGCATAACGATTTCGGTTGCTGGCACTAATTGGTATTACCTGAGTAGAGTGTATGGTGTACTACACATGTTGGCATGATACATTCAAAAGGCGCACTGTGTTTTGACTTATGGATGCTTCATTTGTATTGCGATAATCGCTTGGTTGATTGACTGTTGATATTCAGATTTTGCTATGTGGCACGGAAGAATTATAGAAGTATTCCTCGCGGGATGATCGTGTATGAGAGGTGTGTTAGACATTCAGACGGTGGAACTGGGATCAAATAAGGACTAGTGTGGTCTATAGATTTGGAGACTGGGAGTTCTTAGAAGCAGACTGTTTCATGGTTATGGACTGTGAAAATTTGGCCAAAGCCAGGCAGATGATGGTAAGTGTTATGGTTAGGTCATTGTGGACTTTTGTAGGGTTATTTATCTATTTGTGGATGACCAGAGTTGATTTGGGTCCATTGGTAGTCCGAATAAGGATGAGTATTCTACACCGGGTCGGATTGGTTGACTCCGTACTGCTATTGTTGAGGGATGTGCCATTCAGTTAGAGTTGAGCTTATTCGTATTATGATATGATCTATGTGTTACTCCTCTATGCTATGAGGGGTTGTGATTTGTTGGTTATATTCACACATGGTGCGGTTCTGTTTGGGCCTTATAGCGGACTTCGTGTGATTTGGTGATTGGGGTGTGGAATGGTTGATTGCGCCTTGGTTATGGTCCTCACGGGTTGTGGCATTGTGTTATTTGCTTCTCCGTAGTTATAGTCATGCTCCCTGGGTACTTAATGTTGAATTGTGCGTGGTTGTTGATTTTGAGCATTGTGGCTTGAGGTATTTCATATGCACCAGTGTTTGGATGGGGTCACGCATTGCAAATGGGTTATGTCGGGATATGATCCTTTGTGTTAGATTTATGTGTCTTGGTTCTACTATGTATGATGGATTCGTAGCATTTTGGTTGTGGTGGTACTTGTTGAACTTGCGGGATGGTTCTCTCATTTGAGTCATTTTCCATTGTTGCTTATTGGTGCATGGATTGCACGGTTGTGACTTTAGGTTGTATTGGTATGGCATGTCAATAGAATAGTTGTTCTTGATGAGGTAAGGTCATTGGACCTAGAATAGGTGCTATCAGATTTGATTGCGGTATATTTGGAAGAATAATGTCGATGATCGGCTTAGAAATTGGCTATAGTTCTTGTCGAAGGAGAGGGAGCTCCATGAATTATTGATCTGATAAGTGTTTATGAGTTTCTGCATGTTTCTTTCAACATCCGCAGTGTACAAAAGTTTTAGAATGAGGTTTTGTTTAATATGAGGTTCATTACCGGTATTTGGTATGTTTTGAGCAGCTACTATGGTCAAACGTTATTGTTGTGAGCATCTGCGTTATGTGGTACATCATGTGATTACATATTGGGTTATGGTTATGGCTTGATACAACTTCTTCAGACTTATATAGTGTGTAGGTGTGAGATTCGGGTATTGTAAGGAATTCTGGATGTGGAAATTGGATTCTAAGGTTTACGTTCTAAGGTTGGAGTAATGATCTTCAGTTACGTTGTGTTATCAGGCTTATATGATTAGGGTGATGTGGGATCCCCCCCGGGTATGTGCATGGTAAGGTTACACAGTGATTTGACGGCTTTGGAACAACTTTTGGCACGTTCGAGGACGAACGTATGTTTAAGGGAGGGAGAATGTAAAGACCCGACCGGTCGTTTTGAGCATTTGTACTTCGCTCGGTAGTTTGAGGGCATGAGTAACTCCGTATGATGTATTATGACTTGTGTGAATCTTCGGTTTTGGTTTTCAGGTTATTCAGAACCGATTTCGAAGAATGAATTTCATGATTGAAGCTTTAAGTTGGAAGAGTAGACCAAGTTTGACTTTCTAGTATTCGACCTCAGATTGGAGTTTTGATGGTCCTGTTAGGTCCGGATGGAGATTTTAGACTCGGGCGTATGCCCGGATTTGCATTTGGATATTTTTAGAAGGTTTCGGCACTAATTGGCAAAAGTTAGAAATTTGAAAATTTGGAAAGTTCATAAGTTTGACCGAGAGTTGACTTTGAGGATATCGGATTCGGATTGTAGTTCCGGGAATTGGAATAGATTTTTTACGCCATTTGAAACTTGTACGCAAAGTTTGAGTTCATTCCGGATTGATTTGATATGTTTCAGCGCGAGTTTTGGAAGTTGAAAGTTCAAAGGTTTATTAAGTTTGATTTGAGGTGCGATTTGTCGTTTCGATGTTGTTATGCGTGATTTGAGGCCTCGAGTATATCCGTGTTATGTTATGGGATTCCTGTTGAGAAATTAAAGGACTTCATCATGGAAGCTATCAAAGATAAGCCTAAGTCATCCAAATTATCTCACATATACAAAGCCGTACACGCAAAGAATCGATAACTTGAAGATGCATGTTGGTTATCAACCTCCTAAGTTGCAACAATTGGACGGCAAGGGAAATCCAAGACAACATGCAGCACACTTTGTTGAAACTTGTAACAATGTTGGAACGTATGGTGATTATCTTGTCAAATAGTTTGTGCGATCTCTCAAAGGTAATGCATTCGATTAGTACACCGATCTTGAATCCGGTTCCATCGATAGTTGGGAGCAGTTAGAGCAAGAGTTTCTCAATCGTTTCTATAGCATAAGACTCATCGTAAGCATGATCGAACTTACAAACTCTCATCAACGAAAGGATGAGATAATTTTTGACTTTATAAACCATTGGAGGAGCTTAAGCCTCAACTGCAAAGATCGCCTTAGCGAAACTTCTAGCATTGAAATGTGCATTCAAGTCATGCGTTGAGGTCTTCGCTATCTTACAAGGCATAAAGCCCAAAATATTTGAAGAACTAGCAACTCGTGCTCATGTTATGGAACTAAGTATGGCCACAAGTGGAGACCAAGAGCTACCTGTCTTTGAGACTTACGATGAAGAAGAAGAACAAGAAGGCGAGGATGGGGGCAAGTTTTCATCCGAGAATGAAACCGAAGAGTCTATGCATGTCACTATGCTCCTTGACGCATGAGCCTAAACTGCAAGTCATAACGCTCCTCAACGCACGAGCCTAAACTACAAGTTATAATGCTCCTCAATGCACGAGCCTAAACTGTAAGTTATAATGCTCCTCAATGCACGAGCCTAAATTGCAAGTTATAATTCTTCTTGTTACATGAGTATATATTGTATATCACGAAGCTCCCCAATTTTGAACTAAATCTTTAAGGCGTAAAGCTATTCAAATTCGAGCAAAGTTTTCAAGTTGTAAAGCTCTTCAAATTTGGGGAAAATGTTCAAGTTGCAAAGCTCTTCAAATACAAGGAAAGACTCATGTCGAAAACTCTTCAAAATCGAGCAAGGACTTCAAATCGCAAAGGTTTTCAAATTCGAGACAAACTTCAAGACGTAAAGCTCTTCAAATTCGGCAAAGTCTTTAAGTTGTAAAGCTCTTCAAATTCGAGCAAAGTGTTCAAGTTTCAAAGCTCTTCAAGTTCGAGCAAAATCTTCAAGTTGTAAAGCTTTTCAAATATGGGGAAAGTGTTCAAGTCGCAAAGCTCTTCAAATATGAGCAAAGACTCATGTCGAAAGCTCTTCAAAGTCGAGCAAGGACTTCAAATCGCAAAGTTTTTCAAATTCGAGACAAACTTCAAGACGTAAAGCTCTTCAAATTCGACAAAGTCTTCAAGTTGTAAAGCTCTTTAAATTCGAGCAAAGTGTTCAAGTTGCAAAGCTCTTCAAATTCGAGCAAAATTTTCAAGTTGAAAAGCTCCTCAAAATACAAGCTTAAATTGCAAGTCGCTACGCTCCTTAACGCAAGATCATAAACTGCATGTTACTCCTGGCTCACAAGAGTTGAAAACCTCGAAAGAGACGTCTTAGGCAAAAGTTAGGAAATATAAAAAAAATGTTTACTAGGTCGAAAACCTTGAAAGAGGCGACCAAAGGAATAGTTAGGACATAAAAAAATCCACTTATTCTGAACTACGACATGACTTGATCCTCTTCAATGAGGTACGTAGGCAGCTTAGAGTATCTTTCTAAGTTCAGTCGTATAAGTTCAAAAGATACATATTGCCCCAATTGTTGTCCGAGTGATATATGAAGGAATGTAAAATCAAGCTGAAACACCATTCTTCTGTTGAACTTTGAATCTCATTTGATTTAAAGGGGCAACCCCCCTCCATGGTAAATCGGTATCTTCAATGAGAGAACTTTAGGAGGATGCCAAGTATTTTCATTGAAGTCTGGGGATTTGCTATGTCTTCATGTTCACAAAACCTTAAAGTTTGTTGGTCTTCAAGTCCACTTTCCTTCAAGTTAAAGTCTGCAAGTCTTTAAGTTGAAGTATTCAAGCCCTCCAAGTCTTCAAGTATGTCGGTCTTCAAGTTAAAGTCCTCAAATTCGTCAGTCTTCAAGTTGAATTATTTAAGTCCTCCAAATCTTCAAGTTGAACTGTTCAAGGCTGCTAATTTTTTAAGTTGAAGTTTAAAAGTCCATCGCTCTTCGAGTTGTAGTGTCAAAGTCCGCCGAATCTTCAAGTCTGTCGAATCTTCAAGTCTGTCGATTTTCAAATTGAAGTCTGAAAAGTCCACCAACTCTTCAAAGTTCGCCAAGTGTTCAAGTCGAAGCCGTCAAGTCCACCAAGCCTTCAAGTTGAAGCTTTCTAATTTTCCAATCTTAAGGTGGACAGCTAGTCCCTTGGCACCTTAAGTTGGCCTCTTCGCGGGTTTGTCCTTAAAAGGAACTATAATTTTTCAATCTTAAGGTGGACATTTAAGTCCCTTTGCACCTTAAGTTGGTCTCATCACGGATTTGATCCTTCTATATATTGTTGAGGATTTGTCCTTCATAGGCTGCCCTGCATTTGTCCTTCTATATGTTTTTGCGGGTTGATCATTCTATATGTTGTTGAAAATTTGTTCTTCTATGTGTTGACTAGTTGTGTCCTTGTATGTGCCTAAACCTTTGTGCCCCAAGATTAACTCTCTGATTTTTGGGCGGGGATGAGTATCCATCTCTTCACACTCTAAGATCACCTTCATCATGCGTGAAGCTTGTCCTCCTCTTCTTGGCCTACACAAAAACAAAATGAAGAATGAAAAGGACAATGGAAAATACACAAAAGAAAAATTACCTTGGGATTGCCTCGTACTCGTGAAGACACGAAGCCAAGGAAGCTTGTAGATGCTACAATTCAATGTTTAATAAACACATGGGCATGGGGTTTATATAGATCTCCTATGCAACTAATTAGGAGGTGAGATTTCGATGTGGGATCGCCGAAATCAAGTAACCAAAAGGATTTGGAATTGCTAAGGTGGCAGAAATAGTTGTGTTGGACATGGACTCGAAGTGTAGTCTTCAATATCAAAAATTCATAGTTTCTGTCCTAAAGAGATTTGGATAGTGATGGTATAGCGATACAAGTGGTTTGGGATTGAACTAAATGGCAAACTTATTTCAAGGCTGATTAACTTGCATATTCTATAGACTGAGTTGAATTTTCGATTCTCGCTTCTCATATACTGGACTTATACTACACATAAAACATTTATGATTCTCAATTAAGTGAGATTTGTTTTACCAAAGTCAAAATGGAACATTAGAGAGCAATTACAATGTTCAATGTAACTGAAATTTAGAACTTTGGTGTTTCAAGCTTTGGAATTATCATTATTACTTTTAAGAAAGATTGGCCAAGTTTTACGTGAAAAGAAAGAGAAAAGGATGTTTCTTCATAATACTTCAAGCTTATTCTTAAAGCTTATACCTTGACAAGTCTTGAAGTAGGGTGCATTTGTAGACATATAAAATTCGTAAAATTAAATTCATAACTTAATTTGAACTTTATTTTAAATTTAAGATATATTAGTCCAAATAAATTTATTGGGCTAATATAATTGGATTAATTATATAAGTCCGATATAGATGGACTTAATAAATTAGTCCAAGTCCATTGGGCTACAAGCGATGAGCCCACTCTATTAAGCCCAAGATGCCATCTTCCTAGAGGCCCAATTTGGAGTCACGTGTCAAATGACGTGGCACGCCAAGTCAAACGGAGGAGCCAATGAGGTCATGCCACGTGTCAAAATGACAAATCATGCCAAGCCAAAATAAAAGGCCAATGAAACTGCGCCACGTGTGCAAATGACATGTTCTGGCCAATCAAATGCGGATTTATCACACTTCAATTTGATTGGTAGGAAAGAGTTTGTTATTATCATAATTCTTAACTTCTACAACTATAAATAGGGGTCTTCATAACCTAGAAAAGGACCAGAAGTTATAACAAGAAGCAAGAAAGAGCTCGTGGATCAAACGCTGCAAATTCCTCCATAAGTTTCAAGCTTCAAGCAATGAAGTTCAAGTTCAACAAATCAAGTTCAAGCTCAGGAACGAAGAACAAATCAAGTTCAAGCTTAAGAACGAAGAACAAATCAAGTTCAAGCTCAAGAACGAAGAACAAATTAAGATTCAAGGAGTACGAGTTCAAATCAAAGTTCGTGCTAGTTGAATTCAAGATCATCGTTCGTGACAACAAATATAGGTTCAAGATCAAACTCAAAGGCCCTTAAATTTATTTACTATTGAAAAAAAGAATCAGAGGATTCATAGAGATTGTACACTCAAATTACTTGAAATCAAATACTACGATTGTTGCGATATTTTTCGGTCTTAATTTTATTTTCTCGACGAAATTTATTGTCTACAACAAATTAATAAGATTTGTGTAAACAACGAGTCCCAAAGATTCAGATTTTAATGAAAAGACCATTTCCACTTTCGTTTAATCCATATTTGTGATGGTGGCAATAGTTCTTTTTAAGAAATGGAAAAAAACATAATAGTACAAAATGTAAACCACAATAATGACATAATGATGATGGCGATGATTATAAAGCACACATTAATTATTAAATGAAAATTAGGTTAGCGAGTTGACAAATGATTGAAAAGAAGTCTTTAGAAATGCAATCCGAAATATAATTGAAAGTGAAAGGGACCTGGTTTTGTGTTACTTGGATGTTTATCATCAACCACTATCTATGTCGTGGAACACCATTAGCCAAACCTAATCCCAAAATCATTTACATATAAATGCACCAACTTAACTACTTTTCTTTCTTATAGTCCATCTTTTTTCTCCCTCCAAAACTAGGGGTTTCTCATTATACTACCCAAGTTCATCGCGACAATAGCTTTTATTCTTGGTCTTAGTTATTGATGATCAACGAAGAATATATATATATGCAAAGGTAAATGAGTAATCTTCTTATTCTTGAACTTTCATTGCTTTTTTCCTTTTGTTAATACTAGCTATCAAGTTTCAAGTGTGATGTTGGAATGGCTCAATCTAATCAAAATTTCCAACATTTTTGGTCATTTAATTTGATTGAGCCGTGCCAATATCATATTGGCTTCGCTCAGTCTTGATGTATTCCCTTCCAGCGAGTTGTTCCTTGTCTTTATTTTTTCATCTAATTAATGTCATGACTGAAAATATGTTCGAGAAGAAATTGTCTCATCATCCAACACTGTCTAACATTTAAAGATTATTTCAAATGGACCATAAGAGAAAAAATATACAGCAAAGCAAATCGCTTTTTCCCTTTCAATGGAAGATATTTTTCAAGGGTATCTTTTTTGGTGTTCCTAATCACACCCGTGCCTCTTAAAATCTCTGTCTCTATCTCTCTTTGGGTTAAAGTGTCATTTCAAATTTAATGCTCATATTCAGGAAGTCTAAATTCTTTTAACTTTCTCCAATTCCGACCACTATTATTAGTATTGAGATATTTGAATGAAGCATCCATTTTCTTTTTCGATCTTGGATTTGGCCAAAGTGGCCAACCTGTTCTCCTTGGATCATATAAAGATGGGATTGATCTTATTCCTAAGGTATCAAACTGTCGATGTGTCGTCTCTCTCTTGTTATATTGCCATAGCCAGTAGTTTGGTGAATAAACAATTTTTCATGTTCTTTATGTATTCATATGCAGAATCGAATATCTTTTTTCCAGACAGAATGACATGATTTGGCATAACGCTGAAATAAGACTTGAAAGCATATATAATGTTTTAATAGAGATAAGAGATTATTTTTTTTCACTCGATGTCCGGTACTGATATTAGGGTCCGACTAAGTCTGCATTCACGCTGAAAAGTTCTACATTTGGAGTAAATCGCTCTCTAACAAATACGCGACTCCATACCCAGGCCGTGAATCTGAAATCTCTGGTTAAAGATGAACTACTTACAAACTATTGTTGGTGATAAGAGATTTATTATTTCTCAAGAGTCTCTTTATTAAAGGTAAAAATATATATTTGAAGTTCTATGAAATTTGTAAAAGAAAAAAGAGAAACGTTTCAGAGTATTCTATTGAATTTCTTTTTTTGAGAAAATAGACAGACTCCGCATATCCTATAAAGAGTATAAACTTCTAATAGGATGTCTCTTTATTTCTTTCTTAGGTGGTGTAGGTTTTAGCTAAAGAAAAAATTGATATTTTCGTACCTTTGAATTTTCTTGCTAAATTCTATCTTATACACTACTAGAAAACTGTCAAAAAGCGTTCAGAAAAATCAACTGAAATCGGTCAGAATTGAACAAAAACCGACCGATTTCCGACTGACTTTAATTCGTCGAAAAAATAATAGTTGCTAACACGAGGCGACCGCAGACGGTCGATATTTCCGACCGAAGTCGATCGATAATTTTCAACGCATTTTGACTAAATAATCTGACACATTCTAAATTTATCAACCGATTTTTTAATTATTTTTAAATTAGCGATCGATATCGGTCGGAATCTTAATTATTATTTTTTAAAAAAATTGTTTATTTCCGACCGAAATCGGTCAGTATTATTAAAATATTTAAAATTTAAAATCAAAAATTCCGACAGAAGTCGGTCGATAATTTTAAATTTCTGGAAATTTTATTTTAACATTTCCGACCGACTTCGGTCGGTATGCGGTCGGTGTTTTGGGTAAATTTTTGGCAGAATACAGCTGTATTACAGCTGCACCTCCTGCCAACAACCAATCACCTATAATGGCATCATTACATTGCTGCTATTCAACCAATAACAACAACAATAACAACTATTAAAATTATATTAATAATATTTATAGAGTTTCAAAATATCAACAAAACATTTCACAAGTTAAAAGTTCAAACATCATTCAATGAGTGTTTTGTACTACATCGTCTCCGTCTCCACTACTAGAAGCTTCATCGTCAGCATGGTTCGAAGGATCACGACGAGAAGGATTAGCATCTGGGAAAGACTCGCGAGAATTGAGAATCGGGAAAGTACCACTAGCAAGAAGATTGGACAGCTGACCTTGAAGTATATTAAATTGTTCGTCCCTCTTTTCTAGCTGACCTTGAAGGGTATCAAATTGTTTATCTCTCTTTTGTTCTCTAGTCTTTGCCTTTTCAAGCTCTGCTGACAACTTTGCGATCTTCTTCTCCATAGCCTAGAGAGTCGACCTATCAAGTGCCTCGCCCTGGGAGGAAGTCCCTATACCACGCAATCCAGCCCTGTAGCGCCGAAATAATCTCTCTGGAAGGCCGTACGCTATCCCCTTTTAGGATCACCAACAACATCCAACCATATCTTTTGCGCTTCTTCGCCTGAAATGGAAGGTCGCTCCTCCACAGAAGTCTTGTAGCGACCCTTTATTTAGAAGATAGAAAATTATTAACTATATAATATTATAAACATTAATTTTAAGTTATAGTAGTTATGAAACTGATGTGATTCTTCGAGTTAACAAAGAACTAACTGACCAAGATCAAGATCTTGAAACGAAAATGTGGTTTGTGGGTCGATTTTAAGAAACAATGTACCTCAAGTTTTAGGGCTCGGAATCTGATGATTCAGAAACGAGGTGAAAGATGACGATCTGAACTCTAAGAAAGACTATTTGCACGAGTCTAAAGGCTCCACAAACTACACGAGATTGGCAACTTCCATGATTTGGTTGAACTCATGTTCACCAGGCTCTAAGTTGTATTTTTCTAACCTATCAAAGAGCTTCATCGTGTTGTAACAAAATTTAGCATGTGGCCGAACTAAATTTCACTTTCTCAATCGTAACTTTGTACCAATATTTCTGCAATGAATCCTCTTATTTTGGCTTTTAAATACTAATCCATAATCATAAGTTACTTTCTTTTGAATTTCAGGAATATTAAACTTTTTCATGTCAATATGGTGCTCATGGAATATGCCCAAAAAAGTCGATTTAGTACCACAAAAACCATTAAATGAATCAAATTCAAGTACTTTTGGATCTAGCTTGAAGATCGAAGTATATCTTCTGGAGAATTCATCAGCAACAATGCTCTCATATTTAACTAGATCATAACCATAGACGCAATTTGTGTTGAGATTTCCTGTTCCTACATACTCTTGAAAATATTCATCCTTTGGGGGCAAGAAAAACCTGAAACAAAATATGAACTAAAATCCTCTATTATGAACTCCTTTTTAAGCAACCCTTCCTCACGTATTTGTAAAATTTCATGGACTTCTGGATTAATACAATATGTTGCCTCGTTTAGAAGGATAGAATCAACAAACAAATCGATATTATGTTGAGCATCTCTATTAGGTAAAAAATTAAGCTCACATATGGGATGCTCCAATGGATCATCATCAAACTTCGGAGGTAAATCCTTAACTTATAGATTTAGTACATGATCCTCCTCCTTGTGCTCCTCCATAGTAATACCAATATTCAAAGACTTTTCTCTATTGATTGGACCAATTGTTTGTAATTTGTTCACAAAATAATCATAATTGGGCTTCAAACGTTTAGCAATTTCTTCAGGATTTATGGTACTAAAATAATCTTACGTCCATACTTTGTAAAAGAATAGGTATTAAGGTCTTCATTATATTTAGCACACCTATCATACACCCATGGTCTTCCGAGTAATAAGTGACAAGCATCCATCTTCACTACGTCACACCAAATCTGGTCTTTATAGATCTTACCTATAGAAAAAGATACTAGGCATTGACGAGTTACCTCTAAAACATCATCATCTTCAACTTCGATGTTGTAAGGATATGGACGAAATTTGGTTGACAAACCAAGTTTAATAACCATCTCTTCAGAAATAATATTTATGTGACTCCCACGATCAATAATCAACGAACAAACTTTTCCATGGGAGGTACATCTAGTGTGGAAAAGAGATTCATGCTGTCTTGTTTCTTCATCTTCTTGAACCCAACGACCTTTTCTTGCTTGCATATTAGGTTCACATCCTACTGTTTTTATACTAAATTGATGTGATTCTTCGAGTTAACAAAGAACCAACCGACCAGGATCAAGATCTTGAAATGAAAACATGGTTTGTGGGTCAATTTCAAGAAATAATGTATCTCAAGTTTTAGGACTCGGAATCTAATGATTCAAAAACGAGGTGAAATATGACGATCTGAACTATAAGAAAGACTATTTACTCATTCAAAACAAGCAAATATTGATGTTGTACCAGTTTAATGAAAGTTATGATTCTATGATATCAAAAGAACGAATTTAGATCAAGAAATGTGTTCTTGAATGATCAAGAACTAAAAAGTTCCTAAAGTCACCACTTGGAATCAATTAACGTGATAAAGAAACACCACACGTAATTAAAAACAAGATAAAGTCTATCACCACCTTGCTTGGAATCAAAAACAAGGATAAAAAAGATAAAATAGAGAAAAACACTCTATTGTAAATTAGGGCAAACCTCCAAAAATATGAATTTTCCCTCTACAGGGTATGAGAACCCTTATATAGGCCTAAGGTCTCTTCTTTGATGACTACAATTCTTATTCTAATAAGGAAATAAAATATCTAAAGACAAAAAAAAGTAAAATCCTTATTCTACAAGGAAAAGAAACTAGAATCCTACTAAAAGAAAAAACCTTATTCTAAAAGGAAGACAATAAATAAAGTCTAAACCTACCAAGAAAAGGAAACAAGAAATTTTTTCTCGTAACGAAATAACAAATCCTATTTTAAGAAGGAAAGAATCTTGGCTTCTTGAAATCAATCTTGAGCTTTTTAGACTTCTTGCGCTTCTTGAAAATAAGCTCATATGTTTGGACTTGAGCTCTAAAATATGATCTTGGCCAAAATTAATAAAATTTAATATAGATTCTTCATTTTCATCAAAAACTTACATATGTAGTATCCGCCCGGTCCTCGACCCATCTACTTGGATCTGTCGGTGCCTTCTTCTTACGGATGTGAGTCTTCATGAAAAACTTATCATGAGTCATCTTCCTCCCATATTTATTTTCCTACAAATATAATCAAAAACATGTTAACTAAATTAAAATATATAAATATAATTCGATAAAAATAGATTTAAACATTTTAAGGAATTACTAGTAGTCTTCTCGCATTCCCCATGCTCCTTGCACCCACACAGTGTAAGGAGCCACCCTTCTTAGATGCTCGGGCATTCTTTCCCTGTTCACTCATCTTCTCGAATCTCTTAGTGGTCCACTGCCTCGGCAGATCCTCCCATAAATGCGGTAGAACCCATGAAGGCTTCTTTCTCTTCTTCCTAGCAGAACAGAAGGAATCAGATAGTCTCTTACGGCATTTGAACTCAAAATTTGTAAGAATGGCACTGTTATGCCGGTCCTCCCAGGCACACTTAGTCTGCAAATGAAGTGTGTAACGTTAGATAAAAATATTGTTAATATAATATTTAAATATATATAAGAATTATATTAAAACCTTAAATTGGTTGAAAATTTGCTCCACGAGCTCCGGTGAAAAATCACTCCAAGTCGCATAGAGTGCATCATACAACCGGCCAAGAGTTTCAGTGATTATCTTTGTAGTCCGATGACTAGGTATGAACCTGTAACATAGCAATTACATTAAATAAATAAGACTAGCTATTATAATTCAGCAAAAATAAAGAAGTAATAAATAAATCTCACTCATTGCCCTTAGGCCTGATGATCATCTTATGATAACGATCATACCGCACTTCCTCCGGATCATTATCCTCCGGTGTATCTAAAGCGTGCGTAGAAGGGGAGGCATCTGGCTCAGCACTACTATACCGAAGGCAAAGTCTAGAAATGCTAGGAGACGAACTCCGTGTAAAGGGAGACGGGGTCGCTAATGAAAATGGGTGCAATTTAGAGCCCCGCTGCGATACAGACCACTGCTGCGATCCGGGTGGCTGTAATCTAGATGGATGCGATCTAGTTGGTGGTGAAGCAAATGGAGCAGATGACGGGCGTATCACCACATGGCCCTGTGACTGCTGACTCGGTGGACCCATGTAACTATATGCAGGATCATGTGGAGGAAGCGGGGTATAGCCCTGTGGTGGAGAATGGTAAGAATACTGCTGGGAGGGCGAATGGTAGGTAGTCTGATAAGTAGATAGATGTGGTGGAAAAGATGTGTGCCTAGAAGATTGTTGTCGGCCATCAGCAGCAGATGAGTGCAAGTATGGAATGGAAGGAAGCGAGGGTGTAGCACCATCATCATGATCAATAGGCCTTTTATCCTTCTTAGACCTACCTCGACCCCTACCGGTCATCTGCATAAATTAAAGAAAATGCTAGAATTGAGAATATAAATCTATATAAGTCGATAGCACTTGAAAATACTAACATGCTAGTCGTCTTCGTCGACGCATCTATAACAACCTTCTTCCTCTTCATTTATTTCATTTTCATCAGGTGATTCTTCGTCCTCATTTTCTATGATTGTTATTTCCTCCATATCTTCTAATATGCGTTGAGGATGCTCCAAGTCATTTTTTAACTGATCATCCACCATTTGGTTAACACTTGAGGTATCATTTTGGTAAGCAACATCTAGCACATTCTCAACTTCCACCCTAACAACAGGCTTAGTTTTTATTACAACCAACCAATCAGTCCTATCCCTCCGCAATGGATATGGAGCATAAGTTATATTTTATAAATATCTGTAATAATCTCTAATTAGTATATATGAACCGATGGTACCTACTCCTTTAAAATCTAACGTTAAATGTTATTATTTACCTCTGATTGTTTTTAATAACCATAGTATTTACCTATTCGGGTCAGCTTGCGCACCTTGACTAATTCCATGGGATACCCACTATCTCACACCAGTACGAAATACCTGAATATCTTAGTAGTTTACGCAGATAGTAGTGTTGCCGAGTAAAATCATTATACAGATTTGGGTTTTTACCCCCATTGAACTAGTTGTTTGCAGGCTTAGATGAAAATAACGACAGAGACAAGTATCAAATTAACTAGTCGCGGAACCTTGATGAGAGATTAAAAGGTTTCGGTAAATGGTTACTATGTATTTAGGTAAACAGTTAGCAGGTAACATATTATATATTAAATTTAATACTTCTACATAAATACCTAATGTTTTTCTCATGAGATATTACAAACAATTGACCATATGCCCTTAAACACTTTCTTCCAATGGTTGTGTCAGAACACAGAACGGTAGAACAGGTGACGCGCCAATCCTTCATTTGTTGTTAGAAATATTTAATCCCCACAGGGTGTTTGTTAAACCAATGAATATAACATATAAACTTTTATCATTTAATCATAGTTAAATAATAATAAATATTCACTTTAATTTGTTATTCTTAAAATTAAATTGTTCTAGGTTAGAGTAAACGCTGTGTCTAAATACAAATTTTTCGTTTGCCATCTCTATTACTAAATAAAAAGGAGGATAGCGGGAGGAAGGTGAGAGTTTTCCAAATCTTGTTTGTGTGGAAAAGTTCAATTTTAAAATCAAGAGGTTTCTTCTAAATCTCTATTTATTGTTCTTCTCAGAACACATGACGAAGCAGTTCATCACTATCATCCATAAAGCTACTAATCAGCAAAAAGGGCAAAAGGGAGATGATGAAAGTTGTAGCTTTATGGTCACAACTTCACCTTGCACCACTTTCTAATATTCAAAGTTCCACTCCACCAAAAGATCTTCCCCTTCGTCTTATTCAAAAGGGCAACAACACTATTCATTAATCAAACAGTTTTTTAATAATCCATAAGTTATTTTTGGTAGCTAAAAGCTTTTTCTGCATTTTTTTTTTATATATATAGTAACACTATCATGTTTGAATAATAAGTAAAACCAGATCATATGTTGAACTAAACAGCAATCAGATTAACCTCATAAGGTGAACTAAGTCATATTTGGAGTAATCAAATATGGTTATCCGTAGGAGACAATTAGACAAATCCACAAATAAGGTTAGCATATGTTAAACAGTATTCACCACAAGCCATTGATCATCCTGAATAGAATTCCTAGCTCCTCAGCTGTTGACATTAGATATGTCCTCTATTATCCCTTTACCGTCTGTGGCATCAAAGAAGAAAATGTTTTTAAGGGGATCCCCTTTTCCAGATATTGCTTTAATAACCTCCTACAAGGATAAAAATTTGAACACATCAGCGAAAAATGTCAAGAGGTACCAAATGAACAAGACAGCAGCATAATCACCTGTACAAGGACTCCTCCCACAATGGCACAAACTGGAGGAAATTCATGTTCAGATGCTAACAACCTTTCTAGGAGAGAATCTGGGATCTGAGATTCATTTATGCACTGCAAATCAAGAGGCAATTCTGTTAAGGACTTGGAGGAAATGCATTTTACATTAATATACTTGATTTCCTGGTATATACCTGCGCCTCACATAGTTCCTTCCTCAACTTCAAAACATTCGGAAGGTCATCCGCACAAGTATCTCCAGGATTGCACCTTTCAAGCACTTCAAACCTCTCGATGACTGCAAAAAAATTACCATTCACAAAGTCAAGGGACAATTTAAGTAAGTTTTGTTGCACTTAGGTCATGTATCAAAATACACAATCATGGGCTTCCTATCACTTTGTCACCATTACCACTTTCAGTCTTCGTGAAAGACTGCTGAAGGCATAATTAAGTAAATAAAAGTCTATTTCTCTTTCTAACAGCTTAAGTTTTTAGATGAAATGGTCACACACTTCAACATGGTATTAGAGCAGGCTGAGGTCTTGGGTTCGAGTCTCACCGCCACCCAATATCAAAAAGAATTTCCACATGCTTGGCTCATCAAAAAGAATCACGCCCGCACGTGAGGGGGCGTGTTGAAGAATATTTAAGTAAATAAAAGTGTGTTCTCTCTAACAGCTTAAGCTTTTGGATGAGATGGTCACACACTTCAACAAAAACAAACACCAAGATAGCTAATTAAAGTATTTTTGACGTCCAGGCTACCAAAAAGTTGAATATTTCCAAGGACTGCTACCACTGTGCTATAATTAAAACAGATAATATACATCTGCAATTTGAAGACCACAAATATCATAGGATGCTGAAGAACACAAAAATAGTAATTGTATAGAGCACCCTGTCAAGTATCTCAAATTTTTCCCAAGGTTAGTAATTGATGTTTTCTCGCAGAAAGCTACTACATAGTATTTGAACCCCACAAATAGTCAGTTCTTATCTCGTAATATGATCTTGTGGATAAGAAAAATGGTGGTTGGGGGAAGGGGGAGTGGAGAGACTAGGAAACAGCCTGTGATTGACACTGCATCCTCTCTGAAGGTAAGCACATCGGTTCAGTTTCTATAATCCTAATGTATCAAAGCAGAAGCAACGATCCTGAGAACTTAAACATGCCACATTGGGATTGAGTCTGACTGCAACCCACTGATCTCTCTCCTGTTCTTGTTACTATATAGCTGAAATTCCCGTTGACCTTCATGCACCAGGAGGTAGCAGATAGCGAAAGTCTGTATTTAGAGAACATCTGTAAATATGCATAAAAAATTACAAGAACCTGAGTAATACAGTTTACCTCTCATGGCAAAGTATAGCTTTGTCATTCTCTTGGGTAGAGATCTCCACGGGACTGCAATGGCTTCCTGCAGAAGTTTAGGTAAGGCAATTGCCAATTCAAATGAAAAACTTATAAAATACTCTGCAACACGGAAACCATATTAACTTCAGGTTAAGAAACCATCAGATTTAGTAACTCAACCATTTATATTTAATTTAGAAAGTTAAAGGGGATTACAGGAATCTTTAGCATATGTTGCATTGCTGTCTCTCTTTAACGCATAATTGCCTTTAAAACTCTACCTGTTCCAACGAATTCCATACATCTTCTCTTATTTTTTTGGGAGTATGAGATCCTTTAGGATTTTAAATCCAGATCCAATCATTATGTCCATATTTATGTCTGAAATGGTGTTGCAGGACTTCATCAGTGCTGAAACTGGACATGAAAACAAGTTTAGGTGGATTATTTGATGTCGGGTGATGGTTGTGAAGAAAATGGCAGTGATGAGAGACAAGTCGCATTAGACCCCTCACAAATAGGGGATGAGGTATTCATCAATGAAACTGATAATGCAAATTGGAAGGGTGTTGTCTCTCGGGCGAATTAAGTCTTCCTTAAACTACTCTATCTAGACAGAATGTTAGGAGGTTCTTGTTACTTTGAAATGACAAGGTTACACTCACCAAAAACTTTGCCAACTCTATGGAATATCACATATGCAGCTAATTGTTTCCATTTAAAAGCTGCCAGATACTAGTGACAAGCTTCAAAGCTACCATATAAATGTTAAAATGTTAAGCAGATGGATTATTAACCACCAAACACTTCGAATGGTGCTTAACAAAAAATAGTGCTGAAACAAGATCGAAAGGGAAAATCAAGAAATGAAAACATCATAGACTTTAGGCAATGATATAAACAATCATGCAGCTGGACTGGAGCAAATTGATCTGTTTAGAAGCGACATATAGAGGTCCATAAGGTTTCAGCTATGAAGTATGAAATAATAACTAGCTCAAATCACCTTTTATTCATTATCTGCTAGGCAGATATAGTTGTCATTACCTTAAGTTGAAAAAGAAAATCAAACGGATGACTTCGACATATCTGAGATTCGCTGAGACTGAAATCTTTAAAACAAACGAAGGATGAGAAGACATAATCTCAACGATACAATTATGTAAAACAGCACAACAGCTAAACAAGAAAACATTTTCTTTGTTAATGGCTTTGATGAAGTCACACCTCAAAACTCGGACAGTGTAGTTGGCATTCAATTGTTTCTTCATTCTTTTTCTGCAGAAGTGATAAGAAGAGATTTAAGAGATTCCTTCAGATTTAGCTATATGATAAGCAAGTGGCCCTCAAGATAAAATACACAAATGTGTGGAAAGGACTAGATCGAACTGAACAAAAGGGTCAAAAGAAGATAACACAAGCTGTATAATCATTAAACACAGAGATGCTCTATCCAAGAACTAAATACAACTCAACCACAGAGGACCTAAAAAAGAAATGAATTTGGTTCTAACCTTGGAGTAGCTGTAATTCTGCAAGTCAACAAATATCTCACCGCAGGAATCTCGGCATTCTACATGGTAAAATGCGATACGCCTTGGCAACTTGCGACACTTTGCATTGACTGATTTCTGCATAGGGAGCATAATCGAAAGGAAAATTATAAAAGACTGAAATTTTCATTGGAAAAACCATCTTATCTTATGTTCAACAAGAAAGAAGAATGTCCATACTTTTGTCAAAAGGGAGCAACAACTGATGACAACAGCATCGAACTTCTGAAAGAATTCAACATCGAAGTTGGCCAGGTCACCTAAAAATATAGTATATGAGTCTCATGAGTCCTAGGAAATTGCCCTTCATTGTAGGGTAAAAGGGGAGACGGTTCCCAAGGGGTGGCTAGTTCGACTAAGAGAGACAGATACAGATAAGGTCTATGAAATCTTAAAAACTTTGACACAGTTTGACTCTGACATGAGATAGATATAGAATGCTTACCATGCCCCTGACTCTGCATATCATGAAAACCGAATAGGAAATATATCTAAGAACTCAGTCAGATGCGACATGTTAGGAATTCTCTTAATGCACCTTTTACCATGATTTGAGAGTATGAGAAATAATACACGGGAAAATTATATTATTGATCTATTTACTATGATACAATGAGCGTTATATATAATACACATTCTATTCCTACTACATATGGGATTAGGACTAATTACACATAACTCTCTAACACTCCCCCTCAAGCCGGTGGATACAAATCATATGTATCGAGCTTGTTACATATGTAACTAATACGATGACCAGTGAGGGACTTCGTGAAAAAATCTGCAAGCAGATCATTCGACTTTACAAACTTTGTAGCAATATCTCCTAAGAGTATCTTTTCTCTGACGAAGTGACAGCCAATCTCAATGTGTTTAGTTATCTCATAGAACACCGGATATGATGCAATATGATAGACAGCTTGATTATCACACACAAGTTCCATCTAGCTAATTTCACCAAATTTCAACTCCTTGAACTGTTTGATCCAAACTAGCTCACAACTGCCATGGCTATTGCTCAATATTCTGCTTCTGCACTAGACCGAGCAACCACATTATGTTTCTTGCTCTTCCAAGACACCAAATTACTCTCCTATTAAAACATAATATCCAGATATAGAATGTCTATCAGAAGGTGATCCTGCCCAATCAGCATCTGAGTATCCAACGATCTGCTCATGGCCTCAATCCTCAAATAATAATCCTTTGCCTGGAGCTGATTTTATATACCGAAGAATGCGGACAACTGCATCCCAATAACTATCTCAGAGAGAATCCATAAACTAACTCACAACACTCACAAGAAAGGAAATGCCAGGTCTAGTCACCGTGAGGTAATTTAATTTACTAACCAGCCGCTTATATCTTGCGGGATCGCTAAGCGCCTCTCCCTGTCCTGGAAGAAATTTAGAATTTGGATCCATAGGAATGTCAACAGGCCTACAGCTTGTCATTCATGTCTCCTCAAGAATCTCTAAGGCATACTTGCGTTGTGAGATCACAATACCTGAGCTAGACTGAGCGACCTCAATACCCAGAAAATATTTTAATCTGCCCAGATCCTTAGTCTGAAAGTGCGGAAAGAGATGTTGCTTCAACCTATTAATGCCATCCTGATCATTGCCAGTAAAAACAATATCGTCATAATAAACCACTAGATAAATACAGAGATTTGAAGCAGAATGCAGATAAAATACAGAGTGATCAGCTTCACTACGAGTCATGCCAAACTCCTGAATAACTGTGCTGAACTTACCAAAACATGCTCGAGGAGATTGCTTTACCATAGAGTGACTGGCGCAAGTGACATACAAGGCCACTAGACTCCCCCTGAGCAACAAAATCGGGTGGTTGCTCCATATAAACTTCATCCCCATGGTCACCGTGAACAAAAGCATTCTTAATGTCCAGCTGATAGAGAAGCCAATGGCGAACAACCATAGATAGAAAAAGGCGGACTGATGCTATTTTATCCATGGGAGAAAAAGTATCATTGTAATCGAGCCCAAATATCTGAGTATACCCTTTGGCAACAAGACGGGTCTTAAGTCGATCAACCTGGCCATCCGGACCTACTTTGGCTGCATAAACCCAATGACAACCAACATTAGATTTACCTGAAAGAAGAGGAACAAGCTCTCAAGTACCACTCGTATATAAAGCAGACATCTCGTCAATCATAGCATGTCGTCATCTTGGATGAGACAGTACTTCACCTTAGACTTAGGGATGGAAATAGACAAAAAAAATTACAAAAGCATAATGAGGTGATGACAAACAATGATAACTTAAACGGACATAATGCGGATTAGGATTAAGAGTGGACTGTATACCTTTCCGAAGTCCAATCAGTGGACTAAGAGGAGACAAGTCCGCAGTAGGAGCAGGGTCAGGTGCAAGACGTGAATCAGCTGGCCCTGATACTGGACGCGGACGATAAGTCAAAAGTGGTGTTCTTGTGGCTGGGGGTATAGGAAGAGCAATACTAGACTCCTCAACGATCGGTATGGGTAAGACATTTGTAGCTGAGGATGTAGATGGAACTGTAGTAAACTCCTCAAGAATCGGAGTAGGTAAGACCTCAGATATATCAAAGTGGTCAGAAGAGGTAAAGTAAGGTCAAGACTCAAAAAATGTGATATCAGCTGACATAAGGTACCTACGAAAATAAGGTGAGTAGCAACGATATCCCTTTTGAACACGAGAATAACCAAGAAAGATACACTTGAGAGCACGATGAGCTAACTTTTTCTTTCCCAGGGGCTAAGATATGAACGAAACATATGCTCCCAAAAACACGAGAGGGAAAAAAGTATAAGGGTGAATGGGGAAACAATACTGAATGCGGGACTTGATTCTGAATGGGAGATGAAGGCATCCGATTAATCAAGTAACAAGCCGTGATAACTGCATCGCCCCAAAAATGAACATGAGACTGAATGAGAAGTGTGCGAGCAGTCTCAACAAGGTGCATATTCTCTCTCCGCAACCCCATTCTGTTGAGGGGTATAAGCACAAGATGTCTAATGAATAATTCCTTGAGAAGTCATAAACTACTGAAACTGAGAGGATAAATATTCTAAAGCATTATCACTGCAAAATGTGTGAATAGAAACATCAAATTGATTTTTTATTTCAGCACAGAAACTCTAGAATATAGAAAACAACTCAAAACGATCTTTCATTAAGAAAAGCCAAGTACATCTTGAATAATCATCAATGAAACTAACAAAAAAACGAAATCCTAAGGTTGAACTAACTCTACTAGGACTCATATCATAATGAACTAAAAAGAAAGCAGACTTTGCACGACTCTCAACACTACGTGGAAAGGTGGCTCGCGTATGTTTCCCAAGCTGACACGACTCACAATCTAATTTAGACAAAGTAGACAAACTAGGTATCATTTTTTGAAGCTTGGATAAACTTGGATGTCCTACACGTCTGTGAATTAGGTCTAGAAGATCTGTAACAGGACATGTTGTGGGGGATTGAGTGAGTTCAGGTAGTAAAGGTCTTGTGATTCACGCCATGTACCAATCGTCTATCCCGTACTGCGGTCCTGCATAATAAAAGAATTATCAATAAAATATATACTACAATGGAGGGCACGAGTCAAACGACTAACAGACGCAAAACTAAAAGGACAGCCAAGGACATAAAGAACGGAATCTAGAGTGACAGAAGATGGGGGATTAGCTTGTCCAACTCCTTTTGCTTTAGTTTGGAACACATTGGCTAAAGTAACAGTGGGAAAAGACAATAATATACAATATTCGACAAAAGTGATTTATTACCAGAGATATGACCAGAAGAGCGCCGTGGTCCATGACACACGGTCCAAGAGTACTAGATTGGGAAACACAAGCAACAGAAGTATCAGTCTGAGCAACTGAGGCTATTTGTCGAGATGTCCGCTTACTTGCTCGATACGGAAGGAACTCAATACCCTTCAAATAAAGAAAATCCCTGGTTACCTGTAGTCTCGGTCTGAACAATATGAGTATTTTTTGGTGGTCGACCATGTAAAGAATAGCACACTTCACGAGTGTGTCCAAGTTTATTATAATGACTACACCTGGGTCGAGATCTCCCTAAGCGACCTCCTTGTTGATTCTCCATAGTCTGAGATGTCCGATTTTCCATTGTTTGAGATGCGAGAACAGAGAAGTCAACTGTTTGTGATGGGATCACTATGAGACCGAGTGCTGCAGCAAGGACAATTAATCGAGAGAATAATTCATCAATTGTAGGAATAGTCGGACTAGCCAAAATCCGGTCGCGTGCTAAATCAAGGTCAGTAGGAAGTCCAGCAAGTGTAAGAACTAGAAACGTCTCTAGTCGTTGCTCTTGTTGCTTTTCACACTAGCAGAAACTAGCATCAACTTCTCAAATTCCTCCATGACTATTTGTACTTATCCCAAATAAGTAGACATATCCAATGCATGTTTCTTTAAATCTGTCATTCGCAATATCATGTCATAGAAGCGAGATATGTCATTAGTGTATAAAGTGCGAGCCTTTTCCCAAACTAAATGACATATCTGGAATAGATGAAGCAAGAGCATCAACTTGGGATCAATAGATCGCCATAAGATACTACATAATTGAGCATCGATCTTCTCCCAAAGTGCTTTGGCCTTTTCATCACCCTCACTAACTTTTTTGATTAAGTGATCTTGAACATCTTGACCCCTGCACCATAATTCAATAGAGCAAGCCCACGCTAAATAGTTTGAACTTCTCATTAAGGGCTCCAAAATAATCATAAAGCTTTAATTTCCAGAACCCGTGTTTTTAGAACCAAATACATCAAATCCCCAAAGACATCGTTGGATTGGAGAGAGGTCTAAAAACAAACAATAAAAATAATCAATTGTATCTCACTAAAACAGGGAAGGAAACATTGTTTCTGCCGAGAAAATCATTGTAGCTGCCGGAAAAAATTAAAAGAGATCGGAATAAAAAGAAAATATGATGGGCATGCTCGGAATTGATGGGCGATGACACTGTTCCAAGGAAATTTTTTCAAAAAGTCGTCGGAAAAGGCTCCACGCACCGGCGCGTGGAGTAGATCTCGTCGGAATTTCTGACCTCCGAACGGCACGTGAGAGCGCGTGAGCAGTCATCTGCCGGACATTTTGGTTGGAGTTTGGCCGTCGGGGGTTGGGGGACCTTGTGGTGGTGTTGGTTTCGCACAACACCAACAGAAATTGATTTGTCGTAAATCTGCCCTAGAAAGTCGCCGGAAATTGATACGCGGCGATTGTCTTACTTTCCTGGATGTGTCTCACTCACGCTCTGATACCATGTGAGAAACAATACACGGGAAAATTATATTATTGATCTATTTACTATGATAGAATAACCCCTATATAAAATACATATTATATTCCTACTACATATGGGACTAGGACTAATTACTCATAACTATCTAACAGAGAGTATAAAAAGATTGAATAGGCCGATAAGCTTAATAAGCACAAATGTATAGCAGTCACATGTGTCAGGAAAAAAACAATAACCTAACAGAATCAAGCACCTCGATGCAAATCAAAGAACAGAGGTCAAAGTGGGATGCCTGTGAGTATTAAGGTTTAAAGGAAGTAGGTTAGCACATTACATTTCTTTACTGATACTGAGCTGATTCAGATTCAGGTGACCAAATCTTTTTGTAGCGACATAAAGCCTAAGATTATAGGGCCCAGAGACGCACAGAATGTCATGCATTGAGGTAAACGTAGCAGCATCTCTTGATTCAATATCTAGAGGTTATGATGCTATGACTGCAGATGAAAGAAAAACAGAAAACAGGAGAGGAGATGTGGTCCCAAAGGATTACAAGAAAGAAGGAATGGGAGTACAAGAAAGAAGGAACAGCTAAGCAATGTTATAGGCATTGACAAGCACTTCTATACATTTCTTTCTTGGATATATTTAGACAAAAATCATTTCGGCCACATATAGAGTAGACATCAACTCCAAATCACATTTTGGCAGACTGGCATTAACAGCTATAATCTGATGCATATTGAGAATGCTTTTCCTTAGAACCCAATTTATAAGATAATAGATGCAAAATACACTGAAAGTAACACTAATTACAACATACAAAACTTAGGTAAACGATAAACTCATAAACCACCTTTGACATCTGTACCTTCTCTCAACTAAGTCTATCCCGAAGTACTAATTGACTGTATCACCGGCACTGTCACGTCACATTTCAACATGTATTCAACTTAGATCATATGCCCATAGTGGCAGATTACCCTAGCTTAAGAAGACATTACAAGATTGAAGAACAATAAAAAGTGGAAATGCAGTTGCTTGATAAGTTAGAAGAACTATGCAGGTTTAAGCGTTTATAAATAAGATACAGTACAAAAAAAAACAACCTTTTTCAACAGAAACAGAAACCATGGGGTTGAAATCTTTAAGTGATTCACAACAAAGCTCAGCAAGTGATTTCCCGCGGGTTATATTTTCATCGGGAGGAACTAAGAAGTTAGCAGACAGTAGCTCTTCTGCTACAAATCGATCATCATTGAGCGTCAAACTACCTACTCCGGCCAAGACAATATTCTTGCAGAACTGGGAAAGTAAAAGGAGAAAAAAGAGTTAACAGAGTTAAATACAATATGAAGTTCCTTAATTTGATTTTAGCATCTGGCGCTCTAAATGTTTTATAAAAACTTGTCCTATTTATGCTGATGACTCACTTATATTTTTTGTGATGCCAAGGAGGAGCAGGTTACTCACCTGAGATTGATTTTGACTGTTTACGAGGCCATCTCAGGTTTACATGTGAACTGGAGTAAATCCTTGATTTTCACAGTTAATGAGGTCACAGATCCTCAAAGACTAGCTGGCTCGCTAGGATGTGAAGTGGGATCTCTTCCTACCACCTATTTGGGGCTACCACTAGGTGCAAAGAGCAAGTCCAACCAGATATGGAATGGGGTTCTAGAAAGGTGTGAAAAGAAGTTATCCAGGTGGAAGAACAATTACCTGTCCTTGGGAGGGAGGGTCACACTAGTCAACAGTGTACTAGACTCCCTTCCCACCTACATGATGTCAATCTTTCGACTACCTGTTAGTATTGAGACAAAGATTGATGCTTTGAGGAGGAACTTTATATGGCACGGGAATAAAGAGAAAAGAGGCTACCATCTAGTTAAATGGAAAACTCTCGCGACTAGCAAGAAGGAAGGTGGATTGGGAATCAGAAATTTGAGGCAGCATAACAAGAGCCTACTTATGAAATGGCTATGGAGATTCCCATTGGAGGAGCACGCCCTATGGAGGAAAGTGATATGTGAAAAATATGGGACTGAAGGCAAGCGGAGCTCAGGTATAGTGGCTAGCCCTTATGGTATGAGTGTGTGGAGATCTATTAGATCTCTCTGGCAAAACCTAATGAGCAATTCTTCCATAAAGGTGGGCAATGATGCAAAAACTCTCTTCTGGAAAGATGATTGGATAGGGAATACTCCACTAAAAGACAGTTTCCTTGATCTATACTCTTTAGCGCAGCAGCCAGATGCTTCTATTAATGATACCTGGAATCAGCAAGGCTGGAATTTAAGCTTCAGAAGATTTCTGAATGATTGGGAGGTGATCAAAGTAATTGAGCTTCTGAAACTTTTGGAAAACTTCAAAGGTCCAACTGAGCAAGTGGACAAACTGTTATGGAAAAACAATAGCAAAAGAGTTTTCACTGTGAAATCTGCATATGAGGTTTTAAACAGAAGTTCGCAGCAACAAGAGGCTTGGATATGGAAGCACATCTGGAGGTTGAAGGTCCCTTTAAAAGTTAATGTGTTTTGTTGGCTAGTGGTCAAACAGGCTGTTCTGACACACGAGAGCTTAATGAAAAGAGGAATGTCTCTGTGCTCCAAATGTTTTCTGTGCGGAAGGGCCATCGAAACAAACAATCTTCTATTTCTTCATTGTCAGGTGTCCAATAGATTATGGCACCTTTTCATAAGTATGAAAAGCTTAAGCTGTGTGATGCCTAGAGAGACTATGGACTTGCTGTCTAGTTGGGACTATTTAGCTACAGGAAGCAGCCAGAAGAGGTGTTGGAGTCTCATTCCAACATGCATTTGGTGGACTATCTGGCTGGAAAGGAACTCCAGATGTTTTGAACACTCAGCAAATCCTGATCAGAAGATTAAAATGAATTGTATATCTTTATTTCACTTTTGGTGTAAAGAAGCTTTAGTACAAGATGCAGATTCCCTAGTTGATCTCATCGAGTCCTTGTAAATGCCACAAGACTTGTTTTTCTCCACTTGTTTTTGTTCATCAATCTCTTAATTTTTGGAAGTCTTGTAACTAGGGACCTTTTCTCTCAGCACTATCTTGGCGCTGAGATTTATCTATATGTCAATGAAACCTGTTATCATTTCAAAAAAAAACGTGTCCTATCAAATGACCAAGAATCATGATGTTTACAATTTAAGCTTGGAATAATCCAATTCCACCAACAAGAAACGATTAAGAAGTTCTATTGATAACAAAAATATTATCGAAGTAAATATTTACTCAAAAAAGTGATCACTGGTAGAATTGTACCTCAACAACAGTCCCTTTCAGTCCACTGACAAATATATGAGATTTGCTCAACCCGACATAAGCAATAAAATAGTGGAAAATTTTATAAAAATGAAAAAACTAGATGGTCTGCCATCTGTCTATCTAAAAATTCTTGTATATGTCATTCCCTTGAAGATAAATATTGTTTTTTTAAATTAAAAGTAAGTCATATACGAAACTAGGATGAGCACACATATCAAATTAAAAGAGACAAGGGTGTCCCTCTTTTTTCATAACAAGTTACACCGGACTAAAATCTACATATGTTACATGGACTTAAGTACAAATATCAGATTCGGGTAGGTGTACGATTACATCAAATTTTAGTAGGCCTTTTGTGGTATATTTTGGAAGATCCAAGTATGGTACCTTTGCGAAGTCACGAACTTGACAAGGGTAAGCCAAGAACTGAGGAGTCCATGTAACAAAGAACTTCACACCTTTGCTCCTCGCTTTATTTTGAAGAAATATACACTTAACTATAGATGAGACCAACCAGAAAGCTTTCACTAAACAGAGAACTTATATGGAGTAGTGACCAATCTGTAGCAGTTAGCAAGCGCACTTGGTGCAACCAATCAATCAATCAACGACTCCTCGATCTCAGACTAGTTGTGGTCGGCTACGTCAATCAACCATGCCTAGTTGATGGACATAGAAATCTTTACTCACAACTAGTTGGTATCACCAATATGGATTCCTTACTTCCATTCTGCTATATTTTAGCTAAGTTCGTATCGATTATGAAAGATCTGGGTGCCTCGTTTAGTCAGATTAAGAAATGAAAAATATAAGACATTTGCGCAGTGAAGAGTAATCAACTATAAAAGTACAGAAGCTAATAAATTCAACCTTCATGACTTATATTAAGAAGATAGATATTTGTTCATCTGAAAATTCTCTAACCAGCAGGCTTCTTAATCAATAAATTTGACCTCTTCCTTAACATACAAAACTAAGTTTAAGAAAAAGGAAGCATTCGGATTGGCGAAAATATTCAGCAGTCTACAGAAAATCACCCTCACTTGGAGTCAAAGTAGAAGAACAACTCACGTGCTAAAATCCAACAAGAGTGTTTGCAATTTGAAGCATCAATCTCTACTGAATCTCATCGATAGCTCACCAAACTACGATGGAGAGTTTCGCCTTTTGAAGTGCTAGTTGGCAGTCGCATGGAATGATCGAGCCAGACCAAGTAAAAAAGACTTACAACTCAAGAAAGGAGAGTAATGGGAAGTAGAGATGACAAATAGGATAGGTAAAGCAGGGCAGGACATGTAATGCCTTGACCTACCACAATTTTAACCCAAACCTACAGTCACAAGGTAAAACCCAATGTATGTTACGGTTTTTAGAAATCTTTATAGAGTATTAACTACTCTCCTTAGCTTTGTGGGTTTAACAAGAACAATACAAAATAGGAACACTATGTTCTCATTTCCTAAATTCTCAATTTCTCATGATCCACCTATTAATCGCTTTACCCGATTACACTCCACCAAGTAATTAACAAAACCAACAAACTGGAAAACACTTGCTGAATAAAGTCAAGTCATTACCCCATGTCCTCACCTGAGAGTGTAGACGAGCCGAAGATGGCTTAACAACGAAGAAGTAGAGAGAGAGTAGAGAAATGGAGAACGAGGCTTTGTGTCGTGAAGTGCAATGAAACTGAGTTTAAACTTGACCTACCCATATCCAACCTCACTATACATTTTTCATAATTCAATTTTTGTTCCTACCCTGCTCCACTTAAGTATTCTCCCGTCTCGCCCCATTAAGGCTTTACCTTTCCCCGCTCCGCCCCCACCATGTCCTGCTGCATTGCCATTCCTAATGGAAAGCGGGACAACCCGCATCTGATCATCATAAACAATCTTCAAATTACCTTATTTTGTATTGGTTATTTTATCATCTTCATTCTCATTCAGCTATTAAAAGTGTTTCTACACAGCTATGAGGACCTTGCTTTTTGACATATGTTAAGAGGTAACTTTGAAAAGTATACACTCACAGTGTAAAGAATGTTCACACTATCAACAACAATATAAACACTGTATAAGGTTACATACCACGATAAGTGCACAAGTACCAAGAACATTTACTTCCCTATTATCACCAGTTATAAGGATGCTAAACTAAGATACATGTATTATGTAAGTAAACATATATCCCTAACAACCGTCTATTTGTGATGCATTATCTTACTGGTTGCCTGTGTAAATGAGAAAAACGAATACCTTCGCTGAGCATCGACACCCCAAACCCTAATCTGACGATCATATATGGCAGTCTCTTGCTCTGTCAATTCCTCGCCTTCCTTTCCCATTTGCAACCTGAAATTTCAGCATAGTATAAAAATGATACCCACAGACTACAATAATGGCTCAATTTTTCAGTTCAGCTTGGTCATCTTTTCTCGAGCTTGGGCTTTTATACAACTGGTCAAAACAGTATGGTTTATATGGAATCAAATCCAACAAAACAAGAACACTCCATATCAGGGTTCTAGTAAAACCCGTTGTATTGGAGTGCAAAAATTAACTGAAAGAACGTATATTACGCAACATACATTGTAAATGAATAAAAAAATCGGGGAATAAACAAACAAAAGAAGCAAAGGAGATTGCTTACACTGAGGAAACACTACTTCCGACTTAGATTTTAGGGTAAAATCAGGAGAGAATGAAGCAATATGCGTATCAACTTCAATTGTTTCCCTTTTTCTTCTTGGTTTTTATTTCCTCTGTGTGCCATGTTTTTACTTTTTAGTTGCCGCCAATCATGTTCTTTGGTCAGTCTTATTTTGAGGGGAGAAAATTGAAAAATACTTCAAAGTTTAAATTTTCTCATCGTCACTATATTTCATCTTGGTTCATGAAGTAATGATATGAGAATAACAATAATATTTTATATTTATGTTGTAATTTAAAATCTGCATTATGCAAGTATGTATAGTATATACATACCAAACTAGTTTTTGGACACGTGCAATACACGTGTTTCTCGTATAAATATGTGAAACTTCAAAATAACATGTTAATATACAAACTAAAACAGGTTGTGTTGACAAACTAATACTTCAAATTTGCTAGAAAAAAATAATAGATGTTGTTTTCTTTCCTTTTTTGTAAGAGTAGTTTGGTTTGTATACAAGAAAAAATAATTTATGTATCAATTCTAAATTATTATAAAAATTATCTTGTAATGAACTCTTTTCACTAAGACATACAGTATAAAAATTCTTGAAGAAAATAAAAACTAAGCTAGCTAGCCTAGTTACCTTTTTGTCCATAATGATCAAAAAATCCAATGCAAAAGAATGACCCCTCATTTCTTTAGTTCGTCCACAATATAACTTATGATTTTGTTTACATGACATTATTCCTGGTCTCTAGCAATAACAATCCTCTCGAAGATGTTTGTTCCTAGACCAATAATCACTCTTTCTTATCTATAATCTTGAGACTTGATCCTCGTATTGCAAATATAAAGTCTATCTAAACTTGAAAAAATAAAATAAACTTGAAATTTTAATATATCACCGCTCCGAAAATAAATAACCTTTCTCTCAAGATTATACCTCAAGCAAAGAATTGCAGATACATTTTTATTGAAATCTAAAAGGTCAAGTTTACGAAAAGGATCACGAAAATAAAAGTGAAGTTAGGCTTGATACATCTATTGGATTTCAAGTTCTACTATGTATTGTGATATGTTTTTCTTTAAATGCAAAGCAAACTTAAAAATCTCAAGATAAATTTAGATTAACTTAGAGATTAATTTGTCATCTATCAATTATACCATCACTGAATCAATAAAATAGTATGTCAAGATATAAGTGTCGGAGCGAAGAAGTCTCACAAAGACAAAGTATTTTTGTGCCTAATAATACTTGGCGAGAAAAAAATACAAAAATACAAATTAACTTGGTAAAACTCACAAAGAATCGTAAAACATGAAAATTAAAATCTCCAAAGAGCACAAAGATGGAACTCACCAAGCTAGAATAAGATATTAACGTGAATCAATTTTTGCTTTTGCCTCATTAGATATTAATTGATTACAATTAGACTGGGATGGTATAAGCAAAAAGACACGAGGCTAGAGCACTTCATGGCTTCATACGGGTTTATCCGAAAAATCGGATAATGTTAAATTTGTATATGGTTCTAAGGATACGTAAATTTCCTTTGATATAAAGATAACAATACAAGTATTTTGATTATGCGGACGACAATGATGAACAGAAAGAATGAATAAGATTCAGTAAAACGGGCACAAGGAGATATCTTTGTATATGAGAAAAGATCTTTTTGTTCCAATCTATTCCGTCTGTTTTCCTTTTTTCTCCCCCTTTAGCTTACAAGGGTCATTATAAAAAATAATAAATAAAGCATATAATGGAGAATCCATGATGATTTGTCTCTTCCTCGATTCCCGCCAAGATTCTCTCTCTTGGTGCGTTTGCAACGGCTCTTGTATGTGAGCCCGATACTGGCTCGAACTCGTTACTGGGTCGAGCCTTTCGGTCTTGGCTCGAGTTCGCCCTTCGGGATGGGCATCGCGCATTTCCGACCTCGAAGTAGTGCCTTGCGGATCGATTCGGTCATGGGCTCGATAAGGTTATCGAGCCGACTCCTCGAGCAACCTTCGGACTCGAGGCTGGTTAGTACTGACTTCAGAGCTCACTCCCAAAATCTCACTCCGACTTCTTACCACATAAACTCGATCGAATGTAGGAAGGCCGAAATCTATTTCCACTGTATACAAATAGTCCCCTCGTTTCTCACGAAGGATGCAATGAGAATCGATGTGATTTTTGGTGGTTCAATCGGATCATAAGCCGACTTTTCAACATGGATCGATTATGACGTATGTGATAGTTGTCCCATCGATTTAGCCTTTCAAGGTATTTAATGTTTGTTAGATGGCGGCCAGTCACCTCTGATATTGAACTGTCATGATGCGATCCTATAAATAACTCTTCCATATAACATTTACCACTTTTACGCATTCACTCCCCCAAAATTTCTCATCTTTTCTTTCTCGCCGCTACCAGAGTTTTGGTGTCATTAATTTTTCATTTTCCTTTGTCTTTCTTCCTCTCATATCAATGGCCAAAACTTCGAAAGTTGTACCTCAGAAGGAGAAAGCTTCTTCTTCACGGCCGTCCGGCGACAAGGCACCGGTGGAGCCGTCCACCTATGACTACGTTCCCGGCCCGTGTACTCTGAAGATCGATTTTAAGGTTGAGAATCCTTCATACGTCCCGGGTCGATACGAGCACGTGTTAATGTATATGTGCTCTATAACATAGGGTCATCTCGATGCCGTTAGAAAAGACTGCAACTGGTGTTCCGAGGTTGTGTTGCAAATTTCATCCCCCGAAGAGAGCGGCATCACCCATGTGGAGGGGTTTTTAAGTGTTTACACTTATCCCTTCATGTTGGGTCCGGTCGACCCGGTGATCATTGATTTTTGCAAAAGATATCAGGTCACCCTCGGTCAAATTCATCCCTCTCTATGGCGTATAGTAATCCTACTTCGCTTCTTCTCCATCAAAGCTGGGGGGCTAGATTTTTCCTTGAATCACCTCATACGGTTGTATCGGCCTCAAATCTTTCGAGGATTAATCAGACTTCATCATCGGGCATCGAAGGCTTTGATGTCGAGCATCGACGAAGACAAGGATCGGGGTTGGATGGGGCATTATATTCAGGTGAGGACCCGTGACCTTATTCCGGAAGAGAAGATGTCGTTCCCCGAGGAATGGAATTTCGACCGTAAGTGGTTCTCATAAGACGTTGCTTTTCGTATCCTTTCCCGATTTTTTCTGATGTCTCTTCCCGATATATAGTTGCCCCTTGGATGCCACAAGCGGTGCCTCGACCTCGAGGATTGGGTTCGAAAGTTAGCCTCGACTTCCTCTTATCCCGAATGCGCTTGGCGTGATTTGGAAAAAGGTAGATGGGAAGCCAAGAATCATGGTAAGGTTTTACTTCTCGTTTCCTTCGAAGTGTTATTTGTGCTCCATTCGTTACCGATTTCCTTTCATGCAGGTGTAACCAAGGACGCTGTTTTGAGGCCTTCGAGCGGTGAAGAAGGAACCAAGTTCCCAATCCCGAAACCGGTGAAAGATAAGAAGCGAAAAACTGCCTCTCGGTCAGAGGGCCCCAAGCCCAAAACTCGAAGGGTGAGGAGGAAGGCAATTGCTCTTCCGATTGACTCGGTCCAATGACTGAGAGAAGGAGGAGTAGGAGGAGGAGGAAGAGGAGGTGCCTCGGATTTGGTGATCCGATCTGCGAGAGCTATCGAGGTTACCAAAGCTCTTGAGCCGATGGCGACTGTACCGATCGGGGTTGGCCCCGGGATACCGAGTCTTAATCGGAATGCCCCGAGTGATTCGCTTGGGGCTATGACAGTGGGTTATTCACCTTCCCTTCCTACCTTTTTTGAGGAGGCGTTAAAGGAAGCTCGAGAATTGAAGACCCCCGATATGGGCAAAGGCTCTAGTGTAGGGGATCCTTTTTGGGATTGCTTTTACTGGGGTCGATGATGCTTCCGATATTGGGGACACTTCTCTTCTACTAGAAGAGGCCCAATGTTTCATTACTCGGGTAATGATTTTACTATACTTGGTTTCTTTTTTCTTTTCCGAATTTGACTCATGTTCTTTCCCTACTGTGCATGCCATTGGTAAGTTTCGAGTCTACCTTAGCCAGTGTGAGGTCGAGCTTCAGAAGGTCTCGGGGGAGAGAGACGCCATGTGGCTTCTTTGCAGCCAAAAGGACGAGGCTATAAAGGACCTCCAAGCGGATTTGGCTAAGGCTCGTGAAGAAGAGGCCGAAATTAATAAGCAGGTGAGCCTCGTTCTGTTAAAGTATGGGTTTGACTCGACTGTGGAAGTTAACCCTTCGTTCTCTCAGCTGCAGCAAAAGGTTGAAAAGATTGGGTCACTTCGGGAAGAAGTCGATCAAATCAAAGTTGAATGTAATCGGTGGAAGGAGACTATCGACCGCATGGCTGCGGAAAAGAGACTATTTTGACCAACTTATTATCGGTCGATGTTCATCTTCAAAACGTTAAGCAAAAGGGTTCGGCTCAAGCTAAGAGGATCGAGGAGCTTGAAGCTCGGCTTGGTGAAGCCAAGGCGGAGGTTGAGTCGTCAAAAATCTTGGTGGATAAGTCCATTGTCGTGTATCGGGCTGATGTCGAGGCTGTTCAGATGGAGGTACGAGAGACGGCGGATACTGCCGTCACTCGAGCACATTAGATTGCCAAACTTGCTAAATATAGGTCTCAGAGGGTGACCCTCGAGGAGATACATGCTCGAGGTTTCGACCTTTCTGAAGAAATAAAAAAGGCTAAAGAGCTCGAAGTTGAAGCCTTGGCTTCTGATGGCGATGATGATGATGATGATGATGATGATGATGATGATGATGATGATGACGGTAGCAAGAGCGGATCTAAGGATGGGGAAGAGCCTGACAGAGAAGCAAACGCCCCTGAGGATGATCAGGAAGCTTAGTTCATAATTTTTTATGTTTGTAATCAATCATGTAGAAATTTTTGTATATAGACAACTTGGCCGATTTTGTGAAGACTTTGTACGTGCCTTACAAATGTTTTCACAAGGATCTTAATAATTCAATCAAATTTGGACTTTGTAGTCTCTATGATTGATTGTTTGAAGTGACGTAGCCCTTAGGCTTACTAGCTGAGTCAATGATTCGAACTTGAAGTAATGTAGCCCGTGGGCATAATGGTCGAGTGAGTGCTTGCTCGAACTCGAAATAGAAATAGCCCGTAGGCTTTAGTCGTCGAGTGAATGATTCGAACTTGAAGTAATGTAGCTCGTGGGCATAATGATCGAGTGAGTGCTTGCTCGAACTCGAAATAAAAATAGCCCGTAGGCTTTAGTCGTTGAGTGAATGATTCGAACTCGAAGTAATGTAGCCCGTAGGCGTAATGGTCGAGTGAGTGCTTGCTCGAACTCGAAATAAAAGTAGCCTGTAGGCTTTAATCATCGAGTGAATGATTCGAACTCGAAGTAATGTAGCTCGTGGGGCATAATGATCGAGTGAGTGCTTTCTCGAACTCGAAATAAAAGTAGCCTGTAGGCTTTAATCGTCGAGTGAATGATTCGAACTCGAAGTAATGTATCCCGTGGGCATAATGGTCGAGTGAGTGCTTGCTCGAACTCAAAATAAAAGTAGCCCGTAGGTTTTAATCGTCGAGCGAATGATTCAAACTCGAAGTAATGTAGCTCGTGGGCGTAATGGTCGAGTGAGTGCTTGCTCGAACTCGAAATAAAAGTAGCCTGTAGGCTTTAATCATCGAGTGAATGATTCGAGCTCGAAGTAATGTAGCCCGTGGGCATAATGGTCGAGTGAGTACTTGCTCGAACTCGAAATAAAAGTAGCCCGTAGTATTAGTCATCGAGTAAGTCATTCGCCCGTGGGCACAATGGTCGAGTGAGTGCTTGCTCGAACTCGAAATGGAAATAGCCCGTAGGCTTTAGTCGTTGAGTGAATGATTCGAACTCGAAGTAATGTAGCCCGTGGGCATAATGGTCGGGTTTATCTTAATTTTGATTGCATAATAAATTTTCAAATAAAGGAATTTTTCTTGGATATAAGTCGTTATACATGTGATCATGTTTCGCATCTGTGTTCGGGCCAACTACACGAGCATGGTTCATTTTGACCATTTTGGCTCTTACAACTTTTCCCACTGGAACCTCATTGTTGCGAAATAACTTTCTTATATCAGAGCTTGATATATTTGAGGGCTAATGCCCCCCAGTATTCGAGGTCGATTGTATGGAGGCCTCGGATACTTGTTGTAAGTGCAGCACGATCATAGGTTGCCTCATTAAAAACCTTGCCGAAAAACCTATTTGGGATAAAACCAGTCTAAGGGAAAAAGAGTGCAACGCGTGCTTTCAAGTGATGGGTCCATCTTAGCTCTTGTTCAGACTTCTGCAGGGGTCAGTTTTGAAATATAAATGAATATGGAAGGCTCATACCTTAGTAATAGTATCATTTCAGATGTAACACATTCCAACTGCTTGATAGATGTTTGTCGTTTATAATGCCGAGCATGTACGATCCCTTTCCGATGTTCTTGAGAACCTAGTATGGTCCTTCCCAATTTGGTCCTAGTTTTCCTTTTTTCGGATTTCGAGTATTGATGGTGACTTTTCTTAACACTAAGTCCCCGGGTTTGAAATGGTGGAGCTTGGTTCTTCGGTTATAATATCTTTCGATTCGCTGCTTTTGGGCGGCCAATCGGACGATAGCAGCTTCTCTTCTTTTGTCCGATAATTCAAGGCTGGTATTCATAGCCTCATTATTTGATTCTTCCATCGTGAATCGAAATCTGGTACTGGGTTCACCGACTTCGATCGGTATTAATGCTTCGGACCTATATACTAAGGAGAATGGGGTGGCCCCGTACTGGATTTTGACGTTATTCGATACACCCAAAGGACTTCGGGCAGGATTTCTCTCCATTTTCCTTTAGCGTCGTTCAACCTCTTCTTTATGTTTTGAATGATAGTTTTGTTCGTTGATTCGGCCTGTCCGTTCCCACTGGGGTGGTATGGTGTTGATAGTATCCTTCTTATTTTGTGATCTTCGAGGAATTTTGTTACTTTGCTGCCAACGAATTATTTTCCATTGTCACATACTATTTCGGAGGGTATCCCGAATCGGCATATGATATGATCCCAAATAAAGTCTATAACTTCTTTCTCTCTTATTTTCTCGAACGCCTGCGCTTCAACCCATTTGGAAAAATAGTTAGGCATAAATAAAATGAATTTGGTTTTACCTGGGGTCGATGGCAGAGGGCCGACGATATCCATTCCCCATTTCATGAACGGCCATGGGGATAGGACTGAGTGAAGTTGCACTCCGAGTTGATGGATCATTGGCGCAACCCTTTGACATTTATCACATTTACGAACAAATTCCTTCGCATCTTTGCCCGTATCGATCCAATAATACCATGCTCTGATTATTTTTTAAACTAATGTATCGACACCGGAGTGATTCCTGCAAGTGCCCTCGTGCACTTCCCGTAGGATGTAATCGATATCTCTCGGACCCAAGCATACTGCCAACGATCCATCGAATGTCCTTCGATACAGCGTTCCGTCCTAAGCCAACGTGAATCTAGAAGCTTTAGTCCGTAGGGTCCTAGAATCTTTAGGGTCCGATGGGAGCTTTTCGCTCTTTAAGTATTCAATATACTTATTTCTCCAATTCGAGGTTAAGCTCGTAGAATTTATCTCGACGTGACCTTCTTCGATTATCGATCTTGAAAGTTGAACAACATTCCCCGAGCCCAAGTTATCTACTTCGACCGATGATTCCAAATTCGCAAGCGCATCGGCCTCATTATTCTGTTCACGTGGAACATGCTGTAAAGTTCATTGTTTGAAATGGTGCAAAATGACAAGCAGTTTGTCTAAATACCTTTGCATTCTACCTTCTCGAACTTTGAAGGTTTTGTTTACTTGACTCACCACCAGCAAAGAGTCACAATTGGTTTTAATGACTTCTGCTCCCAAATCTTTAGCTAGCTCGAGACCTGCAATCATAGCTTCATACTCGGCCTCGTTGTTAGTCAACCTGATAGTTTTAATAGATTGCCTAATAGTGTTATCCGTGGGTGGTTTCAAAACTATGCCTAGCCCGTACCCTTTCAAGTTTGAAGCCCCGTCCGTAAAAAGGATCCATACCCTCGATGATGTACCTAATTTCAACATGAGTTCTTTTTCGACTTCGGGTACGAGGGTTGGCGTGAAATCGGCCACGAAGTCTGCAAAAATTTGAGACTTGATGGCCGTACGGGGTTAATATTCGATATCGTACCCACTCAATTTGACGGCCCATTTGGCCAATCGACCTGATAGTTCGGGCTTATGCAAAATATTACGAAGTGGGTAGGTGGTCAATACGCATATGGGGTGACATTGAAAGTACGATCTCAACTTTCTAGAGGCGCTTATCAGTGCGAGTGCCAATTTTTGTAGGTGTGGATACCTAGTTTCCATTTCTCCTAAGGTCCTAGTTATATAATAAACGGAAAATTGCGTACCTTGCGCTTCTCGAACTAGGACACTGCTTACGGCGACTTTCGATACTACCAAGTACAAGCAAAGTCTTTCATCTATTTTTGGAGTGTGAAGTAGTGGTGGGCTCGATAGATATCGTTTTAGTTCCTCTAATTCTTGTTGGCATTCCCGTGTCCAAGCAAAATCGTCCTTCTTTTTGAGTAGAGAGAAAAATTTGTGACTTCGATCTGATGATCTCGAAATGAATCGACCTAAGGCTGCAATCCATCTCGTTAGTCTTTGTACAACTTTCACGTTGTCCACGATGGAGATGTCTTCGATGGCCCTGATTTTGTCGGGGTTAATCTCAATTCCCCGATTTGATACCATGAAGCTGAGGAACTTGCCTGAACCGACCCTGAAAGCACATTTTTCGGGGTTGAGCTTCATGTTGTATTTTCTCAAAATCTCGAACATTTCCTGCAAGTGGGCCAAATAGTCCTCTACACGCATGGACTTAACTAACATGTCATAAATTTAAACTTCTATTGATTTACCTATTTATTCTTCGAACATTTTATTTACTAGGCGTTGGTAAGTAGCCCCGTAATTTTTAGCCCGGAGGGCATCACATTATAACAATATGTTCCATATTTGGTTACAAATGAGGTCTTTTCCTGGTCCTCCGGGTTCATCTAGATTTGAGGATCTCATGGTCGGCCGTGGCATCGATCATGCGATCGATGTTGGGCAACGGAAAAGAATCTTTAGGGCATGCTTTGTTCAAATCCTTATAGTACACACACATTCTAAGTTTGTTCCCTTTTTTTATGCACTACAACCACATTGGCTACCCATTCGGGATATTTCACCTCCCGAATGGACCCAATCTTGAGAAGTTTGGTTACCTCGCCCTTTATAAATGCGTGCTTTTCCTCGGATTTGGGTCTTCTCTTTTGCTTTACCGGTCTGAACCCAGGGTCCAAGCTTAGCCGATGCGTCGTTATGTCCGGTGGGATCCCTGTTATATCTAAATGGGACCAGGCAAAACAATCAATGTTATCGATAAGAAATCAAACAAGTTTCTTCCTGAGTTCGGGGCTCAACCCCGTCCCCAGGTATACCTTTTGTTCGGGCTAGTGCTCAATTAGTATGACTTGTTCCAGTTCCTCAATTGTTGACTTGGTGGCGTCAGAATCATCGGGGGTCACGAAGGATCGAGGGATCCTCTGATCATCATCTTCTTCAATCTTCTAGTTATCTAGCTGGGTCGAAGCCGACGTCTGTGATTGCTATTTGGTGTTCCGTTCTCCTTCTGAGCCCGATCTTTTTATCGGTAAAGGCGAGGATCCTGATTTTGCTTCCTCGACGGTGAACATTTCCTTTGCGGCCGATTGTTTTCCGTACACTATTTTGACACCTCTCAATGTTGGGAATTTGAGGACCTGGTGTAGGGTCGAAGGTACAACTCTCATGTTGTGGATCCATGGCCTTCCGAAAAGGGCGTTGTATCTCATATCGCCTTCGATCACGTGCAACTTTGTTTCCTGGATGGTTCCGGCCACGTTTATTGGTAGGATTATCTCGCCTTTGGTGGTTTCACATGCCATATTGAATCCGTTTAGAACCAGAGTTGCGGGTACGATCTGGTCCTATAGGCCGAGCTGTTCTACGACCTTCAAATCTGATGATGTTGGTCGAGCTACCTGGATCGATTAACATACGCTTAATTTTGGTTTTATTCATGAGTACGGATATTAACAGTGCATCTTTATGAGGTTGGATGACTCCTTCTACATCTTCATCCTCGAAGGACAAAGTCCCCATGGGTGCGTAATCTTGAGTCCGAGATCGCTTTTCCCTCACAATCGATGTTTTAGTGCGTTTAAGCACCAGTCCCTTAGGGGTATCAACGTCGCCGATGATCATGTGAATGAAGTGCTACGGTTCTTCTTGCTTGTTTTGCTTGTCGAAATCCCTGTTTTTAAAATGGTTCTTTGCTCTATCACTCAGAAATTCCCGAAGGTGCCCTTTATTAAATAAGTGGGCTACTTCCTCTCTTAGTTACCTGCAATCTTCCGTTATGTGGCCATGGGTGCCGTGATATTCGCACATTTGATTGGGATTCCTTTGGGCAGGATCAGTCTGCATGGGTCAAGGCCATTTAGTGTCTTTGATGCGTCCGATAGTCGACACGATGGCGGATGTACCAACACTGAAGTTATATTCTCATAATCGAGGTGCTTGTATAGGATCGACATATTTATCAAAGTCGCTCTTGCTCATAAGTCCCCGAGAATTTTGCCCTCGATCAATCATTCTATTGTTCCGAACTGTATTGCGTGTTGAACTGTTATTCATCCGATCTGCGACGTACTGTTGATATCGGTCTCTGTTCGACCTTTGTTCTCTGTCGATCTCCCTCTGGTTCTTAGTAGATGTCCTGTGCTAATGCACAGGTCTGTACGGGGCTCCCAACTGATCATCCACGACCCTAATCTTCAATTGATATCGGTTGTGTATAGATTCCCACGTTATTGCTGGATACTCGATCAAACTTTGTTTCAGCCAACGTGATGCTGTCGAACTTAGCTTGTTCAACCCTTGGGTGAAAGCTTGTACGGCCCAATCGTCTCTGACCGGTGGCAATTCCATGGGTTCCATTTGAAATCGGGATATGAATTCCCTCAGCGTTTCATTACCCTTTTGCTTTTACTTTGAAGAGGTATGACTTCCTTGTCGCAACCTTTATGGCACCAGCATATGCCTTTACAAACGAATCTGCTAACATGACAAAAGAATAGATGGAATTTGGTGGTAAATTGTGATACTAGATCATTGCTCCCTTCAAGACGGTCTCCCCGAACTTTTTTCAACAACACAAATTCGATCTCATCATCCTCCAAATCGTTGCCTTTGATGGCACATGTATAAGATGTGACATGTTCGTTAGGATCGGTCGTACCGTTATATTTGGGAATTTCGGGCATACGAATTTTTTTGGGGATTGGTTTTGGTGCCACACTCGGGGGAAAGGGTTTTGTATGAATTTTTTCGAATCAAGCCCTTTTATCATTGGGGGAGCCCCTGTGATTTGATCGACCCTGGCATTGTACGTTTTCACTCTCTTGTCGTTGGCTTCGACTTGTTTTGCGAGTTCCTCGAGCAATTTAGTAATTTCGGGAGTGGTCCCCGATTCTTGCTCGTTTGATTTCACTATGACGGGCTCCGTTCTGGGGGTGAGTTCTCGATGCGGATTGGAACCCGGTCTGCTTTGTATATGAGTTTGGCTCTGAAACTGAGCTATCGCTACTTGTTGGGCTTGTACCATCTCGAAGATCATATGCAAGTTGGCCACGATTTTCCCCGCATTATGGGTGTCTCGGGCTACGGATCGAGTACCGCCCTGAATGCTTCTTTCCGGTTCAGAATGATGATTCGCCTCCAGAGCTATTTATGAATTGACATCCAATGGTACTTCGGCTTGAATTTCAGGTACTTCTATTCGAGCCTCAGTGCCATCGTTGAGTGGTCTTCCGATCCCGGGTGCCAAGTTGTTGGTTTCATCTTGAAGGCCGGCTTCGTGGTCGATAGGTAAAGCCATTGCTGATTTGAATTTGTAAGTTGGTGTGTACTGTAGATTTATACCAAACAATCACTGTTATCCTTAGCCCCACGGTGGGCGCCAAACTGTTTACCCGAAAAATCGGATAATATTATATCTATGTATGGTTCTAAGGATACATAAATTCTCTTTGATATAAAGATAACAATACAAATATTTTGATTATGAGGATGACAATGATCAACAGAAATAATGAATAAGATCCAGTAAAACGGGCACAAGGAGATATCTTTGTATATGAGAAATGATTTTTTTGTTCCAATCTATTCCGTGTGTGTGTTATTTTTCTCCATAGCTTACAAGGATTCCCCCTTTTATAGTAGAGGGTCATTATAAAAAATAATAAATAAAGTATATAGTGGAGGACCCATGATGATTTGTCTCTTTCTCGATTCCCGCAAAGATTCTTTCTCTTGATGCGGTTGCAACGACTCTTGTCTGTGAGCCCGATACTGGCTCGAACTCGTTACTGGGTCGAGCCCTTCGGTCTTGGCTCGAGTTCGTCCTTCGGGATGGGCGTCGCGCATTTCCGACCTCGAAGCAGTGCCTTGCGGATCGATTCGTTCACGGGCTCGATAAGGTTATCGAGCCGACTCCTCAAGTAACCTTCGGACTCGAGGCTCGTTAATACTGACTTCGGAGCTCACTCCCAAAATCTCACTCCGACTTCTTACCACTTGAACTCGATCGAACGTAGAAAAGCCGAAATCTATTTCGACCGTATACAGTATGAATTGATCAATTTGAACCTTATAATTTGCTTTAAAACTGGCTTGTCCACGGGAGGCTAGAGCTCTTCTTTTCGGTACCCTCATTTTCAGTTTTTACACATCTCGTTTGACAATTCCAACACTCATTTATTGGATGAAACAATTTGAGTTTATGTTATTGATTTTGAGTATAATTACTTTGGACATGAAATGGTAGCTTTCATTAACTATTTAAGTGGGATATATAATTAAAAAACGATATAAACACTTTTTAACATTGATTAACTTAACAAATGAGAATACTATGATTAACTTAACAATGAAAACGACTTCATTGGGACTGTTAATGTCTGTTTGGATTCCGAAGAATACTATGTATCATTCCAATATTGAGAACCACATACATTGTGCATTAAATCCCAACAAACAATTAATACAAATCCCAAAAGAACCAAATACATTGTGTATTGTAAATTCATTCGTATGGGAAGGAAGTAGGAGAAGCTCAACAACATTGTCATAATTGTGAGTATTTTTACCTTTCTGTACAATATAGTGTACATTTAATATGATTTTTGAAAGGGTGAAAAGGTCCAATAATTTTTTAGGGACATTTTAGTAATAAGAAGTTTTAAGAACTCACGTTTAATTTTGGATGGTGGACAATACATGTGCTTGCCCTAATTAAAAGACATGCTGAAAACTATACTTTGACCCCCCAAAGTTCTAAAGTTGACACTTTAAACAAAAGAACTAAACATGCACTCAAATAATGTAAAGGGCTACGTATAAGTTGTATTTAGCTACTGTTAATATTCTTTTGTGAATAATTAGTTTGTAATTAGCTAGAATAAATCATAGAAAGAGACATCAATTTCTCTTATATGTATGACAACATCCATTATTTGAATTATTACTTTCATTAATGTACAAAATATCATTTAATGGGAGGTAATTTTAATATTAGTTAGAGGGTAAATTGGTCATTCAGCTTTTGAAGGACATTTTAATAAACTAACTTCGCCTAAAAGTATTTATGCTTATAATATAGTATGATATGATTATACACACTCTTACACAGATAACGGGATTGAATGAATAAGACGACATCACTTATAGATTGTTTCTTTCTTCTTTTTTGTGAGAAAAGACTGACATGAACCTTCGGAAATATGGATTTTTACCTATCTATACTCCTTATTTATCCTCTCTAATCATGTTTTAACTTAATTTCACAGTCATATACAATTTACCAAATATATATAAATTAGTTTTAAATGAGTATCTCTTTATATTAGGAATGAAATTCTTTTATACCTGCACACTCTCTCTCTCTCTCTCCGTCTCTTTCTCTCACTCCGTCTCTCTATTTCTTCTTCTCTGTTCTTTCCCCAATTTTTCTTCCTTTGATGTTCTCTACTTTATATCATTTCATGTTGTATAGAGATTTATTATAATTCATCTATGAATTTAAATCGTTTTACTATAAAGTTTTTGTCACGACCCAAACTGCAAGGCCTCGACGGGCACCCGGTTCCTTACACAACCGAGTACCAACGTAACATATGTTTCTTATCATACCGTCATGGGTAAGTGAGCCAGAAGGGCCATCATAAGATAACCGGAATAAAACATAAGGGAATACTATACGTAGGACGACCCAACATGATATAGAAACTTATACATGTGACAAACGGGCCTACATGGCCAACATAATTATTTATACACTCAAAACATAGGCCAACAAGGTCATACAAGTATCCATATACATGAAATTTGTCTACAAGCCTCTAAGAGTACAAAAATATCATAAAGGTCGAGATAGAGCCCCGCCATACCAATAAATACATGTCCAAATCATACTGACCAAATAGGCAACTCCGAAGTAAGTAGAGTGCACCAACACCTTCCGCTGAGCTGGTAGCCTACTAGGAGGACTGTCAACCTGTCTATCGGGACCTGCGGGCATGAAATACAGTATCCCCAGGCAAAAGAGACGTCCGTACAAATAAAGTACCGAGTATGTAAGGCATAAAAGCAGTATATAAAAAAACATGAAAGAAACATGGAGTAAATGACTCAACCTGTAAGTCTGAATAGCTTTGTGAATCATGAAACATTTATAATCTCATGCATATGCGTATAAATGTCATATCATACATAGGTATATGTGTACATAATATCATCAAGCCTATGAGGGCATCCCATCATATCATTCCGGCCTCTGTGGGCGAAATCATCAACGTATACCAGCTGATCAGGTGGTGGTGTATATATAACGCCATAACCTTTCCCCATACCCCATATACATATAATATATGCGTATATAATGCCATCTGGTCATGGGTCAATATACATGTATAAATGGATGCAATGCATAATGAAGTAAGTCAATAAGATCTCTCAAATAAACTTTATCAACTTACGTATTTTTTTTGAGACCCGTGAACAAAAGATATAATAGTAGGACATATGGGGAATCAAGAACATAGGCAACCCCAGTACTTCTAAGAATAGAGTAATTTGTAAAAGTTCCGCATTTGCTCGTTTCGTTTGTATTATATGGATCATGCCAAAAGAAAAGAAGGGATAGCCTTAACATACCTCAAGTCGTCAATGCAACTCAACAACAAGCTTACGACAATTAGCGTGCCAACTATATAACAAAGAAATACATGTACAACTTAGATGGCACTAGTATATCACGTATCTCAAACGATAACTCGATTCTAAAATAAAACGAGCAGTATTTCCCTTGATTTTATTGCTCCATCAAGCCTACTATAGGCGAGATACAAACACAATACAATCAGAAGCTCAAAAACAACCCAATTACAATTCGGGACCTTCAATACAACAAAAAATCCCAAATATACCATAACACACCCAATCAACAAGTTATCAATTAGCCTGAAATTGTAACGACAAGTGACTAGCCTACTACCCTACCACGTGTGGAATTTCTCCATGCCCTTCACACTTCCAAACTCCATAAATCAGCAGCACAATAGGCCAACACGAGTGGAATACAAAACAGTCTACTGAAAGTGAAATAAATCGAACTCACAGCTTTCGATCACCGTCCTGTGAGTTCAAACTATTAGGAAACGAATTTATAAACCTTCCTTGATATATAAAAGCTTAAATACTGAAAGTAGACATTTTATTAACTATGAATTACCTTCCAAAACTCAAACTACAAAGAAAAAGAGAGGCGATATAGCGATACTTACGTTACAAGAATCATTATAATGTTATTGCTTCTTGATTTCGTACCCGGGATATTAATCTTCTTTGAAACCCTAGAAGAGAGATTAAGGATATGTTTATGGGTGTTCTATGGTCGTGTGCTATGGAAAAATGAAGATAAATACGACTTAAGACCTCATTATATCAACTTTTGAAAAGTCAAAGGGGTGCTAGCTTGGCACCCTATCACTGGCCCTTCTTTCGACACTTATATCTTTTTATTTCGATTTCGTATAAACAAACGGTTAAGATAGTTAGAAACTAAATTCCAAGACCTTCAATTTGGTATATAATATGTCCTAAAAAGACCTAATATAACACACAAAATATATTTCTCAAAAAGCTTCAGTGACACACCTACTTGTCACCTATGCAGTCTGCGCAGTCTCACGAAACTAAAAATATCTCTCTACGCCGATGTCGTATCAACGAACGGTTTAATGAGTTAGAAACTAGACTCGTAGATATTCAATTTAGTATGTGGATCATCCCGTAATTCCAAGTATATTTGGAGAAAAGGTCCGCTACATTTGACCTAATTTTCAGCACATTTATGAATGTAACTTGTGCTGACCTTTGCCAACTTTTGTTCCACAACTCGTTTGACTTCAAAACGTAACAAACTACTATCATAAGCCTAAAGCAACTCATAAAATAACCTCCTTATCATGTTAAGAACCCTAGTATCACCCTAAAGGGCATGTTATAATATTCCAAACTTATCGACTTTCGACGAAACTTATTTTTCGTTTAGCTTCTAAGCTTTCCAACCCTCTTGGTACTTGTTATCCATGATCTTAAAGATTTGTAACCTCCAAGGTAATATTATTAACTTACTTTATAGACTTTTTAATTATGATTTCATTTATGAGCTTACATCAATTGACTTACAACGTACTCTTACGTACGAAAATATAGGGTGTAACATCATTTCCCCCTTTGGAACATTCGTCCTCGAATGTTGACTGATGCGTTTATCAGTCTCATAACTCATAGCTCTTATGAATACTTTAATACTGTCCTTTCCATGTAGGCAACTGCTCTATGAATAAATCCAAAGGCCAGGGCATTCCCCTTTCAGGCCTCTTTCTCACACCACGACTTGTTGTCGGAATTCTTCCAATCTCGTAACTGTTGCTACCTCCTATCATGAAGCATGTACAACTTTGTCCTTTTATGTGCGCCTATGCTACTCTTATCTCCTATAGCTTTTAGCTAATCTCTAGGCCTCACTTTGGGAATATTCAAAACCTGACAAGCTGTCTTTCTAGGCATCTATATGTGTACTGAAGTTCTTCGCTTGGTACTTTGTCGAACTTATGACTATTGTTATATCTTATTTTATAGCCTCGGTTATCTATGGTTATGGCTTTACTACAACTAGGTAGGTCATACTATACCATAACTCTTACTTCGGTTTATTATTACCGGGGTCTGCTACCCAACTCCAGGTTACTCTCTCGCTGCTTATCTTATATGTATAAATCTAAGTCCTTTAGTTCTTCTTCATTACTGTTCATCTTAAGAATGACGGCCTAATCTTACCTCATACTTTATAACTTTTATCCATTCATTGTTGATTCACCTTAATGTTGATCCATAATCTACCACTGATAACTTGAAACCTCTTACGTAATACATTGTCACTAGGGCTCACGTCTCATCGGGGAACATCTAAAGTGATTTGCCTAATCCACCTAGGGAAAATACTATACTTCAATTACCGTATTTCATGGCATCCCAACATGATTCATCTTATAAGGATATTCTAATCCCATGCAATTTATGAAGTCCATTTTCTTTAAATTATTACTCAATCAAAGGCCTAAACGTCATCCTCTTATCAATCACAATTATACCCTTATTCTACTACCAGGGGAACATTTCATCTCTTCTAAATGCTCATAGTCTTAGACTCCTCTGAGTTCATTTATGCTATACTGAGCTTTCTATAACTTATAAAAACTATCAAATATTGGGCTTAATCCCGAGGCCTTACCTATTCTCGTCACCTTCTCACTCACCTTTTCTTATCTTTACTCCTATCTACCTAAACCCTTGTCACTCTACCATACTTTAGCTTGCGACCTACATATATCTATTCATACTACTTGCAATCTTCCTTTAAATTGTTAGCACCATAGATTTTCTTTCGTGCCTTCTCAGTTGTCTTTAAACATAAGCAATTACTTTTCATGGCTGTTCTGCCACTTGTTGCATGAATACATGGCTTATCTCGTTGCCCACAAATGCTGGAATTTCCTGTAACTCATATGATCTCAAATATCAGCTTTTGATTTTTTTTTTCTTTTTCCCGTTCATTAGCCACGATAGGTGCCACTTTCTTATGAAGTGCATACAATATTGTAGTGAAACTGTTATTACAAGACCATTTCGTCTTCAAGTTACTTTGCTTAGGTTGAAGCCTTCTTCCTTATTTCCTCAGCTAGTCTTTTGTGGTAGTACTTAGGGGAGATACTCTGATTCTTGTAAAGCTGCACGCTTATTACACCGTATACCTGAAGATATTTTTGATGTTCTTACTCGCCTATAATTATCCTTAGTTACTTACCTCTGCGCCCTTGTGCTTGTAGGGTTGCTTTTGAGCTGAAATTTTTGACTGTTTTCTCAGTGGCACCGTCTTTTATTTTCGTAACACCTATACAGTACCTTTAACAACCCCAACTACTAACTATTATCTGAATATTTCTCAAGGATCACGAAGCCATCATATTTGCGAGACTGAATTCCCTATGTTGGATTTCACTATGTTTATCTTGCACAATCTGCTGATTTGTCTGTATCCTCTTGTCTAGCCATAACTAGACTCTTCGTGAATCAACTACTAACTACTCGTTGGTCTATTCTCATATCTATATTCCGCTTAATCTCCCTTGGGATACGTCCTTTGTTTGAACTTACCTCTCGCATTGGCTCCTTATGTATCAAGTGTTTATTTGCACTTATTTATCAATAACATCCCGGGCGGGAACCCTTACTTCCTTTACCTGGTGTCATTCTTGCATAATATTCTAGAGTCGTAACATATCCATGGGATCTGAATAAATGCAATCTCATTCCTTTCGCCTCATCATCTTTGTCGTCTTTTCACATCTTCACTGACATCTTACTAATCTTGTGGTAACCCTTCTATACCAAGGATAACTGAATTTCTTACGCACGAAGGTGACACCAAGTGTAACTGGCACACTTAGTCCCTTAAGCCTAACTCTGCTCACAGTGCTTGCTTTAGGGAAGCGTATTCCTAAATGACCTTTAAAGGTTATTCTTCTATTGTCCATTCTATTATTGCCGGAACGCGATCTATGAAATTATCACGATGTCGACTATTATCAAATCCTTCGGTCCTGAATTCATGTTCATATTTCTTGTTCACTAGCCCATACTAATTTCTATTACTCCGAGGGTCTAACTTTTTCTTCTGGTAATCACGTTGGAGTCACCAACTCATTTCTCGAAATGGGGATATGAATTTATGGCTTATACTCTTTTATTGTCTCAAGGCATGTAACCTCTTATATTTTCCTTCACTTAACTATAGACTCTGTAATCCTGTCATAGTTTGATTTACCGTTATCACCCCATTTATCACATTTTACTCATAATACTTCATTTACTCTCTTCTTATTCTCCTGCTAATATTTATGTCTATCACTTTATTTTGAAAACTTCAACAAAATATTCTTTCTCTTTTAGCTCCCCTTGCTCTATCCACTGTCTCTTCGGGTCGCCTGACATTCTCTCTCTTTTTTTTTCTAGGGAAGGGAGTCATACTAATGTAAAAATTTATCCCTTCTAGGATTCCACTGCCTATCTTCTGAAATTTCTGAACATTCTAGTATTCATATCTAACTGTACTATTCTAGAGTGCACCATCTGGGTGTCTCACAAGGAGAACTATTACCATGTTTGCAATATCCTTCAAAAATGTGAGTTAATTATAACAATCCATCCACAATTTTGGGTTACTCTAACCCTAGCTGGATCCCGATATCCCATCCTTCTCTTAAACTATATTTGTTAGCTCTCATAGGGCATAACTGAGATGGGTATGGTCAATTGTATATATCTCTATTACTGTTTAAGTAACTCAAAACGCTTATATTTCTCTGCCTGAATTGTAAAAACTGATAATCTTCACTAACTGGGTACTTCGTACCCTTCTTCACCTTGCTTCTTTTACTTGTTGAAACTTGTATCTACCTTCTTATTCTCTCATTGCTTTTTACCACAAGGGTGGATAGATATCCATGCCTTAGTACTCCTTATCAAGAAGCTTACACGTCTTAGTACACACATGATATGCTGAAGACCTTATATTTACTTATCATAAGTATGATGAAAAATCGAGTTCCTCTTACTCAACTCTTCCACAACCATATTCAATCTCTTACCAACTGTCTTTCTGGATATATGTATCCTTGTATAACGAATAAAATAGAATTTAGGAGTTTGAATTCTTACAATTGAGCTCTAACACATGATCTAGAGTAAAAAGAAAGAGTGACAATCTTAAATTCCATGTAGCCTCCTACTTATAAGTGTGGTGCACAACACACCCATAAACAAGACTCTACTAGACACGGCTTGTAGACTCCCTAGGACATAACTGCTCTGATACCACTTTTGTCACGACCCAAACTGCTGGGCCTCGGCGGGCACCCGATGCCTTACACAACTGAGTACCAACGTAACATATCTTTCTTATCATACCGCCATGGGTAAGTGGGCCAGAAGGGCCGTCATAAGATAACCGGAATAAAACATAAGGGAATATTAGACGTAGGACGACCCAACATGATATAGAAACTTATACATGTGACATACGGGCCTACAAGGCCGGCATGATCATTTGTACACTCAAACCATAGGCCAACAAGGTCATACAAGTATCCATATACATGAAATCTGTCTACAAGCCTCTAAGAGTACAAAAATATCATAAAGGTCGAGATAGAGCTCCGCCATACCAATAAATACATGTCCAAATCATACTGACCAAATAGGCAACTCCGAAGTAAGTAGAGTGCACCAACACCTTCCGCTGAGCTGGTAGCCTACTAGGAGGACTGTCAACCTGTCTATCGGGACCTGCGGGCATGAAATACAGTATCCCCAGGCAAAAGAGCCGTCCGTACAAATAAAGTACCGAGTATGTAAGGCATGAAAGTAGTATATAAAAAAACATGAAAGAAACATGGAGTAAAGGACTCAACCTGTAAGTCTGAATAGCTTTGTGAATCATGAAACATTTATAATGTCATGCATGTGCATATAAATGTCATATCATGCATAGGTATATGTGTACATAATATCATCAAGCCTCTGAGGGCATCCCATCATATCATTCCGGCCTCTGTGGGCGAAATCATCAACGTATACCAGCTGATCAGGTGGTGGTGCGTATATAACGCCATAACCTTTTCCCATACCCCATATACATATAATATATGCGTATATAATTTCATCTAGTCATGGGTCAATATACATGTATAAATGGATGCAATGCATAATGAAGTAAGTCAATAAGATCTCTCAAATAAACTTTATCAACTTACGTATTTTTTTTGAGACCCGTGAACAAAAGATATAATAGTAGGACATATGGGGAATCAAGAACATAGGCAACCCCAGTACTTCTAAGAATAGAGTAATTTGTAAAAGTTCCGCATTTGCTCGTTTCGTTTGTATTATATGGATCATGCCAAAAGAAAAGAAGGGATAGCCTTAACATACCTCAAGTCGTCAATGCAACTCAACAACAAGCTTACGACAATTAGCGTGCCAACTATATAACAAAGAAATACATGTACAACTTAGATGGCACTAGTATATCATGTATCTCAAACGATAACTCGATTCTAAAATAAAACGGGCAGTATTTTCCCTGATTTTACTGCTCCATCAAGCCTACTATAGGCGAGATACAAACACAATACAATCAGAAGCTCAAAAACAACCCAATTACAATTCGGGACCCTCAATACAACAAAAAATCCCAAATATACCATAACACACCCAATCAACAAGTTATCAATTAGCCTGAAATTGCAACGACGAACAACCAACCTACTACCCTACCATGTGTGGCATTTCTCCATGCCCTTCATCCTTCCAAAATCCATAAATCAGCAGCACAATAGGCCAACATGAGTGGACTACATAACAGTCTACTGAAAGCGAAATAAATCGAACTCACGAATTTCGATCATCGTCCTGTGAGTTCAAACTATTAGGAAACAAATTTATCAACCTTAATTGATATATAAAAACTTAAATACATAAATTAGACATTTTATTAACTATGAATTACCTTCCAGAACTCAAACAATAAAGAAAAAGAGAGGCGGTATAGCGATACTTACGTCGTAGGGATCGTTCTAATGTTATCGCTTCTTGATTTTATACCCGGGATGTTAATCTTCTTTGAAACCTAGAAGAGAGATTAAGGATATGTTTATGGGTGTTCTATGGTCGTGTGCTATGGAAAAATGAAGATAAATACGATCTAAGACCTTAATATATCAACTTTTGAAAAGTCAAAGGGGTGCTAGCTTGGTACCCTATCACTGGCCCTTCTTTCGACGCTTATATGTTTTTATCTGGATGTCTTATAAACGAACGGTTAAGAGTATTTGAAATTACATTCCAATACCTTCAATTTGGTATATAATATGTCCTAAAAAGACCTTATATAACACACAGAATGTATTGCTCAAAAAGTTTCAGTGACACACCTACTTATCACCTATGTCGTATGCGTAGTCTCAAGAAACTGAAAATATCTCTCTACTCCGATGTCGTATCGACAAACGGTTTAATGAGTTAGAAACTAGACTCGTAGATATTCAATTTGATATGTGGAGCATCCCGTAATTTCAAGTATATTGGGATAAAAGCTCTGCTATATTTGACCTAAGTTTCAGCACATTTATGAATGTAACTTGTGATGACATTTGCCAACTTTTATTTCACAACTTGCTTGACTTCAAAACGTAACAAAAGACTATCATAAGCCTAAAACAACTCATAATTTAACCTCCTTATCACGTTAAGAACCCTTGTCTCACCCCAAAGTGCATGTTATAACATTCCAAACTTATATATTTTCGATGAAACTTATTTTTCGTTTAGCTTCTAAGCTTTCCAACCCTCTTGGTACTTGTTATCCATGATTTTAAAGATTTGTAACCTCCAAGGTAACATGATTAACTAACTTTATAAACTTTTCAAAGATGATTTTATTTCTGAGCTTACATCAATTGACTTACAACGTACTCTTACGTACGAAAGCATGGAGTGTAACAGTTTTAACTTAACAAATTCCTTTTATGTTGCATAATTGGTTGTCGAATTGAAATTGTCAATCAATAAATTTTGAAGGTGTTTGACTCTCCACTATTAAAAAGTTTCGAAACTTTGAATTCGAATTTGGCTTTTCAAAAACTATTATTTGTTTGGATTGAGTGTTTTTACAAATAATTGAGAATATTCTTTGGAGTTTATATCTCAATTTTGAGGGTGTTTGATGAAGATTAGACTTGATTTTAGCTGAATTTCAGATTGAAACTCGAAGAAGAAGAAGAAGAAGAAGAAGAAGAAGAAGAAGAAGAAGAAGACACCACATACAAAATATATACAAATCATACCGTGACCATTGTGTTGAAGCATAATCGCAAATGTTGCCATTGAAATTCAATTGTTGAAATAATTTCAAACTTGGAAAAATAATTTATTATCGTCAAATTGTATAGAAATCTGCTGTATGTTTAGAGCTGATTAATCACGCTTCACATTCAAGTGCAACCAGTGTTTTCTATAAGAATTTTGTTTTGAATTTATTGCGTTTTTGATGTAGAAGCAGAAAAAAATCTTCGATAGAGGTAGATACTGTAGAAAAATCGTCAATTGTGTATTATATTGTTTGTAGATTGTAGCATATCTATTTTGTAATCGAAAATTATTTTGCTGCTTGAATCACGCGTCTAATTAAAAAAGCCCACAGCTGGAAGGACATTTAATATATAATTTGTAACAAAAATTTATTTAGGGTGGGTAATATATAATAGTTGGACAAATTTAATAAATAAGTTTCATATATTGTATAGAAAAAACAATTCATTAATTAGTCAATCTCTGGTTAAGTGGGCTTTTTCCTGATTTGGGCCAGGCCGACAGGTAAGAATGATAGGAATTACACCGGTGGAATTACAATAGATAGAACCAAGCATGGACCACACCGGTGGAATTACAATAAATGAAAAATCGTAAAATAGTAATGTCTTTCTCACCAGTAGAATATTTTATTTTAATTTTTTTCAAATAGACTATTTTATGACTTATGAAAATACTACAATTTGATCGCAAAAACGAACTACACAAACGCGTTTGAGTGAGAGGTTGGTCAGCCACTTTGCTTTGAACAGTACTTTTATCCGCGAATTTCGTTTAACTAGTTAAACCGTTCCTTCGTAATTAATTTTGGGTGACTTATATTCGCTCCTCTTTCTCTCAAATCCACTCTTCATCTTGGTCAAAATTATTTCTGTAAAAATGGATTTGTGACAGCGCGATATCTTAGTGGTTGTTCATTTTGGAGAAAGAAAAAGAAATGTTGCTGCTCTTTATAGTGTTTGTTCTGGGAGCTGTAACGGTCCTTGCAGTGGAAGCTGTGGGAGTGGTGCTTTTGATTCGCTGGTTGAACCGTAGAGTGGCTCGTGAAGTGGATAAAGCAAAACCGGACGGGGACTTCGATTTCTCTTTGCACCAAAAGCAGGCATGTCATTTTACTTGCTTAATATTTATGCTGCTCAGTTTTTGACCCGTGCCAACATATCATGTACTCTTTCCGCTAAAATTGGTTTGCAGAGAGTCAATATGGAATCTAAATTTACTAGATCAATTCATCTTTTTAAGAGTTTAAGTAATATACACTCTCATTGTAAAGAATTAGGTCATCCAAAAAGCGAGATATAATCGGTAAACGTGACATGATAGTATATAAAATTTTTTACACTGATAGTGTATAATTGTATATAACTTAAACTCTTCATTAAAATTAAATGTTAAGTATTTGGAAACTATATGAGAAGTATATAAGTAGCTATTACTCCCTTATCTAAGTAGTGAATAAATGCATTTCAAAATGTTAGTCAAATGCAATTAGTTTGAATCTCGGAAATGAGAAGTGTCAGACATTTTGGAACAAAGGAAGTGTGATTTCTTGACCCCATTTGTGTGCGTGTGTGTGTTTTTGAATGACTATTGACCTATTGTATTCTATTAGGGGACATTGGTGGAATATAATTTGAGGAATTGAATGTATAAGTAGATAGATGTATTTTGAATATGGTATATGTAGTCTATTTGGATATATGTAGATAAGACTTAAGGCTAGTTATTTACATCCCTAACCTTTTAAGAGGCAGATCCATAATTTGAACTTTGTGAATTCCGACTTATAGGACAGTGACCTCAAGTGCTAGTAACTGGCTTCTAAATTTAGTTTTTGTACATATCTAGTGGATTTTTAGCAAGCTCCGAAATAACCCATAGGCTTACTTCGAAGTGTGTAATCTACATCTTTCTAGCTAGGACTCGGTCGAATAAGAATCATTGATTCCCTTTGTTGTTAATTTCTTATTCATTGTGTTCGGCCAGTGCTCCTTTCTCATCTCAAACCATAACACTCTGAATGTTAGGAAAGATAAAGGAAGACCGTCTAAAGAAAGCGATCGAAAGAACTTGACCTATCCTAACCAAATGATAGCAGCTTAAAGCTAAAGTTATCATGAGCAGCCTCGCTCCTTGATCGGCAGGGAGGCATATCAAAGAATGGGGCAAAGGATTAAGCGTAATAAATATTGTTTCAAGTAATAATAAAAGCATTTATTACAAGCTCTTGTGCTCACTTATCTCAAGTATAGGATGCTTTCCCTGAGCCTGTATGTGTTGAATACGCTTTTCCTGACACACACATATATACATACATACATACATACACATATACACATACACATACATATATACATACATACATACACATATACATACACATATACATATATATATATATATATATATATATATTTTTTTTTTTTTTTTTTTAATTGGATTCTGCCGAACCCATATCTTAAAGTCAAGATCCGCTCCTAAACCTTCTATATGACATATGTACTTGTACATTGAATACAAAGTGTGTGTTTCTATTATGAAGAAAGGTATTTCCACATGCTTGATACAATTTAAAAGAACAAGAATCAAGTCTGCACGTGAGGGAGCTTGTTTAGACATAATTGAATAAATATAAGTGTACCCTAACTTTGCATGCGTCCCTTATGCTGATTGGGTTGGTTGTCTTGTTACTCGTCACTTGGTTACTCGTTATTGTTGTTTCTTTTGGTGAGATTTAATTCCTTAGGAGATCAAGACACAACCCACACTTTCTCCTCCTATTTCTGAGGCTGAATATACTGTTACAGATGAGGTTTTGTGGTTCCCTTCCTCGTAAGTAGCAAGTGGTAACCTTATTAGGAAATGTATCGCTATGGACAAATTGGATAGTAGACATCTTCATCAAACTTTTGTCACAGTTTAGATTTTATATGCTACATTAAATCTTGACATTGTACTTCCTCTTGCTCAAACTGAGGGAGAAGATAGAATGTAATTTGGACACTTGAATGCATAGATCACATAAGTATTTTGAATATGGTTTAAATTCATAGAGTCTATTTAGGTCTGTCTAGATAACACTTAAGGCTATTGATGTACATGCCTAACCTTCTATATACTTGTACATGGAATAAAAGGGGTGTTTACTTCAATAACTTCTACAAATTCATTATTGTTTGAATTAACTGGATTTGAAAGTAACGAGCAGTTTAGGCTTGTTTTGAGGTAACTTTGACTGGTGAAAATTGGGTCTTTCTCATTAATATGCTAACAGGAGAACTAATATTGGTTTTGTTTCAGTTTTGAAAAAAGGGCTGTAGAATGAGGTTGAGCTACACCGTTGAAATTAAAGAATTGAACATTGAGGTAAAAGTAATCTAAAAGGCTTTATTACCGGAAAAATTCAAGTGGTTAAGGTATATGCGTTGGAATCATTTGGATGTGCCATAGGATTTTGTAGAAGCAGTGAAATACTTCAATAAGTGTACAATTTATAATGTACTTTTGGCATTTAATTAACTAGAAGTTAACTTAGACATAAATATTGCAACTTTGCTTTGACAGTGGGGAAAGTATTTTTAAAATTATGCCTATATTTTTATTCCAAAGAAGTAGGTTATTTACGTATCAAATATTGGTGCTTTCTCAAAAGCGCTTTTTCCGTAGAACGTCGAACACCTGCAAAGTGGTTTTTGACACTAAAAGTACTCAACTTTCCTCCCTAATAGGGCGTCGGAGTGCAGTGTCTTTTTCATCTTCGACGGAGTAGAGATTTAAGGCTGGTAAGATCTAAGCATGTGTTGGATAAGACTAAACAAGTGAATGATCAGAGGTCGGTAAAGATCGGAATTGCCTGAGTTCTCATTGTCAAACACTTATCTGGTGAAAACCATCCCATCATTGTACAACTGAAACATACAAGTGGATTCTTGTGCTTCTTGAGAACAACATTAACAGCAACTATGCCTCAATTCCGAGCTAATGGGAGTTGCTATATAAATCTCACTAGCCATTCTCTTTTTAGACCCATCTCAATTCAATATATAATAATTTAGGTTCTTTAACACTAAAAGTGCTTCCTGAGACCATATTCCAAATATATTCTTCGAAATCAAACCAACAGGCCCAAGAAGGCCAAGTTTCAGCTTTATGGCCTTTCTTGATTAGAAGATTAGTTAACGAATAATATTATTTGTAAACTTGGATAACAAATAGCATTCCGTCATCTTCCCCTTCTCCGAAGAGAAGGAAAAGATGTTCTTTGAGAGGATTTAAATGTTCTATCACTGAAAAGGCAGAAGAGTAGAAAATTACATCTTAGGAAACTTCAGACAATATAATAGTTGTCCTACAAGTGGTTTCAATTTCTCACTGGTCCTCAAGCTTCTTTCTACTAGAAAGTGGGAGGAGATCACATCATTATTTCCCATTAGCGAAACATGATAGGATGTGCTAGAGAGATTATCAGTTCAGATCTGCTGTTATATTCAAGCTCATGGTATAATTTTGAAATATGTTTCTTTTTCAGACTGTTTAGGATATTATTCTTACTTTAAGAAGATATTTCTTTGTCACAGTTTTGTTATTTTATAATATCTTGATAAAAATGTTTCTATTTCACAATTTTGCTCTGAGATATGTGTTCGGGGATAAACTGATAATTGCTCACAAGCTCACATTCTGCTGTAAGATTTGAGTTTTGTTTATCTATTCAGTTACCTTTCACATTTTCCCAAATGGACTCGATCTGTTTCAACTTATCGTATTGTGCTTCTGTTCTGTCTTCCAGGGGATAGTCTGGGTTCTAGAATCTGAAAGATTACCAAAGGCTTTTCCTGTGGATAAAGCCTTGAAGCAGCAAAAGGTCAAGAAAGAGATCTTAGAGGTTACACCTACTCAGAAATTTGCCCAAATCAAGGACCATTATCTCGTCCTAACAGAGTCAGATGGTTCCCATGTAGAAATTTTACTCAAAGGTTGCATGATAGCAGCTGTTTCTGCTTCAAGCTTATCCTCTAGAAAATGGTAATTTTGGAAGTACTATTGTCTTTTGAAGTGTTTTTAAGTTGGACTGCCACCCTACATCAGTACATTGGCAAGATTTATATTGCACTCCTATTCCTCTTCTAGCAATTTTGAGAGTATAGTACATAACTTAGTATTGAAGGCTCAGATCTAAAAGACCTCCCTAGTCTCTAGCTGTAATTGAGATATACGCTATGTCCGTTTCTCTGTGATTCTGGTTGCATGAAAGCTAGGGTGGACATAAAAATGAGCCCAAAGCGTTCTTCGTAGTCTGAGTCTGAGTTAATCTGATAGTCTTACCGGTAATATTAGTAATATTCTTATATTTTCCTGTTCCTAGATGCTTTTATTATATGTTGTGTCATTCTTACCAATAATATTAGTTCTATTCTTGCATTTTTTTTATCTCTAGATCTTTGTTATTACACGTGAGTCTTTGTTTTTTCTTTCTTTTTCTTTTTCTTGTTGTTGTTGTTATTATGGTTGGTTGCTTTCTTGTCATTGTTCCTTGAGCCGAGGGTCTATCGGAAACAACTTCTCTACCTTCACAAGGTTGGGATAAGGTCTGCGTACACATTTCCCTTCCCAGACCCCACTTGTGGGGTTATAGTGGGTTGTTGTTGTTGTTGTTGTTGTTGTATGTATGTATGTATGTAGCATCACTGGGTGAAAGTAGGTTGGTCATTTGGTGCTGGATTTAGTAAAAGAATAAAATTTTTATTATAGTATTTGAAGTTCAAATCCTGGTTGTGAGATTTTTGGATAACTGCAGAGTGTATTTAATAAGAAAGCTAAGAATTTTTTTAGAAATAGTATACAGAAGATAGAAATCAAATATCCTTTTTCTCTAGTGTCAAGAAGTTGATTGATAAATTCTTGCCGCTTAGCAAATGTAAACAGATCTTTCTTTTTGCCCATAATAGACTTCCCTTTTCCTAGCAAAATCTTAGGTTTCATTGAGTTAGGTTGAAGATGGATGTCAGACTTGCATTATGCACCATAAGAAATGTTCCAGTGGCAGCTCTATCTCTCTCTGTCTCTCTCCTTTATTGGGTTGATGGCTTGATGCATCCATAATAAGGTCTAGGTTCTTATGTGAGGGTAATGTTTCTTTTTTTTTTTAATTCATTTTTTAAATTTTCTGCATGAGTATCACTGGAGATATCATTCATCATAAGTTGCTCTGCAAATTGGTGTTACATGACATATTTATTGGTTGGCTGGTTTAAGGAGGCATAATATCTAATGTTACGAATGTGGTATAATCTAGCTACCTTGCTATTTGAGAAGATGGCAAATGGAATTGAGGTTTCCTGGTGACGAAGACTCGAGGTTGAATTTTGTTGCTTGTGGTAGAAAGAAATGGATTAGCATTTTAACACTTGCTTTTTCCCGCTCACCTCTTAAGCTCCATTCAACTGAATCTTGCGTCATTCCTGACTTCTTAAAATACTGATTGTTATTGCTCTTACTTGAATACCGGTGATTCATGTGACTGTAGGCTGCTTTCATTTGTTTAATTCATGAACTTCTATGTATAATTTGGTAATGTCTCAGGAGAAATATATGCAGAACAATTGCAGAGTAAATCCAAATTGCTTCCCTAATATTTTGGGCTGCAAGAAACTAGTCTTCTAACTTTTAGGTGAGCTTGACCTACTCCTCTCCTGATCAAAGTTGGAGAATCAAGTTTTTTTTGGACAATATTGAATCTTCAAAATAAGTGGTCGACCCTGAGAGCATATTAACTATTCACTTTACGTGCTAGGTGTTGTCATATTCACCATAGATTGGTGGATGTCAATTAGATCGTTAGTTCGTTTTGTTGTGCTTACCTCGAAATTTGGAGCTTGTTCAATTTATAAAGAACAAAATACCAGGTGGAATTTATCAGAAAGTGTGAGAAATAAGTTATTTCCTACAAACAAGTGACTTTAATATATATTCATATTTCATATACAATTTTTTGATAAAATATATTCATGGATAATTGAAATGCTCCATTTTCTCTCAAGTGGTTTGTGAAAATTGGAGTACAAAAACCCACAACGTGAGATGTTATCAATTAAGAAAAAAATTAATTTCAGTAGAGAAGGTAATACTGTATACTTTTTATGCAGAAGTTAATCTCTTATATCTTTTTCTAAAATTGTTTTTAGCACCCAGTTAAGTTAGTGGTTTGTCTAATTATTTCATTGACAAAGATGTAAGATTTAATAACAATAACTTACGATTTCAATTGGTGTTATCTGGTACAATTTTACAGGGCAAAAAGATATCCTATTAAAATAGAGAGCAGAGCATCAACTTTATATGAAGGAAGTAGAATACTTTACTTTTATCTTGAGACATGCTGGGAGAAGGAAGCATGGTGCAAATCCCTTCGTCTTGCATCCTGTGAGGACAAAGAAAAACTAAAGTGGTTTGCCAAGTTGAACATAGAGTTTCAAAATTACCTGATGTCATTAAATGCAGGATATCCTTCATTTATGAAACCACATTCAAGCATTGGTGTTGATTTAGGTGATAAATCAAGTAAGTTTGATGGTTCCTCATCAAAAGTTCGGCAATTTTTGAAAAAGCTAGGCAAGAAAGCTTCTAAGAATGCTCCGGAAAATAAGGGAACCTTCATTTCAACGTCAGACCATGAAGAAAGGAAGATAAGTGAGAGAGTTCATTCCTTCCAAGACCTTGCTTTTGCTGGTGTTGGTGTTAAATCGGCTCCAACACGCAAACCTCTTGATTTTTCTACTAAGGATGTTGTAGTGCCTTCATCTATATCGGCATCTACTGGATCAGGAAGCCGGAGTCAAATGTCTGTTAGTTCTGATGCAGATTCTGATGACAGGGTTTTCGGTGATGAAGGAACCCTTTGTTGGAATTTGTTAATATCCCGTTTGTTTTTTGATGCCAAAAGAAATGACCAGATGAGAACCTCTTTGCAAGCCAGGATTCAGGTTTGTTATCTTTATTGCCTTTCCATTATGAGATGTATGTATCTTGGTTTAAGCTTTCGGTTACTGACATCATAATTTGCTAAGTATTGCTTTTCAAGCATATAAACATCTTTTTGCAATTAGTTCTGTAGGCGGAAAATTGGCAATTGAGTTTTGTCAGCAGGAAGTGTTTGAGTAAAAAATGAATTTGATTCCTTATAATACAATCTTTCTGTTTTAGAAAGTTGTGTCTGGAATGGTTGATATTTTCTTCTCTTCCTACTCAAGTTATCATGGCAGGAAATTGTTTTAATGCTTTATTTGAAGCTTCGTAGGCTTGTATGTTTTATTCTGACATTTTATGTTCCATTTTTATATTAAATTAAAAAGACATTTGCTTTATCTAACTGAGCTATGATTCTGTGTGTTCTTACTTGTAGAGAACGCTGTCCAATATACGAATTCCCAGTTACATAGGTGAAGTGACCTGTACTGCCGTTAATATTGGTAACCTTCCTCCCTACATACGTGCAATGAGGGTTCTTCCCTCAGACATGAATGAGTTTTGGGCCTTCGAAATTGATCTTCAGTATTCTGGTGGTGCAATCTTGGATGTCGAGACAAGGGTTGCAGTTCAGGACCTTGATTTTCCTGAAGGGGACGAACCAGAAGAAGATTCCGCTGCCAGTCATGATGTCAAATCAGATTTACTAGAAGGATTTGAGCAGTTTGGAAAAGGAAAACAGTCTGAAGAGAATGTTGAGAAGATTGACCAAACCAACGAAGGTACTATTTTCTTTGATGTTCTATAATATTTGGAATTTCCAATCATAATATGTTAATTTGGTTAGGCATACTTAATGTTATTTGTATAGTTATCTATGGGGGAATAGTCCACTATTTTAAAAAGTAGAATTGTTTGTATTAGATAGTAATTGAGGTGCATTAATCAGGTGAATTTTCAGATGGGATGAGAAGCTCGAATATCATGCCAAGTGAGTCACCTCAAGTGTCTAGGTGGAAGTCCATCTTTAATTCTGTTGCCAAACAGGTTTCACAGGTTGGTAACAATTCCTTTATTTGTTGCAATGGGTTATTCTATTTGTATAGATAGGGTGGAGGGGCACATTTATTCCTTGTTCATCTATTAGTTTTCAGTTCTTATCTTCGGTACAGGGTAGAGAGTTTGGTAGCTCGCAAGGCTCATTACGTTGAGGTGACGGGTTTAAATCATGTCTCTGCAACATCTTGTTTTGCCGAACTATTTTAGGGCTGACTCTATTAATTAGTAATTAATTCCCGCCTTTTGGTTTTTGGGGAAGAAAAAAGAAAACGTAGGGGAGGGACAAAATCACTACACTGTCACGGTCAACTATATCAAATCCAGGTTAATTGGTTTTGTAGTCCTTTACAAATTTGTTTTGATTGTTTTATGTCTTTTCATGAGAGATCTTTATTTTTACGCGTAAGAGATCTGAAAATAACACACAAGAGATCTGAAAAGGTAATTTTCTTCTAATCAAATTGTAAGTGGCCATAGGAGACCATTTCCTCATCAAATCCTTAAATCTGAATCATTCTGTGTCAGCAATTTAATTCTTCACTGGGGAGCATGTTTGAGCATTGCACTGACTTGTTTAAGGGGTGATCACAGAAAAAGGAGTTTGATTCCAGTACTATTAATATTCTTTTGGTTCCATAAACATAGTTTAACCTGTAGATTTTGTGAACTCAATCAAAATGTGCACTATACTAAATTAGTACTATTGGTTTCTGAATATTTCTGAATATATTATTTCTTGTTCTTCTTGTACTATAACAAATTGTGGAAGAAGCTCTTTTGCATCCTAAACATTGAATCTTTAAACTCTCCAGGTTTCACTCTCACTGGGGATTAGGATTGCATCCATTCAAGGAACTATGAGGCTATACATAAAGCCACCACCTTCAGATCAAATATGGTTCGGATTCACGTCGATGCCCGATATAGATTTCCATTTGGACTCTTTTGTTGGGGAGCATAAGATCTCAAGCGGGCATCTTTCTTCGTTCCTAATCAATCGATTTAAGGTCAGATTGAGAAGTTATCTGTGCTACAAATTGATTATGTGTCTGCATCTCTTCTCATTTAACCACTTTCTGTTGACCTAGCATGATTAAAAACCAATTATGGGGTGATTAAGATTGAAATCTCTTACCTTTAATAGGTACAACACTTCGCTAGCTTTAAATCCATTTTTTAAGCTGTTAGAGAAAACACACTTTTATTTACTTAATTACGTCTTCAATAGAACTAAAATTTCTAGAATATGGAGAGCCTGTTTGGCCAAGTTTCTGGGAGGTTAAAAGTGCTATTTTTGCCCAAAAAAGTACTTATTTGGAAATACAATGTGTTAGGCCAAAACGGAGAAGTGCTTTTGAACAACAACAATTCTAGCTTCTTCCAAGAAGCAAAAGCAGAAGCAAAAAATTAATTTTTTCAAGACAAAAATATCCTTACCATAAAATAATATTTCCTAAATTATCCCTTATTAATTTAACCTTTACTTTTTTATCTCTACCATCCCTTTCTTCTCTTTTTTATTTTTACCATCTTTTTGTTCTTCTCCTCTTATTCCTATATAGAATAATCTCTTTACCATAAATAGATCTCTTCTTTTTTTAGCATGCATGCATATGATAAATGGACCTTGGGCCTAACTCAACCCCAAAAATTAGCTTATGAGGTGAGGATTGCCAAGACCTTATAATGAGACCAAGGACCTCAAATCCCACCGATGTAGGACAAAACATCCCACCTCACGCCCAGGCCTGCAAACTGGAGCGTTGACAACATAAAGGGGGACCCAACATCGGTAATAATAATTGAGATGTGCCTAACATCGGTAACAATAATTGGGATGGGCCTTGCTCTGATACCATGATAAATGGACCTTGGGCCTAACTTGACCCCAAAAGCTAGCTTACGAGGTGAAGATTGCCCAAGACCTTATAAAGAGACTAAGGATCTCAAATCCCACCGATGTGAGACAGCTCAACACATATAATATAGTTGACATAACGCAATACTACCTAGTTTGTTTGTTTTTTTCAAGAATTAATAGTAGTATTTTTTGATCCATGTAATTTGTAAGCACATATGTTCCTACCAATATTATTGCTTTTACGTACTTATATTTTATATTGATTAAAATCTTTAATATATATTATTTTATATTTTATACTTTAATTAAATAAAAATAAAAAATTAATTAAATTCTTTTATAATAAATATTTAATTGTTTTTAAATAATGCTAATTGTAAACTAAACATTTACTGTAATTTGACACTCAAAAGTACTTTTTGAAAAGATTGGCCAAACACAATTTGCTTATCAAATATTGCAAAAAGTATTTCTCAAACAAATTGGCCAAACACAAACTGCCAATCTCCAAAAGTATTTTTTTGAAAAGCACTTTTGAACAAAAGTACTTTTCAAAATAAGTAATTTTTGACAGCTTGGCTGAAAGGGCTCTAAGAAAGTCTTCTTACTCAAAAAAGATTATTTGAGAAAGTCTTGGAAATAGATAGTATTGGAAAAAAGTACTTAGCAATCATCGTATGAAAAGATATAATGGTTGATTGATTATAGATTCCATGTCAAATCCCAACTCTATACAAAAGAGTCCCTTCCCACGAAAATATAGCCAGTTATATAAATGGATATTTCGTATGAATCCAAAAATATACAAAAAGCGGAAAAATGCACTGAATATGGAAGAGAGTATCTTCCACTTCGTCAAACCTTTCCACATAAGAGCCCTAGGTGCTACTTCCCATATGTTACCCTATTCCTTCCTGATTCCGTTAGTGTTGTGTGGCTGTAGCTTCCATAGTCGATGTGACCCCAAAGACATTGTCTGCCTGAAATTTCTGTATTTCAAAATCGGTCACAGAATAAGTAGAGTCTAGTCGGAAACTGTAGAAGAAAGGTTGTTTAAGAACCAGAAAGTAGAGGGACAGGAGTGATTCAGTTGCTGACATTCATTCAAGAAGATAGAGATTGATGGCAGGTTATAATCTTCAACTTGGAATGCATAAGCTGAATACACTAAGCCAGCGTAACTAGTTTGTGGTTAGATCATTTCTCTTTGGTAAGTTGTTATTTAAACATTTAAACTTGTTTCATTCCCAATTACTAATGAATTTGATCTACTTTAAATTCAACAGAGCAGTGTATGCAATATTTTCAATTATATTGTTCTCTTTTTGTAGCCCATAGCCAACATTACTTGCTAAAATGGTAACTAATACTCCTAGTGCTGATCTCAAAACATGGGTGAAATTTCCTTCGGAGGGTTAGCTGATGCTATCATAACTAATGCAGGTTGCTATTCGTGAAACACTGGTACTTCCAAACTGTGAAAGTGTATGCATCCCATGCATGTTGGCGGAAAAGGATGACTGGGTCCCCCGACAAGTTGCTCCATTTATATGGATTAATCGAGAAACTGCAGGTAATAATGCCAACAGACAAGAAGCACCCAGCTCCCAACCTGGGGATGCAACACGATTCACTGAAGTTGATAGGGGAGGCACCAGTGGTAATGCTGAAAGCAAAAGTGAAAATCCAGGAAGAACAGGATGGGCTAATCAACAAAGCAAGTCATTGGATCCACAGGCATTATTATCAGTTCCTACGCATAGTCCAGATACAGGAAGTACCACTAGCAATGCCGAAGGCAAACAAGAAAAGCCAAGAAAAGTTGGATGGTCTGCACTGCAAAGCAAGTCATTGGATCCACATGCATCCTTATCAGTTCCTATAGCGCAGCCTAACACAAGTAACCAGGCTTCAGAAGAACTGAAAGCCCCGTTATTGAAGCATGAGGAACAGCAAGTGGGTCACCTCAGGAGCACAGAGGAGAACATAGAATGCAAGTCACCTTCTCGACAACTGGTACTGCTTGCAGAAAAATATCAAATTACTGGAGAAGATGATACAAAGTCTACAAGAATAGGGAGAAGGGCTAGGATGCTTGGTTTGGGAAAAAAAATGGGGGAGAAACTTGAAGAGAGGGCACGTCACATAGAAGAGAAGGGGAGAAATTTAGTTGAAAGAATGAGGGGACAACAGTGAAAAAAGGAATATTGTAAATTTGCAGCTTCACCAATTCAGTTTGTTTAACAAGGCAAGTCCAAAATGTATCTTGTTATCGGTTAATGGTTGTTTCGTTTGTGCTTTAACGTCTACGCAAACACATTTTTACACATGTTTCAGTCACACAGGTGGGCAACCATGTGAAGGAACAAATTAAACTTAAGTCTTCATGCTTTGCATCGTCGTCGTCCGATGGCTCATCTTTAGTTGCCATGAGGAAGAGCTTGAGTTGTGAAGCCCAACAGGTTCAGTTCAAGGACTAAACAAGCTTTGTTCGTTAGTCATGGAGAAGTCGTAAGAAGAAAAATAGCTCTACGTTGATTGTATAAACTCAAGCGTGTTATAAAATAAAGACTATAAAGTAAAGACAAGTATAGGAAGAAACTGATATATTATTCAAACTTCAAACTTATATATATAATGAATTAAAAACTCCTCTATTTATAGAAGAAAGGAAGCAGCTGCGAGGCTTTTCAGGAAGTAGCTGCAAGACTTTTTTTTAGCTACTTGTAAGTTGTCTGCATGAGCTGCTTGCAACCTGCCTGTTTAATAAGAAGCTGTTGTAAATCATTTCATTGAGCTGCTTGTAACCTGCCTGTATCAGTTGCTTGTAGATAAACTTCAACAGAGTACTAAATGAATAATCTTCCTCAGGAAGATTATCTATAGCGGATTTATAAATGGACATCCACAATAATTATTTTCATAACACTCCCCCTTGGATGTTCATTAAAAGGTATTGTGTCTCGTTAAAACCTTACTAGGAAAAACCCAATGGGAAAAATCCTAGTGAAGGAAAAAGAGTACACATATTTAGTAATACGCATTTCTAGCTGCCTCATTAAAAACCTTATAAGGAAAACCCTGTGGGAAAAAATCTTAGTAAGGAAAAAAGAGTACATCGCGTATTTTACTCTCCCTTGATGAAAACCTTGTTTCAAATATTTGAGTCTCCGCATTCCAATCGTGTATACCATCTTCTCAAAAGTTGAAGTTGGCAAAGATTTAGTGAATAAATCTGCCGGATTGTCACTTGAACGGATTTGTTGCACATCAATGTTACCATTTTTCTGAAGATCGTGTGTGTAGAATAATTTTGGTGAAATGTGCTTTGTTCTATCTCCTTTTATAAATCCTCCCTTCAATTGGGCTATGCATGCAACATTGTCTTCATATAAAATTGTGGGTCTTTTCTCACATTCCAAACAACATTTTTCTCGAATAAAATGAATTATTGATCTCAACCATACGCATTCCCTACTTGCTTCATGAATAGCTATTATTTCAGCATGATTTGAAGAAGTAGCAATAATAGATTGCTTTGTGGAGCGCCATGATATGATATTACCTCCACGTGTAAATACGTACTCGGTTTGAGATCTAGCTTTATGGGGATCAGATAAATAACCTGCATCTGCATAACCAACAAGATCTGCCACTATCTTTGTTAGCATAAAACAAACCCATATCAAGAGTTCCCTTTAAATATCGCAATATATGTTTAATCCCATTCCAATGGCTCCGTGTAGGAGAAGAACTATAACTTGCTAGTAAATTAACAGAAAATGCTATGTCAGGCCTTGTAGCATTAGCAAGATACATTAGTGCACCAATTGCACTGAGATAGGGTACTTCGGGACCAATGAGTTCCTCATCCTCTTCTGGCGGTCAGAACAAATCTTTATTCACTTCAAGTGATCGAACAACTATTGGTGTACTCAATGGGTGCGCTTTGTCCATGTAAAAGCATTTTAAGACCCTTTCTGTATAGGCAGATTGATGGATAAAGATCCCGTCTGCTAAATATTCAATCTGAAGACCAAGACAAAATTTTGTCTTTCCAAGATCTTCATCTCAAATTCTTTCTTAAGATATTCAATTGCCTTTTGGAGCTCTTCTGGAGTTCCAACAAGATTTATGTCATCAACATAAACAACAAGTATAACAAATTCTGAAGTCATTTTCTTTATAAAAATACATGGACAAATAACACCATTTATGTAACCCTCTTTCAGCAAATATTCACTGAGGCGATTATACCACATGCACCCAGATTGTTAACCGTACAAAGATCTTTGTAATCTGATTGAGTACATTTTCCGAGATTTTGAATATGCTTCAAGCATTTTAAACCCTTCAGGGATTTTTATTTAAATTTCATTATCAAGTGACCCGTATAGATAAGCTGTAACCACATCCATTAGATGTATTTCAAGCCTTTCACGTAAGGCTAAACTGATGAGATATCGAAATGTTATGGCATCCATAACGGGTGAATATGTTTCTTCATAATCGACTCCAGGTCGTTGTGAGAATCCTTGTGCAACAAGGCGAGTCTTATCATTCCCTTTTCGCACAAAAACCCATTTATGACTAACTGACTTTATACCAGCAGGTGTTTGGACTACTGGTCCAAAGACCTCTCTTTTAGCAAGTGACTTCAATTCCGATTAAATTGACTCTTGCCATTTTGGACAATCAGATCTTTGTCGACATTCTTCGACATATCGGGGTTCAAGATTCTCACTATCTTGCATAATGTTAAGTGCAAAATTATATGCAAAAATATTATCCACCACTATTTCAGATCGATTTAAATTAATCCCATCACCAGTAGAACTTATTAAAAGTTTCTCACTCACTTGAGTCTCGAGTTCATTGATTTCTTCAGGAATCTCAGAACTAATCAGATCTTGGGTCTCTTCAGGAGATCCCTTCATAATATCATTTTGATCATTTGTCTATTTTCTTTTTCTAGGATTTCGATCCTTAGAACCCAAAGGCCTACCACGCTTCAGGCGTGCTTTAGGTTCACTAGCTCTCATGCTAATAGATGGTCCTGCTGAGACATCAATTCGGATAGGCACATTCTCTGCAGGGATATGTGACTTAGTTATCCTTTTCAAATCAGTAAATGTGTCTGGCATTTTATTTGCTATATTCTGTAAATGGATGTTCTTCTGGATCTCCTGATTACATATAGGGGTACGTGGATCAAAGTGAGATAATGATGAAACTTTTCACACAATTTCTCTTTTGATTTCCTTTTTCTCTCTCCCTAATTGTGGGAAATTTATTTTATCAAATCGACAATCTGTAAATCGAGCAGTAAATAAATCTCTCGTCAATGGTTCAAGATAGCGAATAATAGAGGGTGATTCAAACCCAACATATATTCCTAACCTTCTCTGCGGGCCCATCTTACTGCGCTGTGGTGGTGCTACTGGCACATATACAACACATCCAAAAATTCGTAGATGGATAATATTTGGTTCATGACCAAAAACTAATTGTGATGGAGAATATTTATTATAATGTGTCGGTCTGAGACGGATAAGTGATGCTGCGTGTAAGATAGCATGGCCCCAAACAGTAGTGGGCAATTTTGTTTTCATATATAGTGGTCTTGCTATCAACTACAGGTATTTAATAAATAACTCTGCAAGCCCATTTTGAGTATGAACATAAGTTACAGGATGTTCAACTGTTATCCCAACTGATAGACAGTAATCATCAAAAGCTTGAGATGAGAATTCTCTAGCATTATCAAGGTGAATAGCCTTTATAGGATAATTGGGGAATTGTGCCCTTAATCAAATTATTTGGGCTAATAACTTTGCAAATGCTAGGTTGCGAGATGATAGTAGGCACACATGAGACTATCTTGAAGACGCATCTATTAGGACCATAAAATATTTAAACAGCCAACTTAGTGAGTGAATAGGTCCACATATATTCCCATGTATACGTTCTAAAAAGGCAGGGGATTCAATGCCAACCTTCATTGGTGATGGTCTAGTGATCATTTTGCCTTGATAACAAGCATCACAAGAAAATTCATTATTTGTAAGAATCTTCAGGTTCTTTAATGGACGCCCACTCGAATTTTCAGTAATTTGTCTCATCATTATTGATCCAGGATGGGCCAAACGGCCGTGCCAAAGCACAAAAGTATTTGAATCCGTAAACTTCTAGTTTACGATAGTGTGTGCTTCAACTGTACTAATTTTTGAATAGTATAAGCCAGAAGATAAAATTGGTAACTTTTCTACAATGCATTTTTGGACAGAAATATTCTTTGTAATACAAAGATATTCCACGTTCATTTCATCTATTGTCTCAACATGATACCCATTTCGGCGGATATCTATAAAACTCAACAAGTTTCTTCGGGACTTGGAGGAGAACAATGCATTGTCGATAATAAGTTTTGTTCCCTTAGGCAGAAATATAATGGCTCTTCCGGAGCCTTCAATCAAACTTATATTACCAGAAATTGTTGAAACATTTGCTTTTTTATTATACAAATAAGAAAAGTATTTTTGATCCTTGAATATGGCATGGGTTGTTCCACTATCAATTACACAAATATCTTCATGATTAGTCTTTGATCCAAACATAATTTGAGGATTATCCATATTCTTTAAAATGCATAAATAAAATATATTATAGTAAATATTATTATCAAAGCATAACTTTTATTTATGTACAACAATTGCATAATCATACTATCTACTACAAACAATCAAAATTAAAGTATTTATATTTTTACAGATTCACTACCGATCACATGACTTGTTTCTCCTTCTGGGAGTGCAAAGTAATCAGTTACATCCAAATACATGAAGTCTAAATTATCTTCAGAAATAAAATTTGCTTCAACATTTTTCTCTGTCTTCTTTAGGGAGGCTTGATACAACTCAACTAGGTGCTTTGGCGTACGACATGTACATGATCAGTGCCCTTTTTCCTCCACATCTATAACATGCATTTTCTGACTTTGCTGCTTGCACCGTTTCATGCTTTTGTTCATTCCTTTTCCACTGCTGGTGGTGAGGAGGGTTCTTTGGTGCATTATTATTACCACGATTAGAGTTTCCTCCCCGACCACGGCCATGACCACGACTGGGGCCACGTCCTCTTCCACGCTTAGCTTGGTGGAAGTTCGTCTCATTCACTTCAGGGAATGGACAAGAACCAGTAGGTCGGCTTTCATGGTTTTTCATTAATAGCCCATTATGTTGCTCGGCTACAAGAAGATGTGAGATAAGTTCAGAATACTTTTTGAATCCCATCTCTCGATATTGCTGCTGCAGGAGCATATTCGAGGCATGAAAAGTGGTGAAAGTTTTTTCCAACATATCATGATCAGTAATATTGTCACCACATAGTTTCAATTGGAAAATAATTCTGAACATAGCAGAATTATACTCACTGATAGATTTAAAATCTTGTAGCCTTAGATGAGTCCAATCATAACATGTCTGTGGAAGAACGACCATCTTCAGGTGGTCATATCTATCTTTTAAATTATTGCACAGTATGACTGGATCTTTAACAGTAAGATATTCCATTTTCAAGCCCTCATCAAGGTGATGGCGTAAGAATATCATTGCTTTGGCACGGTCTTTATTTTGATGCCTGATTTTTATCTTTGATGGTGTCTGCTAGACCCATCGCATCAAGATGAATTTCAGCATCAAACACCCAAGACATGTAACTTTTGCCTGATATATCCAGGGCTACAAACTCAAGTTTAGAAAGATTTGACATTATTTAGAAAAAGAAAGTTCGTACCTCTGATACTTTTAAAGTATTTTCTCGAGATGGCAGAGTCCCGTGCTGATAACGTGTTATAAAATAAAGACAGTAAAGTAAAGACAAATATAGAGAGAAACTGATATATTATTCAAATTTCAAACTTATGTACATAATGAACTGAATTCTCCTTTATTTATAGAAGAAAGGAAGCTGCTGTGTAAGTTGCTACTGCAAGCTGCTTGTAAGTTGCTGCTGCAAGCTGCTGTGTAAGCTGCTACTCTAAGTTGTTGTGCCAGATATATATAATCTTCTACCATGGGTAATATTTATCCATAACGGAGTACCGAAAGGATAAGCTTCTTCATGATGCTTATTTCCAATAGAGTACTAAATAGATAAACATATTTACGGTGGAGTCTCATATGGATAAGTTTCTTCAGGAAGCTTATTTACAACGGAGTATTAAATGAACATCCATAATATAATGTATTTATAACATTCCTATCATTCTTACCTGTCGGCCTGGAACAAATCAGGAAAAAACCCACTTACCCAGAGATTGACTAATTAATAATTTTCTTTCTTTCTATACAATATATGAAACTTATTTATCAAATTTGTCCAAATATACACCCTAAATAAATTTTTGTTACAAATTATATATCAAATATCCTTCCAGCTGTGGGCCTTTTTAATTAGACGCGTGATTCAAGCAGCAAAATAATTTTAAGTTACAAAATAGATACGCTTCAATGTACAAACAATATAATACACAATTGACACCGATTTTTCTGCAGTATCTACCTCTATCGAAGATTTTTTTCTGCTTCTACATCAAAAACGCAATAAATTCAAAACAAAATTCTTATAGAAAACACTGGTTGCAGTTCAATGTGAAGTGTGATTAATCAGTTCTGAAAATATAGTAGATTTCTATACAATTTGACGATAATAAATTATTTTTCCAAGTTTGAAATTGTTTCAACAATTGAATCTCAATGACAACATTTGCGATTATGCTTCAACACAATGGTCACTGTATGATTTGTATATATTTTGTATGTGGTGTCTTCAATCTGAAATTCAGCCAAAATCAAGTCTAATCTTCACCAAACACCCTCAAAATTGAGATATAAACTCCAAAGAATATTCCCAATTGTTTGTAACAACACTCAATCCAAACAAATAATAGTTTTTGAAAAAACAAATTCGAATTCAAAGTTTCGAAACTTTTTAATGGTGAGTCAGACACCTTCAAAATTTATTGATTGACAATTTCAATTCGAACACCAATTATGCAACATAAAAGGAATCTGTTAAGTTAAAACTCTATAGTAAAACGATTGAAATTCATAGATGAATTCTAATAAAACTCTATACAACATGAAATGATAAAAAACAGAGAACATCAAAGGAAGAAAAAATGGGAAAAGAATAGAGAAGAAGAGATAGAGAAAAGTATTTTTGTCATTAAAGCATTTCCTTACAACAATTTTTGGCTCCTGCCGACGTAAGAGAAAAACGAAAACTAATTTTCGATAACGAAATAAGAGAATTAAAAAGAGTTAAAAGAGAAATATACGAGATGCCAAAAAATAAAACTTGAATCCAAGTTCAAAAGGATTTGAGAAGACAAAGAAGAAGTAGAATAAGACGAGGAAAATGGTGAAATTCAACTCCTCATTGCAGCAAATGACCTTTTGCAACTTATCAGTCTCTCACGCCTGCTAAGTCAAACAGTGTTCACTGCTATTGTCTGAGAAACAAACGACCTAAATGCACGTTCCGTTTTTAAACTGATTGTTCTGGTTATTTTGGACATTTCTGGACTATCTTTTTCCAATTAAAATCTGTATCCCACAAAGCACATAAAATGTAATGAAAAGCATGGATCTTTCACATATATAGAAGTAAGAAAAATTTACAAAAAGAAGAAAAAACATAGGGTAGTACTCAAAATTATTCTTTTCTTAATACCATTAATAATATCAGTTTCCAAACTGGGTTCCGCGAATTGAACTAACTCATTGCTTTGGAAAGGCCAAAGACCCCTTAGAACAGAGATTTGAAAAGTTGGATTACAGTGCTCAAGTTAACAAGCTCCAAGAGCACTCAACCATCAAAAGGTCAATTACTAGAACTAGCAATGGAGGTTAGGTTAACCGACTCAAAAGTTTACACCTGCACAGTTTGTATAATACCAAAAAGACAATCATAGCTATAAAGCGTAATAAGCTTGACTTACATTTTGCTTGACCAAGTTTCTCATTCTTCTAGTAAAATGTAGTATGTTTCTCATGCAGTCATGGAACCCAAAACTCTAATTTTCAAATTAAAAAAATCAATGCCCGAGATCAAAGAAACCCTCCTAAAGAGAATTTGGTTAACCATTTTGGAATAATGCAGTAATAATTCCGATGGGCGTTGAATATTTTCCACACAGCAACCAAATTTGACAGTTTCCACCTCTTGATAACAAAACCACTTCGAAATTCTCCAAAAAGCCGTGCTAGCAATGATTAAATAATTCAGTACATCCACAGAAAATCCTTTAACTGTGCCATGAACAAAACTATTTTTGTAGAACTCACAATGTCTACTCTTTATCCACAAGGGATGAAGAGCTTCCTAAAGGAAACAGGTTCATTCCCAGCCTGTGGCGCCAGCAGTTGGGGCGGCATCTGACACAGGAACTGGAACAGGTGCAGCTGCAGTGTCCCAGCCTCCTCCCTCAGCCACTGCAATTTTTCCAAATAAAAGAATGTAAAGTTACTAGTGCTGCCAGCCTCCTCCCTCAGCCACTGCAATTCATCAAAAGAAAAGAATGTAAAGTTGTTAGTGCCGCCAAATTTGGCTAAACAATAGACAAATAAAAAACTCGAAATCGTCAGACGATTGCAGAAGAGGTTCAACTATAGTCCAAGAGAAAAAAGAGACTAGCAAACCACCATCCACTAAGACAATCTCAGAGCTACCAACTAGTATCAAATTTCTTAGCAGAAAATATGACAATAACCTTAGCGATATAAAAGGGAGATAAAAGAACTATATAGAGTGACTAATTTGGCAGCTGCTCTGTCATATGTCAATATCCAGAGCTAATTTCATGAAACAGTGTAACAAACTAACCTCCTTCACCAGACCAACCACTAGCAACTACTGGACCAGAAGGTGCAGCATCTCCAGTCCACTGGGCCTCAGGGATTTGGCTACTAGACCAGTCACCACCAGCAGAGTAGTCTGCATAATCGATTGCAGGGGCTTCCTCTTCTTGTTGCTCCTTAGCCTCTTCAGGCTCTCTGTAAAAGAAGAGATCGACCTGCAACAATGGAAATGAACACACACAAATGAAAAACCGATATTCACAGCAAAAAAAGGCAATAATTTATTATTAAATTTCAGTTGTACCAATTGCAAAATGGAGCAATGAGCTATTTATTAAACTCGAGAGGAGCATTAAACCAACCACGGCAAAATGAAAAAGATGGAATTAGAGCTTAAAGATATAGTCTTTACCATGACATCCCATTTATGTCCTTGGTTAATGGAACCACGCATCTGCAGTACCATCCTCGCTAAGAGCCAGAAAAGAACACCAATACTATGCTTTCCTTTGTTATTCGCAGGGATACCAATGTCAACATAGCGCATTGGAGAGTCAGTGTCACAGAAAGCAATAGTTGGGATGTTCCCAAGCGCAGCCTCTTTGATTGGCTGCAAAGTATTCAAACAGGTAATAAATCATTGGAAGGCTTAAGAAAGAGATGATGAGTATCAGGAAAATATGTAAAAACCTGATGATCGGTTCTTGGATCAGTGAGAATCAGGAGTCTTGGCTCACTGTATGAGGTCTGAAGCTGGTTGGTAAACGTTCCAGGGGTATGACGTCCAGCAATTGCATTTGCACCAGTATATTGCGCAAACTTCAAGACAGCTCTCTGCCCATACGGCCTGGCAGATTGCACAATTATATCCTTAGGATTCTCAATAGCAACAATTACCCTGGCAGCCATTTGAAGCTTTTCCCATGTCTTTCCGAGGTTAATGATGTAGATACCTAAGAATACAAATAGATAGGTCAAGATAAGCAGAGAGTAGTACTTGAAAATTAGACCAAACAAAAGCCACACCGAAGATATATTTTGGGAAAGTAGTCAAGAACAGAGGATGAAACATAGCAGGTAAAACTATCACAATGAAATAAATGATTCTATGTCAACTAAGTAATTTATATGCATCATCTTTAGACATTAAAAATCAGAACATTGAAAAGATCATCTAGTAGAGTAATCAGCAGTTCCAAATAGAGAAAGCTAGCACAACCTGCCGCACATTGGACCTAGTCTTAGCAATTTAAAGATGATTCTTTTTATTCAATGCATGAGCTCTCAGGTTCAAATCCTAGCAAAGATGAACCTGTTGGAATAGTCTAACTGCATGCAAGCAAAAAATCAAATATAAATTTGACTAACGAATTAATTTACGGACTATATTTGATTGATTGAAATCTAACAGTTCGATAAAAGTGCATCACAATAAGCATTTGCAAATTTGTGCATAAAATCGTGGTATTCACTGCTAATATATAATGTTTCATCATCATGAAATGAGCATATATTGAAAGAAATGAGACAAGTAGTAACATTTTAAGAGTATATACCGTCGTTGCGGCGCTTGAAGACGTAACGTTCCATTTGGAAGTCACAATTCTTAGTTCCGAGGTGGACTTCGGCAGCCAACATCATCTGTATGTCGGCTTCTTTTGTCGACATTGTTCTTCCTTCCGCCGCCATAGTTGTGCTCTGTTTCTTCCCCTTCGCTTAGTCTGCTGCTACTAGGGTTTTTGCTTGCGGCAGATCGAAACTATCACCAGTGCATCTAAAACCCCTTTTTGAATGGAAAAGGTGGCTATAAAACGTGGAAATGATACTTTAAATATGGCGTTTAAAATATATTTCTGAATTTTAAATTAGCAGTCATAAATTTAGGATGTTTATAGTCCTAAATTTCAAGTTAGAAGCTCACAAATTTAATACATTAAATTCTGAATTTCAAATTAGCAGCTCAATTTTATTTTTAATACTGAAGTTTGGATGAATTGACTAGTGTTTAAATATATTATAAATAGTGAATATTTCAAGTAGTTAAAAGTTGTTAGTGCACTTCCTCCCTATAAAACATTGAGAAAACTACCCTGTATAGCTCCTAAAATTTTTAAAAACCCATATTTTCCCCCTAGACCCGAAATGTCCCTCCGGCCCAAACATATTACATCTAATGGCCCATAATCCATAATACACTGACCCGCCTCTTAACTCATTTTTCTATTGCACTCGGCTCTCAATGCACTGACCCGCCTCTCGAAACACCATTTCTTCTCAAACACAGCTTCTCCATGTTTACTCTTGCTCTCGATGTAAGTCAAAATTTTAGTAGGTTTTCCGATTTTTGTTCATAGTCGACTCTATAATGGAGAAAAAGAAGTCTTTGAAGAAAAATAGGAAGTTGAGGGCATCTCCACATTCTATGAAATTAGCTGGTAAATTAGTGAAATATAACCCTAGTTTTATTAGGAATGATGATACGATTTTGAAGATTTACCAGAATTTGGGTGCGATTTGGGGCATGCAACCCCTCAATCTGTTGAAGCAAGGCAAAATACCCCTATTGAAGGAATGCAAAGTACCCCTGTTGATAGAAGAACTCGTTCACATAGCGGGACTCCCAACGATAGAGTAACGAGGTCACAAACTGCTCAGCGAGTAGTTGTTGAAAAAGGCACAAGTTCAAAAAGAAAGATCAAAATGGTGGGAAAGGATGTTGTGAAGGATAAGGGTAAAGGTTCTAAAAGGAAGTCTAAAACAGATGGGGATGATGTTCCATCAAAAAAGAGAAAAGTTCATGTTGATCAAAAATATCCTAGCTCATCTGATTTGAAGGTATTTTCTAATGATATAACTCTGACTTGTGTGTGCTTAGTTTATTTTAGTATGTAGAAAATTTATCCAATATAGTAGTTATGTTCCAGATTTGAATATAAAATGTATCATTCTTTTTCATATTGCATATAATTTGTATCAAGTCAATAAGTAATATGCAATTTGTATATAAAGTGTATCATCTATCCACAAAGTGTATAAGTAATGTTTAAAGTACGTATTTGTGATTGTTATGAAGCTTATATATATTTATATTTTTGTGTTGTCTGCAGCTTTGGGATTACTATGTTTCTTTGAGTGATCATTATAGTACTCGTATCAGTGTGCATACAAACTGCAGTATAGTGAAACATTTGAAAGATACTTTAGATGATCAGCAGATTGAGATGTTTAGAAGAACATGTTTTGGTTATTTTGTGAACTTGCCCGAATTTTTTATACAGAACCAACTTATCCATTCACTATTGCTTAGGGAAGTGGTGTCACCTAAAGATGATGAGTTATGGATTAAAGTGAATAGCACCAAGTTGCGCTTTGAACTTGCAGAGTTTTGTATTATCACAGGTTTAAAGTCTAATGGTGATCCCAATAAGGATTATGAATCTGTCAAGTCGAGTTGGTTGATGGAATTGTACTTTCCAAGCATGTCGAAAGTGTCTAAGAAATTATTAAGTGACTGTTTCTTAAAAAAGATGTGGAAATCTGATGAGGACGCATTAAAGATTGCAGTATTATATTTCATTCACAGTTTTCTATTTTCTATTACGAATGATGATTTGATAACAAAGAATGATTTTCTGTTGGTCGAATCTGGTGATTTTGAGACTTTTCCTTGGGAAAAAGTAGTTTTTAATGCTACATTGGAGTCAATGAAGGATAAGGTTCGTAACAGGAGAAAGATGTACCGATATGGTGGTTTGCCTTTGGCATTCCAGTGTTGGTTTTATGAATGCTGCCCCTATACTCACAAAAACCTCGCTTACCGGATTGGAGATCTTCTGCCACGCATATAAACTGGACTGTAAAGAAGAAGGTGACCTTCAAGAGGTTGAGAAAATAATTTTTTCTTTTAAGTCAAGAGCAGGTAAAAAAGTATTTTTATTTAGTTTACAACATTTTGTAGCAATACATATGAATCTACTTTTGATACATAAATTATGCATTTCTGATACATAAATTATATATTTCTAATACATAATATTAATTAACTGTATGATGTGTAGTTTCTACAAGTAATATATTGGTTGTCTTTTATTTTTTAAAAATTTCATGATTGCTAAGTTTTTTTTTTTTGGTAGTTGGTGTTTGGTAATATTGCCCCAACAAATGTTGAACAAACAAGGCTTGAATTGCATGATTTTGTCCCTGTGTTTGAAGATCAAAATGCTGAAGTTAATCCAAGATATGATGTTGATGATTTCAACACTCAACCTAAAAAAAATACTAAGAAGCATCCCAAAAATAAGCTGGAATCATAACCTATTAACAATGAGAATACGGATCCACAGCCCAGTAACTTGAGTTCAAGCGAGAATGAGCTGAAACTTCTGAGAAGTGAAATCAACACGGTACAGTTCTATTTTGACTTTGAGCAGTTCTGACAACTTAATTGATATTCGGTTTAACTTTTTCTTTTATAGGTAAACGACAAGGTTTCATCTTTGGAGCAGTTGATGATTACCTCATTTGAAAAAGTTTTTAAAGCTCTAGGTGAACACGATGCTTCAAAGGTTTTCTTATGACTATGCTTATTTGTTATTTTTACCTGTTACTATAATTTTTACTACTTTTTGTATATTTTTTTTGAACAGAGTAATAGAAAAGAGGACGACCATCATGATAGTCATGGCCATTATGATACTGGTGATATTCATAAAGATTATTTTAGCGATAAGGAAGTTGCAAAGAATAATTTTGATAGTGAGGAAGTTATGGAGAGAAATATTGGCAGTGAGGAAGTTGTAAAGAAAAATGTTGACACTGAGGTAAGTCTAGAGCAAACTGTTATTGTTATGGAGAGTGTGGTAAAAGTAGTGAAGGAGTTGGTGATGACGAAGCCTTGATTGAGGATGCCGAGCCTAAAATCAATATAATCACCCAGAAGTTTTGTGACAAGTTGTTGGCGGAGGATTCTGTACAAGTTGTTGGTAAAAACAGTTGTGAGGAAGTTGGTGAGGACAATGGTTGGACTAGTGATGCTGAGACTCAAATAACTGCAATCACCCAAAAGTATTTCAATCAAAATATTGTACATGGTGATTGTTTAGGAGTGGATACAAATATTGCTACTATGCAGGAAGGATCGTATAGTTGTTGT